>NC_065567.1:40771553-41095694 GCF_022605725.1 Anthonomus grandis grandis
ACATCTCGTGAGAGTCCGGGTTATAACAGGATCCGAGCAGAACTAAGGGAATGAGAGCACTTTGAAAATCCTGAAAAAGTCGTTTTCGACGTCCGTTTTTGAGGCCAAAAATGGGCATCAAAAATGCCATATCTCGGCTATCGTAAGAGCTACGATCTTGCGGATGGTCTCGTTGGATTTAGAATGACGAAACTAAGACAAAACCGTTGGAATTTTCCCGATAGCTCCCATAGAAGCCGAGATATCGACCTTCAAAGTTTGGGTTTTTTCATTTTTCGGGTATACCCCCCCGTATCGAATTTTTCACCAAAAATTGATTTTTTTCGAAATCAAACTAAGTATACCAGCGTCTTATTTGGATCACCAAGATTACGAAAACACCGGGTTATAACAGGATCCGAGCAGAACTAAGGGAATGAGAGCACTTTGAAAATCCTGAAAAAGTCGTTTTCGACGTCCGTTTTTGAGGCCAAAAATGGGCATCAAAAATGCCATATCTCGGGCTATCGTAAGAGCTACGACCTTGCGGATGGTCTCGTTTGATTCAGAATGACGAAACTAAGAGAAAACCGTTGGAATTTTCCCGATAGCTCCCATAGAAGCCGAGATATCGACCTTCAAAATTTGGGTTTTTTCATTTTTCGGGTATACCCCCCCGTATCAAATTTTTTTACCAAAAATTGATTTTTTTCGAAATCAAACTAAGTATACCAGCGTCTTATTTGGATCACCTAGATTACGAAAACACCGGGTTATAACAGGATCCGAGCAGAACTAAGGGAATGAGAGCACTTTGAAAATCCTGAAAAAGTCGTTTTCGACGTCCGTTTTTGAGGCAAAAAATGGGTATCAAAAATGCCATATCTCGGCTATCGTAGGAGCTACGACCTTGCGGATGGTCTCGTTGGATTTAGAATGACAAAACTAAGACAAAACCGTTGGAATTTTCCCGATAGCTCCCATAGAAGCCGAGATATCGACCTTCAAAGTTTGGGTTTTTTCATTTTTCGGGTATACCCCCCCGTATCGAATTTTTCACCAAAAATTGATTTTTTTCGAAATCAAACTAAGTATACCAGCGTCTTATTTGGATCACCTAGATTACGAGAACACCGGGTTATAACAGGATCCAAGCAGAACTAAGGGAATGAGATCACTTTGAAAATCCTGAAAAAGTCGTTTTCGACGTCCGTTTTTGAGGCCAAAAATGGGCATCAAAAATGCCATATCTCGGCTATCGTAAGAGCTACGACCTTGCGGATGGTCTCGTTGGATTTAGAATGACGAAACTAAGACAAAACCGTTGGAATTTTCCCGATAGCTCCCATAGAAGCCGAGATATCGACCTTCAAAGTTTGGGTTTTTTCATTTTTCGGGTATACCCCCCCGTATCGAATTTTTCACCAAAAATTGATTTTTTTCGAAATCAAACTAAGTATACCAGCGTCTTATTTGGATCACCTAGATTACGAAAACACCGGGTTATAACAGGATCCGAGCAGAACTAAGGGAATGAGAGCACTTTGAAAATCCTGAAAAAGTCGTTTTCGACGTCCGTTTTTGAGGCCAAAAATGGGCATCAAAAATGCCATATCTCGGCTATCGTAAGAGCTACGACCTTGCGGATGGTCTCGTTGGATTTAGAATGACGAAACTAAGACAAAACCGTTGGAATTTTCCCGATAGCTCCCATAGAAGCCGAGATATCGACCTTCAAAATTTGGGTTTTTTCATTTTTCGGGTATACCCCCCCGTATCAAATTTTTTTACCAAAAATTGATTTTTTTCGAAATCAAACTAAGTATACCAGCGTCTTATTTGGATCACCTAGATTACGAAAACACCGGGTTATAACAGGATCCGAGCAGAACTAAGGGAATGAGAGCACTTTGAAAATCCTGAAAAAGTCGTTTTCGACGTCCGTTTTTGAGGCAAAAATGGGCATCAAAAATGCCATATCTCGGCTATCGTAAGAGCTACGATCTTGCGGATGGTCTCGTTGGATTTAGAATGACAAAACTAAGACAAAACCGTTGGAATTTTCCCGATAGCTCCCATAGAAGCCGAGATATCGACCTTCAAAGTTTGGGTTTTTTCATTTTTCGGGTATACCCCCCCCGTATCGAATTTTTCACCAAAAATTGATTTTTTTCGAAATCAAACTAAGTATACCAGCGTCTTATTTGGATCACCTAGATTACGAGAACACCGGGTTATAACAGGATCCGAGCAGAACTAAGGGAATGAGAGCACTTTGAAAATCCTGAAAAAGTCGTTTTCGACGTCCGTTTTTGAGGCCAAAAATGGGCATCAAAAATGCCATATCTCGGCTATCGTAAGAGCTACGACCTTGCGGATGGTCTCGTTGGATTTAGAATGACGAAACTAAGACAAAACCGTTGGAATTTTCCCGATAGCTCCCATAGAAGCCGAGATATCGACCTTCAAAATTTGGGTTTTTTTCATTTTTCGGGTATACCCCCCCGTATCAAATTTTTTTACCAAAAATTGATTTTTTTCGAAATCAAACTAAGTATACCAGCGTCTTATTTGGATCACCTAGATTACGAAAACACCGGGTTATAACAGGATCCGAGCAGAACTAAGGGAATGAGAGCACTTTGAAAATCCTGAAAAAGTCGTTTTCGACGTCCGTTTTTGAGGCCAAAAATGGGCATCAAAAATGCCATATCTCGGCTATCGTAAGAGCTACGATCTTGCGGATGGTCTCGTTGGATTTAGAATGACAAAACTAAGACAAAACCGTTGGAATTTTCCCGATAGCTCCCATAGAAGCCGAGATATCGACCTTCAAAGTTTGGGTTTTTTCATTTTTCGGGTATACCCCCCCGTATCGAATTTTTCACCAAAAATTGATTTTTTTCGAAATCAAACTAAGTATACCAGCGTCTTATTTGGATCACCTAGATTACGAAAACACCGGATTATAACAGGATCCGAGCAGAACTAAGGGAATGAGAGCACTTTGAAAATCCTGAAAAAGTCGTTTTCGACGTCCGTTTTTGAGGCCAAAAATGGGCATCAAAAATGCCATATCTCGGCTATCGTAAGAGCTACGACCTTGCGGATGGTCTCGTTGGATTTAGAATGACGAAACTAAGACAAAACCGTTGGAATTTTCCCGATAGCTCCCATAGAAGCCGAGATATCGACCTTCAAAATTTGGGGTTTTTTCATTTTTCGGGTATACCCCCCCGTATCAAATTTTTTTACCAAAAATTGATTTTTTTCGAAATCAAACTAAGTATACCAGCGTCTTATTTGGATCACCTAGATTACGAGAACACCGGGTTATAACAGGATCCGAGCAGAACTAAGGGAATGAGAGCACTTTGAAAATCCTGAAAAAGTCGTTTTCGACGTCCGTTTTTGAGGCCAAAAATGGGCATCAAAAATGCCATATCTCGGCTATCGTAAGAGCTACGACCTTGCGGATGGTCTCGTTGGATTTAGAATGACGAAACTAAGACAAAACCGTTGGAATTTTCCCGATAGCTCCCATAGAAGCCGAGATATCGACCTTCAAAGTTTGGGTTTTTTCATTTTTCGGGTATACCCCCCCGTATCGAATTTTTCACCAAAAATTGATTTTTTTCGAAATCAAACTAAGTATACCAGCGTCTTATTTGGATCACCTAGATTACGAAAACACCGGGTTATAACAGGATCCGAGCAGAACTAAGGGAATGAGAGCACTTTGAAAATCCTGAAAAAGTCGTTTTCGACGTCCGTTTTTGAGGCCAAAAATGGGCATCAAAAATGCCATATCTCGGCTATCGTAAGAGCTACGACCTTGCGGATGGTCTCGTTGGATTTAGAATGACGAAACTAAGACAAAACCGTTGGAATTTTCCCGATAGCTCCCATAGAAGCCGAGATATCGACCTTCAAAGTTTGGGTTTTTTCATTTTTCGGGTATACCCCCCCGTATCGAATTTTTCACCAAAAATTGATTTTTTTCGAAATCAAACTAAGTATACCAGCGTCTTATTTGGATCACCTAGATTACGAAAACACCGGGTTATAACAGGATCCGAGCAGAACTAAGGGAATGAGAGCACTTTGAAAATCCTGAAAAAGTCGTTTTCGACGTCCGTTTTTGAGGCCAAAAATGGGCTACAAAAATGCCATATCTCGGCTCTCGTAGAAGCTACGACCTTGCAGATGGTCTCGTTGGATTCAGAAGGACGAAACTAAGACAAAACCGTTGGAATTTTTCCGATAGCTCCAATAGAAGCCGAGATATGAGCCTTCAAAATTTGGGTTTTTTCATTTTTCGGGTATACCCCCTCGTATCGAATTTTTTCACCAAAATTGATTTTTTTGAAATCAAACTAAGTATACCAGCGTCTTATTCTGATCACCTAGATTACGAAAACACCGGGTTATAACAGGATCCGAGCAGAACTAAGGGAATGAGAGCACTTTGAAAATCCTGAAAAAGTCGTTTTCGACGTCCGTTTTTGAGGCCAAAAATGGGCATCAAAAATGCCATATCTCGGCTATCGTAAGAGCTACGACCTTGCGGATGGTCTCGTTTGATTCAGAATGACGAAACTAAGACAAAACCGTTGGAATTTTCCCGATAGCTCCCATAGAAGCCGAGATATCGACCTTCAAAATTTGGGTTTTTTCATTTTTCGGGTATACCCCCCCGTATCAAATTTTTTTACCAAAAATTGATTTTTTTCGAAATCAAACTAAGTATACCAGCGTCTTATTTGGATCACCTAGATTACGAAAACACCGGGTTATAACAGGATCCGAGCAGAACTAAGGGAATGAGAGCACTTTGAAAATCCTGAAAAAGTCGTTTTCGACGTCAGTTTTTGAGGCAAAAAATGGGTATCAAAAATGCCATATCTCGGCTATCGTAGGAGCTACGACCTTGCGGATGGTCTCGTTGGATTTAGAATGACAAAACTAAGACAAAACCGTTGGAATTTTCCCGATAGCTCCCATAGAAGCCGAGATATCGACCTTCAAAGTTTGGGTTTTTTCATTTTTCGGGTATACCCCCCCGTATCGAATTTTTCACCAAAAATTGATTTTTTTCGAAATCAAACTAAGTATACCAGCGTCTTATTTGGATCACCTAGATTACGAGAACACCGGGTTATAACAGGATCCGAGCAGAACTAAGGGAATGAGAGCACTTTGAAAATCCTGAAAAAGTCGTTTCGACGTCCGTTTTTGAGGCCAAAAATGGGCATCAAAAATGCCATATCTCGGCTATCGTAAGAGCTACGACCTTGCGGATGGTCTCGTTGGATTTAGAATGACGAAACTAAGACAAAACCGTTGGAATTTTCCCGATAGCTCCCATAGAAGCCGAGATATCGACCTTCAAAGTTTGGGTTTTTTCATTTTTCGGGTATACCCCCCCGTATCGAATTTTTCACCAAAAATTGATTTTTTTCGAAATCAAACTAAGTATACCAGCGTCTTATTTGGATCACCTAGATTACGAAAACACCGGGTTATAACAGGATCCGAGCAGAACTAAGGGAATGAGAGCACTTTGAAAATCCTGAAAAAGTCGTTTTCGACGTCCGTTTTTGAGGCCAAAAATGGGCATCAAAAATGCCATATCTCGGCTATCGTAAGAGCTACGACCTTGCGGATGGTCTCGTTGGATTTAGAATGACGAAACTAAGACAAAACCGTTGGAATTTTCCCGATAGCTCCCATAGAAGCCGAGATATCGACCTTCAAAATTTGGGTTTTTTCATTTTTCGGGTATACCCCCCCGTATCAAATTTTTTTACCAAAAATTGATTTTTTTCGAAATCAAACTAAGTATACCAGCGTCTTATTTGGATCACCTAGATTACGAAAACACCGGGTTATAACAGGATCCGAGCAGAACTAAGGGAATGAGAGCACTTGAAAATCCTGAAAAAGTCGTTTTCGACGTCCGTTTTTGAGGCCAAAAATGGGCATCAAAAATGCCATATCTCGGCTATCGTAAGAGCTACGATCTTGCGGATGGTCTCGTTGGATTTAGAATGACGAAACTAAGACAAAACCGTTGGAATTTTCCCGATAGCTCCCATAGAAGCCGAGATATCGACCTTCAAAGTTTGGGTTTTTTCATTTTTCGGGGTATACCCCCCCGTATCGAATTTTTCACCAAAAATTGATTTTTTTCGAAATCAAACTAAGTATACCAGCGTCTTATTTGGATCACCAAGATTACGAAAACACCGGGTTATAACAGGATCCGAGCAGAACTAAGGGAATGAGAGCACTTTGAAAATCCTGAAAAAGTCGTTTTCGACGTCCGTTTTTGAGGCCAAAAATGGGCATCAAAAATGCCATATCTCGGCTATCGTAAGAGCTACGACCTTGCGGATGGTCTCGTTTGATTCAGAATGACGAAACTAAGAGAAAACCGTTGGAATTTTCCCGATAGCTCCCATAGAAGCCGAGATATCGACCTTCAAAATTTGGGTTTTTCATTTTTCGGGTATACCCCCCCGTATCAAATTTTTTTACCAAAAATTGATTTTTTTCGAAATCAAACTAAGTATACCAGCGTCTTATTTGGATCACCTAGATTACGAAAACACCGGGTTATAACAGGATCCGAGCAGAACTAAGGGAATGAGAGCACTTTGAAAATCCTGAAAAAGTCGTTTTCGACGTCCGTTTTTGAGGCAAAAAATGGGTATCAAAAATGCCATATCTCGGCTATCGTAGGAGCTACGACCTTGCGGATGGTCTCGTTGGATTTAGAATGACAAAACTAAGACAAAACCGTTGGAATTTTCCCGATAGCTCCCATAGAAGCCGAGATATCGACCTTCAAAGTTTGGGTTTTTTCATTTTTCGGGTATACCCCCCCGTATCGAATTTTTCACCAAAAATTGATTTTTTTCGAAATCAAACTAAGTATACCAGCGTCTTATTTGGATCACCTAGATTACGAGAACACCGGGTTATAACAGGATCCAAGCAGAACTAAGGGAATGAGATCACTTTGAAAATCCTGAAAAAGTCGTTTTCGACGTCCGTTTTTGAGGCCAAAAATGGGCATCAAAAATGCCATATCTCGGCTATCGTAAGAGCTACGACCTTGCGGATGGTCTCGTTGGATTTAGAATGACGAAACTAAGACAAAACCGTTGGAATTTTCCCGATAGCTCCCATAGAAGCCGAGATATCGACCTTCAAAGTTTGGGTTTTTTCATTTTTCGGGTATACCCCCCCGTATCGAATTTTTCACCAAAAATTGATTTTTTTCGAAATCAAACTAAGTATACCAGCGTCTTATTTGGATCACCTAGATTACGAAAACACCGGGTTATAACAGGATCCGAGCAGAACTAAGGGAATGAGAGCACTTTGAAAATCCTGAAAAAGTCGTTTTCGACGTCCGTTTTTGAGGCCAAAAATGGGCATCAAAAATGCCATATCTCGGCTATCGTAAGAGCTACGACCTTGCGGATGGTCTCGTTGGATTTAGAATGACGAAACTAAGACAAAACCGTTGGAATTTTCCCGATAGCTCCCATAGAAGCCGAGATATCGACCTTCAAAATTTGGGTTTTTTCATTTTTCGGGTATACCCCCCCCGTATCAAATTTTTTTTACCAAAAATTGATTTTTTTCGAAATCAAACTAAGTATACCAGCGTCTTATTTGGATCACCTAGATTACGAAAACACCGGGTTATAACAGGATCCGAGCAGAACTAAGGGAATGAGAGCACTTTGAAAATCCTGAAAAAGTCGTTTTCGACGTCCGTTTTTGAGGCCAAAAATGGGCATCAAAAATGCCATATCTCGGCCATCGTAAGAGCTACGATCTTGCGGATGGTCTCGTTGGATTTAGAATGACGAAACTAAGACAAAACCGTTGGAATTTTCCCGATAGCTCCCATAGAAGCCGAGATATCGACCTTCAAAGTTTGGGTTTTTTCATTTTTCGGGTATACCCCCCCGTATCGAATTTTTCACCAAAAATTGATTTTTTTCGAAATCAAACTAAGTATACCAGCGTCTTATTTGGATCACCTAGATTACGAGAACACCGGGTTATAACAGGATCCGAGCAGAACTAAGGGAATGAGAGCACTTTGAAAATCCTGAAAAAGTCGTTTTCGACGTCCGTTTTTGAGGCCAAAAATGGGCATCAAAAATGCCATATCTCGGCTATCGTAAGAGCTACGACCTTGCGGATGGTCTCGTTGGATTTAGAATGACGAAACTAAGACAAAACCGTTGGAATTTTCCCGATAGCTCCCATAGAAGCCGAGATATCGACCTTCAAAGTTTGGGTTTTTTCATTTTTCGGGTATACCCCCCCGTATCGAATTTTTCACCAAAAATTGATTTTTTTCGAAATCAAACTAAGTATACCAGCGTCTTATTTGGATCACCTAGATTACGAAAACACCGGGTTATAACAGGATCCGAGCAGAACTAAGGGAATGAGAGCACTTTGAAAATCCTGAAAAAGTCGTTTTCGACGTCCGTTTTTGAGGCCAAAAATGGGCATCAAAAATGCCATATCTCGGCTATCGTAAGAGCTACGACCTTGCGGATGGTCTCGTTGGATTTAGAATGACGAAACTAAGACAAAACCGTTGGAATTTTCCCGATAGCTCCCATAGAAGCCGAGATATCGACCTTCAAAATTTGGGTTTTTTCATTTTTCGGGTATACCCCCCCGTATCAAATTTTTTTACCAAAAATTGATTTTTTTCGAAATCAAACTAAGTATACCAGCGTCTTATTTGGATCACCTAGATTACGAAAACACCGGGTTATAACAGGATCCGAGCAGAACTAAGGGAATGAGAGCACTTTGAAAATCCTGAAAAAGTCGTTTTCGACGTCCGTTTTTGAGGCCAAAAATGGGCATCAAAAATGCCATATCTCGGCTATCGTAAGAGCTACGATCTTGCGGATGGTCTCGTTGGATTTAGAATGACGAAACTAAGACAAAACCGTTGGAATTTTCCCGATAGCTCCCATAGAAGCCGAGATATCGACCTTCAAAATTTGGGTTTTTTCATTTTTCGGGTATACCCCCCCGTATCAAATTTTTTTACCAAAAATTGATTTTTTTCGAAATCAAACTAAGTATACCAGCGTCTTATTTGGATCACCTAGATTACGAAAACACCGGGTTATAACAGGATCCGAGCAGAACTAAGGGAATGAGAGCACTTTGAAAATCCTGAAAAAGTCGTTTTCGACGTCCGTTTTTGAGGCAAAAAATGGGTATCAAAAATGCCATATCTCGGCTATCGTAGGAGCTACGACCTTGCGGATGGTCTCGTTGGATTTAGAATGACAAAACTAAGACAAAACCGTTGGAATTTTCCCGATAGCTCCCATAGAAGCCGAGATATCGACCTTCAAAGTTTGGGTTTTTTCATTTTTCGGGTATACCCCCCCGTATCGAATTTTTCACCAAAAATTGATTTTTTTCGAAATCAAACTAAGTATACCAGCGTCTTATTTGGATCACCTAGATTACGAGAACACCGGGTTATAACAGGATCCAAGCAGAACTAAGGGAATGAGATCACTTTGAAAATCCTGAAAAAGTCGTTTTCGACGTCCGTTTTTGAGGCCAAAAATGGGCATCAAAAATGCCATATCTCGGCTATCGTAAGAGCTACGACCTTGCGGATGGTCTCGTTGGATTTAGAATGACGAAACTAAGACAAAACCGTTGGAATTTTCCCGATAGCTCCCATAGAAGCCGAGATATCGACCTTCAAAGTTTGGGTTTTTTCATTTTTCGGGTATACCCCCCCGTATCGAATTTTTCACCAAAAATTGATTTTTTTCGAAATCAAACTAAGTATACCAGCGTCTTATTTGGATCACCTAGATTACGAAAACACCGGGTTATAACAGGATCCGAGCAGAACTAAGGGAATGAGAGCACTTTGAAAATCCTGAAAAAAGTCGTTTTCGACGTCCGTTTTTGAGGCCAAAAATGGGCATCAAAAATGCCATATCTCGGCTATCGTAAGAGCTACGACCTTGCGGATGGTCTCGTTGGATTTAGAATGACGAAACTAAGACAAAACCGTTGGAATTTTCCCGATAGCTCCCATAGAAGCCGAGATATCGACCTTCAAAATTTGGGTTTTTTCATTTTTCGGGTATACCCCCCCGTATCAAATTTTTTTACCAAAAATTGATTTTTTTCGAAATCAAACTAAGTATACCAGCGTCTTATTTGGATCACCTAGATTACGAAAACACCGGGTTATAACAGGATCCGAGCAGAACTAAGGGAATGAGAGCACTTTGAAAATCCTGAAAAAGTCGTTTTCGACGTCCGTTTTTTGAGGCCAAAAATGGGCATCAAAAATGCCATATCTCGGCTATCGTAAGAGCTACGATCTTGCGGATGGTCTCGTTGGATTTAGAATGACAAAACTAAGACAAAACCGTTGGAATTTTCCCGATAGCTCCCATAGAAGCCGAGATATCGACCTTCAAAGTTTGGGTTTTTTCATTTTTCGGGTATACCCCCCCGTATCGAATTTTTCACCAAAAATTGATTTTTTTCGAAATCAAACTAAGTATACCAGCGTCTTATTTGGATCACCTAGATTACGAAAACACCGGGTTATAACAGGATCCGAGCAGAACTAAGGGAATGAGAGCACTTTGAAAATCCTGAAAAACTCTCACGAGATGTGTGTTTTTGAGGCCAAAAATGGGCATCAAAAATGCCATATCTCGGCTATCGTAAGAGCTACGACCTTGCGGATGGTCTCGTTGGATTTAGAATGACGAAACTAAGACAAAACCGTTGGAATTTTCCCGATAGCTCCCATAGAAGCCGAGATATCGACCTTCAAAGTTTGGGTTTTTTCATTTTTCGGGTATACCCCCCCGTATCGAATTTTTCACCAAAAATTGATTTTTTTCGAAATCAAACTAAGTATACCAGCGTCTTATTTGGATCACCTAGATTACGAAAACACCGGGTTATAACAGGATCCGAGCAGAACTAAGGGAATGAGAGCACTTTGAAAATCCTGAAAAAGTCGTTTTCGACGTCCGTTTTTGAGGCCAAAAATGGGCATCAAAAATGCCATATCTCGGCTATCGTAAGAGCTACGACCTTGCGGATGGTCTCGTTGGATTTAGAATGACGAAACTAAGACAAAACCGTTGGAATTTTCCCGATAGCTCCCATAGAAGCCGAGATATCGACCTTCAAAATTTGGGTTTTTTCATTTTTCGGGTATACCCCCCCGTATCAAATTTTTTTACCAAAAATTGATTTTTTTCGAAATCAAACTAAGTATACCAGCGTCTTATTTGGATCACCTAGATTACGAAAACACCGGGTTATAACAGGATCCGAGCAGAACTAAGGGAATGAGAGCACTTTGAAAATCCTGAAAAAGTCGTTTTCGACGTCCGTTTTTGAGGCCAAAAATGGGCATCAAAAATGCCATATCTCGGCTATCGTAAGAGCTACGATCTTGCGGATGGTCTCGTTGGATTTAGAATGACAAAACTAAGACAAAACCGTTGGAATTTTCCCGATAGCTCCCATAGAAGCCGAGATATCGACCTTCAAAGTTTGGGTTTTTTCATTTTTCGGGTATACCCCCCCGTATCGAATTTTTCACCAAAAATTGATTTTTTTCGAAATCAAACTAAGTATACCAGCGTCTTATTTGGATCACCTAGATTACGAAAACACCGGGTTATAACAGGATCCGAGCAGAACTAAGGGAATGAGAGCACTTTGAAAATCCTGAAAAAGTCGTTTTCGACGTCCGTTTTTGAGGCCAAATATGGGCATCAAAAATGCCATATCTCGGCTATCGTAAGAGCTACGACCTTGCGGATGGTCTCGTTGGATTTAGAATGACGAAACTAAGACAAAACCGTTGGAATTTTCCCGATAGCTCCCATAGAAGCCGAGATATCGACCTTCAAAATTTGGGTTTTTTCATTTTTCGGGTATACCCCCCCGTATCAAATTTTTTTACCAAAAATTGATTTTTTTCGAAATCAAACTAAGTATACCAGCGTCTTATTTGGATCACCTAGATTACGAAAACACCGGGTTATAACAGGATCCGAGCAGAACTAAGGGAATGAGAGCACTTTGAAAATCCTGAAAAAGTCGTTTTCGACGTCCGTTTTTGAGGCCAAAAATGGGCATCAAAAATGCCATATCTCGGCTATCGTAAGAGCTACGATCTTGCGGATGGTCTCGTTGGATTTAGAATGACGAAACTAAGACAAAACCGTTGGAATTTTCCCGATAGCTCCCATAGAAGCCGAGATATCGACCTTCAAAGTTTGGGTTTTTTCATTTTTCGGGTATACCCCCCCGTATCGAATTTTTCACCAAAAATTGATTTTTTTCGAAATCAAACTAGGTATACCAGCGTCTTATTTGGATCACCTAGATTACGAGAACACCGGGTTATAACAGGATTCGAGCAGAACTAAGGGAATGAGAGCACTTTGAAAATCCTGAAAAAGTCGTTTTCGACGTCCGTTTTTGAGGCAAAAAATGGGTATCAAAAATGCCATATCTCGGCTATCGTAGGAGCTACGACCTTGCGGATGGTCTCGTTGGATTTAGAATGACAAAACTAAGACAAAACCGTTGGAATTTTCCCGATAGCTCCCATAGAAGCCGAGATATCGACCTTCAAAGTTTGGGTTTTTTCATTTTTCGGGTATACCCCCCCGTATCGAATTTTTCACCAAAAATTGATTTTTTTCGAAATCAAACTAAGTATACCAGCGTCTTATTTGGATCACCTAGATTACGAGAACACCGGGTTATAACAGGATCCGAGCAGAACTAAGGGAATGAAAGCACTTTGAAAATCCTGAAAAAGTCGTTTTCGACGTCCGTTTTTGAGGCCAAAAATGGGCATCAAAAATGCCATATCTCGGCTATCGTAAGAGCTACGACCTTGCGGATGGTCTCGTTGGATTTAGAATGACGAAACTAAGACAAAACCGTTGGAATTTTCCCGATAGCTCCCATAGAAGCCGAGATATCGACCTTCAAAATTTGGGTTTTTTCATTTTTCGGGTATACCCCCCCGTATCAAATTTTTTTACCAAAAATTGATTTTTTTCGAAATCAAACTAAGTATACCAGCGTCTTATTTGGATCACCTAGATTACGAAAACACCGGGTTATAACAGGATCCGAGCAGAACTAAGGGAATGAGAGCACTTTGAAAATCCTGAAAAAGTCGTTTTCGACGTCCGTTTTTGAGGCCAAAAATGGGCATCAAAAATGCCATATCTCGGCTATCGTAAGAGCTACGATCTTGCGGATGGTCTCGTTGGATTTAGAATGACGAAACTAAGACAAAACCGTTGGAATTTTCCCGATAGCTCCCATAGAAGCCGAGATATCGACCTTCAAAGTTTGGGTTTTTTCATTTTTCGGGTATACCCCCCCGTATCGAATTTTTCACCAAAAATTGATTTTTTTCGAAATCAAACTAGGTATACCAGCGTCTTATTTGGATCACCTAGATTACGAGAACACCGGGTTATAACAGGATCCGAGCAGAACTAAGGGAATGAGAGCACTTTGAAAATCCTGAAAAAGTCGTTTTCGACGTCCGTTTTTGAGGCCAAAAATGGGCATCAAAAATGCCATATCTCGGCTATCGTAAGAGCTACGATCTTGCGGATGGTCTCGTTGGATTTAGAATGACGAAACTAAGACAAAACCGTTGGAATTTTCCCGATAGCTCCCATAGAAGCCGAGATATCGACCTTCAAAGTTTGGGTTTTTTCATTTTTCGGGTATACCCCCCCGTATCGAATTTTTCACCAAAAATTGATTTTTTTCGAAATCAAACTAAGTATACCAGCGTCTTATTTGGATCACCTAGATTACGAAAACACCGGGTTATAACAGGATCCGAGCAGAACTAAGGGAATGAGAGCACTTTGAAAATTCTGAAAAAGTCGTTTTCGACGTCCGTTTTTGAGGCCAAAAATGGGCATCAAAAATGCCATATCTCGGCTATCGTAAAAGCTACGACCTTGCGGATGGTCTCGTTGGATTCAGAATGACGAAACTAAGACAAAACCGTTGGAATTTTGCCGATAGCTCCCATAGAAGCCGAGATATCGACCTTCAAAGTTTGGGTTTTTTCATTTTTCGGGTATACCCCCCCGTATCGAATTTTTCACCAAAAATTGATTTTTTTCGAAATCAAACTAAGTATACCAGCGTCTTATTTGGATCACCTAGATTACGAAAACACCGGGTTATAACAGGATCCGAGCAGAACTAAGGGAATGAGAGCACTTTGAAAATCCTGAAAAAGTCGTTTTCGACGTCCGTTTTTGAGGCCAAAAATGGGCATCAAAAATGCCATATCTCGGCTATCGTAAGAGCTACGATCTTGCGGATGGTCTCGTTGGATTTAGAATGACGAAACTAAGACAAAACCGTTGGAATTTTCCCGATAGCTCCCATAGAAGCCGAGATATCGACCTTCAAAGTTTGGGTTTTTTCATTTTTCGGGTATACCCCCCCGTATCGAATTTTTCACCAAAAATTGATTTTTTTCGAAATCAAACTAAGTATACCAGCGTCTTATTTGGATCACCAAGATTACGAAAACACCGGGTTATAACAGGATCCGAGCAGAACTAAGGGAATGAGAGCACTTTGAAAATCCTGAAAAAGTCGTTTTCGACGTCCGTTTTTGAGGCCAAAAATGGGCATCAAAAATGCCATATCTCGGCTATCGTAAGAGCTACGACCTTGCGGATGGTCTCGTTGGATTCAGAATGACGAAACTAAGACAAAACCGTTGGAATTTTCCCGATAGCTCCCATAGAAGCCGAGATATCGACCTTCAAAGTTTGGGTTTTTTCATTTTTCGGGTATACCCCCCCGTATCAAATTTTTTTACCAAAAATTGATTTTTTTCGAAATCAAACTAAGTATACCAGCGTCTTATTTGGATCACCTAGATTACGAAAACACCGGGTTATAACAGGATTCGAGCAGAACTAAGGGAATGAGAGCACTTTGAAAATCCTGAAAATGTCGTTTTCGACGTCCGTTTTTGAGGCCAAAAATGGGCTACAAAAATGCCATATCTCGGCTCTCGTAGAAGCTACGACCTTGCGGATGGTCTCGTTGGATTCAGAAGGACGAAACTAAGACAAAACCGTTGGAATTTTCCCGATAGCTCCAATAGAAGCCGAGATATGAGCCTTCAAAGTTTGGGTTTTTTCATTTTTCGGGTATACCCCCCGTATCGAATTTTTTCACCGAAAATTGATTTTTTCGAATTCAAACTAAGTATACCAGCGTCTTATTCTGATCACCTAGATTACGAAAACACCGGGTTATAACAGGATCCGAGCAGAACTAAGGGAATGAGAGCACTTTGAAAATCCTGAAAAAGTCGTTTTCGACGTCCGTTTTTGAGGCCAAAAATGGGCTACAAAAATGTCATATCTCGGCTATCATAAAAGCTACGATCTTGCGGATGGTCTTATAAAAACCACCAAAAGCATAATTTTTATTTTTGATTTTTATTTTTAAGAACAGAAGTTCCAATTGAGCATTAATATTAAAGTCAAATGAAACAATATTAACCTTATACTTGTCTCTTACATAAGCCGCCACGCCCCCGCCTTTACCCTGACGATTCTTCTTAAAAAATTGGTATCCCGGAATTTGAAACAACAATGAGTCATCGGTATTGGAGAGTCATGTTTCAGATAAAAAGATAATGTCTACATTTTGATATTCTCTATTCTATTTTGATATTGTACTAGGAATCTAAATTCATTGAACCTTGTATGCAATGATCTTACGTTTAAATTTGCAATTCTCATTTACTTATAAAATATATAACACCTCACTATAACAGACACTATAATATACCTTTTTATACCAAAAAGAGAAAAATTAGTAAGAAATAAAAAATTATTTTATAAAAATAATATACAAATAAAAATTATTTAACATAAAAAAAGTAAATGGTTAAAGGTTAAGAACCACAGATGAATGATGAATGAGTCGCTCTCATTCCCATTTTTAATACTTAAGACAAGTTTTTACCAAAGAAACAATTATAAAAACAAAACGAAAAAAAATACAAATTCTACCATTTTATCGTTATAAACAAAAAGCGTAAACACGCATGAAATTATAAATAATATATGTAGCTATATACTTATATAAAAGTACAGTAAACCAAATGACCAATTTTAATTTTTAAATGTACCTGTTAATCACGTCAATTTTTAATTGAATGAATATCCATCTCTGAGTTAATGCGGTGCACTGTACCATTTTCCGCTCTAACATACACATTACCATTCAAAATCCATGTATTTTTATGTGAAAATGAACTAGAAGCACATTTGAATAGCACTTACCGAGATTTAGTTAGGTCCTCCTTAATTTGCACACCCGTATTTTTTGATATTTTCGATTTTTAAGCACGGCTAGACGAGCGGCCTCCGACGAGAATCGCACCATAACTGCCGTCGCGACGGCGGCGGTGATTCGCTAGGAATTTTAGAAGCAATTCTGTGGCATTTTTCACGTCATTGTGTCCAATTTTTAATTTAAGTTTAGTGTTAAATAAATCCAATAATTTATTGGGCAGATTTTCGGATTCCTCAGGTTGTTAAACAAAAATACGGATGTTGTCATTGCGCACACATGCTCTTTTTGCTTGTTTGTTGATCTATTTGTTGTCGAAGAGTGGCATTTTAATTTTGTAACTTTATCAGACCACCTCTAATTTTCTCAATTTTGGCCTTTTGAGTTTTCAATCTATCATCAAAAAGTTGTTCAACCATTGTGAGAACTTTTTCTGCTATATCAGAGAGAAATTTTTCATTAAAAACAGCAGCAACAACTGACTTAATTTCACGTAGATCTGTCGACGAAAGAACCATTTTGGCAAGAGATAATAAAAAAATAGCACTGGAGCTGCAGTACTATAGTTTACCAACTAAATATGAAAACTAAAAATTTGTATCTCGGTTAATAAAGGAGCTACGACTTTGGGAATAGTCGCGTTGGATTTAGAACAACGAAACTAAGACAAAACCGTTTGATTTTTAAAGTTAGTACTGACAGAAGTCGAGATATAGATTTCCAAACTTTGGGTTTTTGGAGCACATATATGGAAACTGAAAATTTGTATATCGGTTAATAAAGGAGCTACGACTTTGGGAGTAGTCGCGTTGGATTCAGAACGACGAAACTAAGACAAAACCGTTGGATTTTTAAAGCTAGTACTGACAGAAGTCGAGATATAGATTTCCAAACTTTGGGTTTTTGGTGCACATATATGGAAACTGAAAATTTGTATCTCGGTTAATAAAGAAGATATGACTTTAAGAATAGTCTCGTTGGATTCAGAACGACGAAACTAAGACAAAACCATTGGATTTTTAAAGTTAGTACTGACAGAAGTCGAGATATAGATTTCCAAACTTTGGGTTTTTGGTGCACATATATGGAAACTGAAAATTTGTATCTCGGTTAATAAAGAAGATATGACTTTAAGAATAGTCTCGTTGGATTCAGAACGACGAAACTAAGACAAAACCATTGGATTTTTAAAGTTAGTACTGACAGAAGTCGAGATATAGATTTCCAAACTTTGGGTTTTTGGAGCACATATATGGAAACTGAAAATTTGTATATCGGTTAATAAAGGAGCTACGACTTTGGGAGTAGTCGCGTTGGATTCAGAACGACGAAACTAAGACAAAACCGTTGGATTTTTAAAGCTAGTACTGACAGAAGTCGAGATATAGATTTCCAAACTTTGGGTTTTTGGTGCATATATATGGAAACTGAAAATTTGTATCTCGGTTAATAAAGGAGCTACGACTTTGGGAATAGTCGCGTTGGATTTAGGACGACGAAACTAAGACAAAACCGTTGGATTTTTAAAGCTAGTACTGACAGAAGTCGAGATATAGATTTCCAAACTTTGGGTTTTTGGTGCATATATATGGAAACTGAAAATTTGTATCTCGGTTAATAAGGGAGCTACGACTTTGGGAATAGTCGAGTTGGATTTAGAACGACGAAACTAAAATAAAACCGTTGGATTTTTAAAGCTACTACTGACAGAAGTCGAGATATAGATTTCCAAACTTTGGGTTTTTGGTGCATATATATGAAAACTGAAAATTTGTATCTCGGTTAATAAAGAAGATACGACTTTAAGAATAGTCTCGTTGGATTCAAAACGCTAAAGCTAAGACAAAACCGTTGTATTTTTAAAGCTAGTACTGACAGAAGTCGAGATATAGATTTCCAAACTTTGGGTTTTTGGTGCACATATATGGAAACTGAAAATTTGTATCTCGGTTAATAAAGGAGCTACGACTTTGGGAGTAGTCGCGTTGAATTCAGAAGGATGAATCTAAGACAAAACCGTTGGACTTTTAAAGCTAGTACTGACAGAAGTCGAGATATAGATTTCCAAACTTTGGGTTTTTGGAGCACATATATGGAAACTGAAAATTTGTATCTCGGTTAATAAAGGAGCTACGACTTTAAGAATAGTCTCGTTGGATTCAGAACGCTGAAACTAAGACAAAACCGTTGGATTTTTAAAGCTACTACTGACAGAAGTCGAGATATAGATTTCCAAACTTTGGGTTTTTGGTGCATATATATAGAAACTGAAAATTTGTATCTCGGTTAGTAAAGGAGCTACGACTTTGGGAATAGTCTCGTTGGATTCAGAACGCTAAAACTAAGACAAAACCGTCGGACTTTTAAAGCTACTACTGACAGAAGTCGAGATATAGATTTCCAAACTTTGGGTTTTTGGTGCATATATATGGAAACTGAAAATTTGTATCTCGGTTAATAAAGGAGCTACGACTTTGGGAATAGTCTCGTTGAATTCAGAACGCTGAAACTAAGACAAAACCGTTGGATTTTTAAAGCTAGTACTGACAGAAGTCGAGATATAGATTTCCATACTTTGGGTTTTTGGTGCACATATATGGAAACTGAAAATTTGTATCTCGGTTAATAAAGGAGCTACGACTTTGGGAATAGTCTCGTTGAATTCAGAACGCTGAAACTAAGACAAAACCGTTGGATTTTTAAAACTAGTACTGACAGAAGTCGAGATATAGATTTCCAAACTTTGGGTTTTTGGTGCATATATATGGAAACTGAAAATTTGTATCTCGGTTAGTAAAGGAGCTACGACTTTATGAATAGTCTCATTGGATTCAGAACGCTGAAACTAAGGCAAAACCGTTGGATTTTTAAAACTAGTACTGACAGAAGTCGAGATATAGATTTCCAAACTTTGGGTTTTTGGTGCATATATATGGAAACTGAAAATTTGTATCTCGGTTAATAAAGGAGCTACGACTTTGGAAATAGTCGCGTTGGATTTAAAATGACGAAACTAAAATAAAACCGTTGGATTTTTAAAGCTAGTACTGACAGAAGTCGAGATATAGATTTCCAAACTTTGGGTTTTTAGTGCATATATATGGAAACTGAAAATTTGTATCTCGGTTAGTAAAGGAGCTACGACTTTGGGAATAGTCTCATTGGATTCAAAACGCTGAAACTAAGACAAAACCGTTGGATTTTTAAAGCTACTACTGACAGAAGTCGAGATATAGATTTCCAAACTTTG
Organism: Anthonomus grandis grandis; assembly: GCF_022605725.1. Classification (NCBI taxonomy): domain Eukaryota; kingdom Metazoa; phylum Arthropoda; class Insecta; order Coleoptera; family Curculionidae; genus Anthonomus; species Anthonomus grandis. Next base: position 40,791,223 of record NC_065567.1, read on the forward strand.
GGTTTTTGGTGCATATATATGGAAACTGAAAATTTGTATCTCGGTTAGTAAAGGAGCTACGACTTTGGGAATAGTCTCATTGGATTCAAAACGCTGAAACTAAGACAAAACCGTTGGATTTTTAAAGCTACTACTGACAGAAGTCGAGATATAGATTTCCAAACTTTGGGTTTTTGGTGCATATATATGGAAACTGAAAATTTGTATCTCGGTTAGTAAACGAGCTACGACTTTGGGAATAGTCTCATTATATTCAGAACGCTGAAACTAAGACAAAACCGTTGGATTTTTAAAGCTACTACTGACAGAAGTCGAGATATAGATTTCCAAACTTTGAGTTTTTGGTGCACATATATGGAAACTGAAAATTTGTATCTCGGTTAATAAAGGAGCTACGACTTTGGGAATAGTCGCGTTGGATTTAGAACGACGAAACTAAGACAAAACCGTTGGATTTTTAAAGCTAGTACTGACAGAAGTCGAGATATAGATTTTCAAACTTTGGGTTTTTGGAGCACATATATGGAAACTGAAAATTTGTATCTCGGTTAATAAAGGAGCTACGACTTTGGAAATAGTCGCGTTGGATTTAGAACGACGAAACTAAGACAAAACCGTTGGATTTTTAAAGCTAGTACTGACAGAAGTCGAGATATAGATTTCCAAACTTTGGGTTTTTGGTGCACATATATGGAAACTGAAAATTTGTATCTCGGTTAATAAAGGAGCTACGACTTTGGGAATAGTCGCGTTGGATTTAGAACGACGAAACTAAGACAAAACCGTTGGATTTTTAAAGCTAGTACTGACAGAAGTCGAGATATAGATTTCCAAACTTTGGGTTTTTGGTGCACATATATGGAAACTGAAAATTTGTATCTCGGTTAATAAAGGAGCTACGACTTTGCAAATAGTCTCGTTGGATTCAGAACGCTGAAACTAAGACAAAACCGTTGGATTTTTAAAGCTATTACTGACAGAAGTCGAGATATAGATTTCCAAACTTTGGGTTTTTGGTGCATATATATGGAAACTGAAAATTTGTATCTCGGTTAATAAAGGAGCTACGACTTTGGGAATAGTCGCGTTGGATTTAGGACGACGAAACTAAGACAAAACCGTTGGATTTTTAAAGCTAGTACTGACAGAAGTCGAGATATAGATTTCCAAACTTTGGGTTTTTGGTGCATATATATGGAAACTGAAAATTTGTATCTCGGTTAATAAGGGAGCTACGACTTTGGGAATAGTCGAGTTGGATTTAGAACGACGAAACTAAAATAAAACCGTTGGATTTTTAAAGCTACTACTGACAGAAGTCGAGATATAGATTTCCAAACTTTGGGTTTTTGGAGCACATTTATGGAAACTGAAAATTTGTATCTCGGTTAATAAAGGAGCTACGACTTTGGGAATAGTCTCGTTGGAATCAGAACGCTGAAACTAAGACAAAACCGTTGGATTTTTAAAGCTAATACTGACAGAAGTCGAGATATAGATTTCCAAACTTTGGGTTTTTGGTGCATATATATGGAAACTGAAAATTTGTATCTCGGTAAATAAAGGAGCTACGACTTTGGGAATAGTCGCGTTGAATTCAGAAGGATGAATCTAAGACAAAACCGTTGGACTTTTAAAGCTAGTACTGACAGAAGTCGAGATATAGATTTCCAAACTTTGGGTTTTTGGTGCATATATATGGAAACTGAAAATTTGTATCTCGGTTAATAAAGGAGCTACGACTTTGGGAATAGTCTCGTTGGATTCAGAACGCTGAAACTAAGACAAAACCGTTGGATTTTTAAAGCTACTACTGACAGAAGTCGAGATATAGATTTCCAAACTTTGGGTTTTTGGTGCATATATATGGAAACTGAAAATTTGTATCTCGGTTAATAAGGGAGCTACGACTTTGGGAATAGTCTCGTTGGATTCAGAACGCTGAAACTAAGACAAAACCGTTGGATTTTTGAAGCTAGTACTGACAGAAGTCGAGATATAGATTTCCATATTTTGGGTTTTTGGTGCACATATATGGAAACTGAAAATTTGTATCTCGGTTAATAAAGGAGCTACGACTTTGGGAATAGTCTCGTTGGATTCAGAACGCTGAAACTAATACAAAACCGTTGGATTTTTAAAGCTAGTACTGACAGAAGTCGAGATATAGATTTCCATACTTTGGGTTTTTGGTGCACATATATGGAAACTGAAAATTTGTATCTCGGTTAATAAGGGAGCTACGACTTTGGGAATAGTCGCGTTGGATTTAGAACGACGAAACTAAAATAAAACCGTTGGATTTTTAAAGCTACTACTGACAGAAGTCGAGATATAGATTTCCAAACTTTGGGTTTTTGGTGCATATATATGGAAACTGAAAATTTGTATCTCGGTAAATAAAGGAGCTACGACTTTGGGAATAGTCTCGTTGGATTCAGAACGCTGAAACTAAGACAAAACCGTTGGATTTTTAAAGCTACTACTGACAGAAGTCGAGATATAGATTTCCAAACTTTGGGTTTTTGGTGCACATATATGGAAACTGAAAATTTGTATCTCGGTTAATAAAGAAGCTACGACTTTGGGAATAGTCTCGTTGGATTCAGAACGCTGAAACTAAGACAAAACCGTTGGATTTTTAAAGCTACTACTGACAGAAGTCGAGATATAGATTTCCAAACTTTGGGTTTTTGGTGCACATATATGGAAACTGAAAATTTGTATCTCGGTTAATAAAGAAGCTACGACTTTGGGAATAGTCTCGTTGGATTCAGAACGACGAAACTAAGACAAAACCGTTGGATTTTTAAAGCTAGTACTGACAGAAGTCGAGATATAGATTTCCAAACTTTGGGTTTTTGGTGCATATATATGGAAACTGAAAATTTGTATCTCGGTTAATAAAGGAGCTACGACTTTGGGAATAGTCTCGTTGGATTCAGAACGCTGAAACTAAGACAAAACCGTTGGATTTTTAAAGCTACTACTGACAGAAGTCGAGATATAGATTTCCAAACTTTGGGTTTTTGGTGCATATATATGGAAACTGAAAATTTGTATCTCGGTTAATAAGGGAGCTACGACTTTGGGAATAGTCGCGTTGGATTTAGAACGACGAAACTAAAATAAAAACGTTGGATTTTTAAAGCTACTACTGACAGAAGTCGAGATATAGATTTCCAAACTTTGGGTTTTTGGTGCACATATATGGAAACTGAAAATTTGTATCTCGGTTAATAAAGGAGCTACGACTTTGGGAATAGTCGCGTTGGATTTAGAACGACGAAACTAAAATAAAAACGTTGGATTTTTAAAGCTACTACTGACAGAAGTCGAGATATAGATTTCCAAACTTTGGGTTTTTGGTGCACATATATGGAAACTGAAAATTTGTATCTCGGTAAATAAAGGAGCTACGACTTTGGGAATAGTCTCGTTGGATTCAGAATGCTGAAACTAAGACAAAACCGTTGGATTTTTGAAGCTAGTACTGACAGAAGTCGAGATATAGATTTCCATATTTTGGGTTTTTGGTGCACATATATGGAAACTGAAAATTTGTATCTCGGTTAATAAAGGAGCTACGACTTTGGGAATAGTCTCGTTGGATTCAGAACGCTGAAACTAAGACAAAACCGTTGGATTTTTAAAGCTAGTACTGACAGAAGTCGAGATATAGATTTCCAAACTTTGGGTTTTTGGTGCATATATATGGAAACTGAAAATTTGTATCTCGGTTAGTAAAGGAGCTACGACTTTGGGAATAGTCTCATTGGATTCAAAACGCTGAAACTAAGACAAAACCGTTGGATTTTTAAAGCTACTACTGACAGAAGTCGAGATATAGATTTCCAAACTTTGGGTTTTTGGTGCATATATATGGAAACTGAAAATTTGTATCTCGGTTAATAAAGGAACTACGACTTTGCGAATAGTCTCGTTGAATTCAGAACGCTAAAACTAAGACAAAACCGTTGGATTTTTTAAGCTAGTACTGACAGAAGTCGAGATATAGATTTCCAAACTTTGGGTTTTTGGTGCATATATATGGAAACTGAAAATTTGTATCTCGGTTAGTAAAGGAGCTACGACTTTGGGAATAGTCTTGTTGGATTCAGAACGCTGAAACTAAGACAAAACCGTTGGATTTTTAAAGCTACTACTGACAGAAGTCGAGATATAGATTTCCAAACTTTGGGTTTTTGGTGCATATATATGGAAACTGAAAATTTGTATCTCGGTTAATAAAGGAGCTACGACTTTGGGAATAGTCGCGTTGGATTAAGAACGCTGAAACTAAGGCAAAACCGTTGGATTTTTAAAACTAGTACTGACAGAAGTCGAGATATAGATTTCCAAACTTTGGGTTTTTGGTGCATATATATGGAAACTGAAAATTTGTATCTCGGTTAATAAAGGAGCTACGACTTTGGGAATAGTTGCGTTGGATTTAGAATGACGAAACTAAAATAAAACCGTTGGATTTTTAAAGCTAGTACTGACAGAAGTCGAGATATAGATTTCCAAACTTTGGGTTTTTGGTGCATATATATGGAAACTGAAAATTTGTATCTCGGTTAGTAAAGGAGCTACGACTTTGGGAATAGCCTCATTGGATTCAAAACGCTGAAACTAAGACAAAACCGTTGGAGTTTTAAAGCTACTACTGACAGAAGTCGAGATATAGATTTCCAAACTTTGGGTTTTTGGTGCATATATATGGAAACTGAAAATTTGTATCTCGGTTAATAAAGGAGCTACGACTTTGCGAATAGTCTCGTTGGATTCAGAACGCTGAAACTAAGACAAAATTGTTGGATTTTTTAAGCTAGTACTGACAGAAGTCGAGATATAGATTTCCAAACTTTGGGTTTTTGGTGCATATATATGGAAACTGAAAATTTGTATCTCGGTTAATAAAGAAGCTACGACTTTGGGAATAGTCTTGTTGGATTTAGAACGACGAAGCTAAGACAAAACCGTTGGATTTTTAAAGCTACTACTGACAGAAGTCGAGATATAGATTTCCAAACTTTGGGTTTTTGGTGCATATATATGGAAACTGAAAATTTGTATCTCGGTTAATAAAGAAGCTACGACTTTGGGAATAGTCGCGTTGGATTTAGAATGACGAAACTAAAATAAAACCGTTGGATTTTTAAAGCTAGTACTGACAGAAGTCGAGATATAGATTTCCAAACTTTGGGTTTTTGGTGCATATATATGGAAACTGAAAATTTGTATCTCGGTTAATAAAGGAGCTACGACTTTGCGAATAGTCTCGTTGGATTCAGAACGCTGAAACTAAGACAAAACCGTTAGATTTTTTAAGCTAGTACTGACAGAAGTCGAGATATAGATTTCCAAACTTTGGGTTTTTGGTGCATATATATGGAAACTGAAAATTTGTATCTCGGTTAGTAAAGGAGCTACGACTTTGGGAATAGTCTTGTTGGATTTAGAACGACGAAGCTAAGACAAAACCGTTGGATTTTTAAAGCTACTACTGACAGAAGTCGAGATATAGATTTCCAAACTTTGGGTTTTTGGTGCATATATATGGAAACTGAAAATTTGTATCTCGGTTAATAAAGGAGCTACGACTTTGCGAATAGTCTCGTTGGATTCAGAACGCTGAAACTAAGACAAAACCGTTAGATTTTTTAAGCTAGTACTGACAGAAGTCGAGATATAGATTTCCAAACTTTGGGTTTTTGGTGCATATATATGGAAACTGAAAATTTGTATCTCGGTTAGTAAAGGAGCTACGACTTTGGGAATAGTCTTGTTGGATTTAGAACGACGAAGCTAAGACAAAACCGTTGGATTTTTAAAGCTACTACTGACAGAAGTCGAGATATAGATTTCCAAACTTTGGGTTTTTGGTGCATATATATGGAAACTGAAAATTTGTATCTCGGTTAGTAAAGAAGCTACGACTTTGGGAATAGTCTTGTTGGATTTAGAACGACGAAGCCAAAACAAAACCGTTGGATTTTTAAAGCTACTACTGACAGAAGTCGAGATATAGATTTCCAAACTTTGGGTTTTTGGTGCATATATATGGAAACTGAAAATTTGTATCTCGGTTAGTAAAGGAGCTACGACTTTGGGAATAGTCTCATTGGATTCAAAACGCTGAAACTAAGACAAAACCGTTGGATTCTTAAAGCTACTACTGACAGAAGTCGAGATATAGATTTCCAAACTTTGGGTTTTTGGTGCATATATATGGAAACTGAAAATTTGTATCTCGGTTAATAAAGGAGCTACGACTTTGCGAATAGTCTCGTTGGATTCAGAACGCTGAAACTAAGACAAAACCGTTGGATTTTTAAAGCTACTACTGACAGAAGTCGAGATATAGATTTCCAAACTTTGGGTTTTTGGTGCATATATATGGAAACTGAAAATTTGTATCTCGGTTAATAAAGGAGCTACGACTTTGCGAATAGTCTCGTTGGATTCAGAACGCTGAAACTAAGACAAAACCGTTGGATTTTTAAAGCTACTACTGACAGAAGTCGAGATATAGATTTCCAAACTTTGGGTTTTTGGTGCATATATATGGAAACTGAAAATTTGTATCTCGGTTAATAAAGGAGCTACGACTTTGGGAATAGTCGCGTTGGATTTAGAATAACGAAACTAAAATAAAACCGTTGGATTTTTAAAGCTAGTACTGACAGAAGTCGAGATATAGATTTCCAAACTTTGGGTTTTTGGTGCATATATATATGGAAACTGAAAATTTGTATCTCGGTTAATAAAGAAGCTACGACTTTGGGAATAGTCTCGTTGGATTCAGAACGACGAAGCTAAAATAAAAACGTTGGATTTTTAAAGCTACTACTGACAGAAGTCGAGATATAGATTTCCAAACTTTGGGTTTTTGGTGCATATATATGGAAACTGAAAATTTGTATCTCGGTTAATAAAGAAGCTACGACTTTGGGAATAGTCTCGTTGGATTTAGAACGACGAAGCTAAAATAAAAACGTTGGATTTTTAAAGCTACTACTGACAGAAGTCGAGATATAGATTTCCAAACTTTGGGTTTTTGGTGCATATATATGGAAACTGAAAATTTGTATCTCGGTTAATAAAGAAGCTACGACTTTGGGAATAGTCGCGTTGGATTTAGAACGACGAAGCTAAAATAAAAACGTTGGATTTTTTAAGCTACTACTGACAGAAGTCGAGATATAGATTTCCAAACTTTGGGTTTTTGGTGCATATATATGGAAACTGAAAATTTGTATCTCGGTTAATAAAGGAGCTACGACTTTGGGAATAGTCTCATTGGATTCAGAACGCTAAAACTAAGGCAAAACCGTTGGATTTTTAAAACTAGTACTGACAGAAGTCGAGATATAGATTTCCAAACTTTGGGTTTTTGGTGCATATATATGGAAACTGAAAATTTGTATCTCGGTTAATAAAGGAGCTACGACTTTGGGAATAGTCGCGTTGGATTTAGAATGACGAAACTAAAATAAAACCGTTGGATTTTTAAAGCTAGTACTGACAGAAGTCGAGATATAGATTTCCAAACTTTGGGTTTTTGGTGCATATATATATGGAAACTGAAAATTTGTATCTCGGTTAATAAAGAAGCTACGACTTTGGGAATAAACTCGTTGGATTCAGAACGACGAAACTAAGACAAAACCGTTGGATTTTTAAAGCTACTACTGACAGAAGTCGAGATATAGATTTCCAAACTTTGGGTTTTTGGTGCATATATATGGAAACTGAAAATTTGTATCTCGGTTAATAAGGGAGCTACGACTTTGGGAATAGTCGTGTTGGATTTAGAACGACGAAGCTAAAATAAAAACGTTGGATTTTTAAAGCTACTACTGACACAAGTCGAGATATAGATTTCCAAACTTTGGGTTTTTGGTGCACATATATGGAAACTGAAAATTTGTATCTCGGTTAATAAAGGAGCTACGACTTTGGGAATAGTCGCGTTGGATTTAGAACGACGAAACTAAAATAAAAACGTTGGATTTTTAAAGCTACTACTGACAGAAGTCGAGATATAGATTTCCAAACTTTGGGTTTTTGGTGCATATATATGGAAACTGAAAATTTGTATCTCGGTTAATAAAGGAGCTACGACTTTGGGAATAGTCTCGTTGGATTTAGAACGCTGAAACTAAGACAAAACCGTTGGATTTTTAAAGCTACTACTGACAGAAGTCGAGATATAGATTTCCAAACTTTGGGTTTTTGGTGCATATATATGGAAACTGAAAATTTGTATCTCGGGTAATAAGGGAGCTACGACATTGGGAATAGTCTCGTTGGATTCAGAACGCTGAAACTAAGACAAAACCGTTGGATTTTTAAAGTTACTACTGACAGAAGTCGAGATATAGATTTCCAAACTTTGGGTTTTTGGTGCACATATATGGAAACTGAAAATTTGTATCTCTGTTAATAAAGAAGCTACGACTTTGGGAATAGTCTCGTTGGATTCAGAACGACGAAACTAAGACAAAACCGTTGGATTTTTAAAACTAGTACTGACAGAAGTCGAGATATAGATTTCCAAACTTTGGGTTTTTGGTGCATATATATGGAAACTGAAAATTTGTATCTCGGTTAATAAAGGAGCTACGACTTTGGGAATAGTCGCGTTGGATTTAGAATGACGAAACTAAAATAAAACCGTTGGATTTTTAAAGCTAGTACTGACAGAAGTCGAGATATAGATTTCCAAACTTTGGGTTTTTGGTGCATATATATATGGAAACTGAAAATTTGTATCTCGGTTAATAAAGAAGCTACGACTTTGGGAATAGTCTCGTTGGATTCAGAACGACGAAACTAAGACAAAACCGTTGGATTTTTAAAGCTACTACTGACAGAAGTCGAGATATAGATTTCCAAACTTTGGGTTTTTGGTGCATATATATGGAAACTGAAAATTTGTATCTCGGTTAATAAGGGAGCTACGACTTTGGGAATAGTCGCGTTGGATTTAGAACGACGAAGCTAAAATAAAAACGTTGGATTTTTAAAGCTACTACTGACAGAAGTCGAGATATAGATTTCCAAACTTTGGGTTTTTGGTGCACATATATGGAAACTGAAAATTTGTATCTCGGTTAATAAAGGAGCTACGACTTTGGGAATAGTCGCGTTGGATTTAGAACGACGAAACTAAAATAAAAACGTTGGATTTTTAAAGCTACTTGATGTGTATGTATTTAATTTGAAATAATACACAACCTTAATTTATGAGAGTATATTTTCGACTGGCCGGGAGATACAATAAATGCCGTAAATGCCGTCGGTTTCGAGCCGGCAAAAAAAAGGTAACAAATAATAATACAGCTATGCGGTGTAATGTAAATAAACAACGGATATGGAACACTACTACTGACAGAAGTCGAGATATAGATTTCCAAACTTTGGGTTTTTGGTGCATATATATGGAAACTGAAAATTTGTATCTCGGTTAATAAAGGAGCTACGACTTTGGGAATAGTCTCGTTGGATTTAGAACGCTGAAACTAAGACAAAACCGTTGGATTTTTAAAGCTACTACTGACAGAAGTCGAGATATAGATTTCCAAACTTTGGGTTTTTGGTGCATATATATGGAAACTGAAAATTTGTATCTCGGGTAATAAGGGAGCTACGACTTTGGGAATAGTCTCGTTGGATTCAGAACGCTGAAACTAAGACAAAACCGTTGGATTTTTAAAGTTACTACTGACAGAAGTCGAGATATAGATTTCCAAACTTTGGGTTTTTGGTGCACATATATGGAAACTGAAAATTTGTATCTCTGTTAATAAAGAAGCTACGACTTTGGGAATAGTCTCGTTGGATTCAGAACGACGAAACTAAGACAAAACCGTTGGATTTTTAAAGCTAGTACTGACAGAAGTCGAGATATAGATTTCCAAACTTTGGGTTTTTGGTGCATATATATGGAAACTGAAAATTTGTATCTCGGTTAATAAAGGAGCTACGACTTTGGGAATAGTCTCGTTGGATTCAGAACGCTGAAACTAAGACAAAACCGTTGGATTTTTAAAGCTACTACTGACAGAAGTCGAGATATAGATTTCCAAACTTTGGGTTTTTGGTGCACATATATGGAAACTGAAAATTTGTATCTCGGTTAATAAAGGAGCTACGACTTTGGGAATAGTCGCGTTGGATTTAGAACGACGAAACTAAAATAAAAACGTTGGATTTTTAAAGCTACTACTGACAGAAGTCGAGATATAGATTTCCAAACTTTGGGTTTTTGGTGCACATATATGGAAACTGAAAATTTGTATCTCGGTTAATAAAGGAGCTACGACTTTGGGAATAGTCTCGTTGGATTCAGAACGCTGAAACTAAGACAAAACCGTTGGATTTTTAAAGCTAGTACTGACAGAAGTCGAGATATAGATTTCCAAACTTTGGGTTTTTGGTGCATATATATGGAAACTGAAAATTTGTATCTCGGTTAATAAAGGAGCTACGACTTTGGGAATAGTCTCATTGGATTCAGAACGCTGAAACTAAGGCAAATCCGTTGGATTTTTAAAACTAGTACTGACAGAAGTCGAGATATAGATTTCCAAACTTTGGGTTTTTGGTGCATATATATGGAAACTGAAAATTTGTATCTCGGTTAATAAGGGAGCTACGACTTTGGGAATAGTCTCATTGGATTCAGAACGCTGAAACTAAGATAAAACCGTTGGATTTTTAAAGCTAGTACTGACAGATTTTGGTGCATATATATGGAAACTGAAAATTTGTATCTCGGTTAATAAGGGAGCTACGACTTTGGGAATAGTCGCGTTGGATTTAGAACGACGAAACTAAAATAAAAACGTTGGATTTTTAAAGCTACTACTGACAGAAGTCGAGATATAGATTTCCAAACTTTGGGTTTTTGGTGCATATATATGGAAACTGAAAATTTGTATCTCGGTTAATAAAGGAGCTACGACTTTGGGAATAGTCTCGTTGAATTCAGAACGCTGAAACTAAGACAAAACCGTTGGATTTTTAAAGCTACTACTGACAGAAGTCGAGATATAGATTTCCAAACTTTGGGTTTTTGGTGCATATATATGGAAACTGAAAATTTGTATCTCGGTTAATAAAGGAGCTACGACTTTGGGAATAGTCTCGTTGAATTCAGAACGCTAAAACTAAGACAAAACCGTTGGATTTTTAAAGCTACTACTGACAGAAGTCGAGATATAGATTTCCAAACTTTGGGTTTTTGGTGCATATATATGGAAACTGAAAATTTGTATCTCGGTTAATAAAGGAGCTACGACTTTGGGAATAGTCTCGTTGAATTCAGAACGCTAAAACTAAGACAAAACCGTTGGATTTTTAAAGCTACTACTGACAGAAGTCGAGATATAGATTTCCAAACTTTGGGTTTTTGGTGCATATATATGGAAACTGAAAATTTGTATCTCGGTTAATAAAGGAGCTACGACTTTGGGAATAGTCTCGTTGGATTCAGAACGCTGAAACTAAGACAAAACCGTTGGATTTTTAAAGCTAGTACTGACAGAAGTCGAGATATAGATTTCCAAACTTTGGGTTTTTGGTGCATATATATGGAAACTGAAAATTTGTATCTCGGTTAATAAAGGAGCTACGACTTTGGGAATAGTCTCATTGGATTCAGAACGCTGAAACTAAGGCAAATCCGTTGGATTTTTAAAACTAGTACTGACAGAAGTCGAGATATAGATTTCCAAACTTTGGGTTTTTGGTGCATATATATGGAAACTGAAAATTTGTATCTCGGTTAATAAAGGAGCTACGACTTTGGGAATAGTCGCGTTGGATTTAGAATGACGAAACTAAAATAAAACCGTTGGATTTTTAAAGCTAGTACTGACAGAAGTCGAGATATAGATTTCCAAACTTTGGGTTTTTGGTGCATATATATGGAAACTGAAAATTTGTATCTCGGTTAATAAAGGAGCTACGACTTTGGGAATAGTCTCATTGGATTCAGAACGCTGAAACTAAGGCAAATCCGTTGGATTTTTAAAACTAGTACTGACAGAAGTCGAGATATAGATTTCCAAACTTTGGGTTTTTGGTGCATATATATGGAAACTGAAAATTTGTATCTCGGTTAGTAAACGAGCTACGACTTTGGGAATACTCTCATTATATTCAGAACGCTGAAACTAAGACAAAACCGTTGGATTTTTAAAGCTATTACTGACAGAAGTCGAGATATAGATTTCCAAACTTTGGGTTTTTGGTGCACATATATGGAAACTGAAAATTTGTATCTCGGTTAGTAAAGGAGCTACGACTTTGGGAATAGTCTCATTGGATTCAGAACGCTGAAACTAAGACAAAACCGTTGGATTTTTAAAGCTAGTACTGTCAGAAGTCGGGATATAGATTTCCAAACTTTGGGTTTTTGGTGCACATATATGGAAACTGAAAATTTGTATCTCGGTTAATAAAGGAACTACGACTTTGCGAATAGTCTCGTTGAATTCAGAACGCTAAAGCTAAGACAAAACCGTTGGATTTTTTAAGCTACTACTGACAGAAGTCGAGATATAGATTTCCAAACTTTGGGTTTTTGGTGCATATATATGGAAACTGAAAATTTGTATCTCGGTAAATAAAGGAGCTACGACTTTGGGAATAGTCTCGTTGGATTCAGAACGCTGAAACTAAGACAAAACCGTTGGATTTTTAAAGCTACTACTGACAGAAGTCGAGATATAGATTTCCAAACTTTGGGTTTTTGGTGCACATATATGGAAACTGAAAATTTGTATCTCGGTTAATAAAGAAGCTACGACTTTGGGAGTAGTCTCGTTGGATTCAGAACGACGAAACTAAGACAAAACCGTTGGATTTTTAAAGCTAGTACTGACAGAAGTCGAGATATAGATTTCCAAACTTTGGGTTTTTGGTGCATATATATGGAAACTGAAAATTTGTATCTCGGTTAATAAAGGAGCTACGACTTTGGGAATAGTCTCGTTGGATTCAGAACGCTGAAACTAAGACAAAACCGTTGGATTTTTAAAGCTACTACTGACAGAAGTCGAGATATAGATTTCCAAACTTTGGGTTTTTGGTGCATATATATGGAAACTGAAAATTTGTATCTCGGTTAATAAGGGAGCTACGACTTTGGGAATAGTCGCGTTGGATTTAGAACGACGAAACTAAAATAAAAACGTTGGATTTTTAAAGCTACTACTGACAGAAGTCGAGATATAGATTTCCAAACTTTGGGTTTTTGGTGCACATATATGGAAACTGAAAATTTGTATCTCGGTTAATAAAGGAGCTACGACTTTGGGAATAGTCGCGTTGGATTTAGAACGACGAAACTAAAATAAAAACGTTGGATTTTTAAAGCTACTACTGACAGAAGTCGAGATATAGATTTCCAAACTTTGGGTTTTTGGTGCACATATATGGAAACTGAAAATTTGTATCTCGGTTAATAAAGGAGCTACGACTTTGGGAATAGTCTCGTTGGATTCAGAATGCTGAAACTAAGACAAAACCGTTGGATTTTTGAAGCTAGTACTGACAGAAGTCGAGATATAGATTTCCATATTTTGGGTTTTTGGTGCACATATATGGAAACTGAAAATTTGTATCTCGGTTAATAAAGGAGCTACGACTTTGGGAATAGTCTCGTTGGATTCAGAACGCTGAAACTAAGACAAAACCGTTGGATTTTTAAAGCTACTACTGACAGAAGTCGAGATATAGATTTCCAAACTTTGGGTTTTTGGTGCATATATATGGAAACTGAAAATTTGTATCTCGGTTAATAAAGGAACTACGACTTTGCGAATAGTCTCGTTGAATTCAGAACGCTAAAACTAAGACAAAACCGTTGGATTTTTTAAGCTAGTACTGACAGAAGTCGAGATATAGATTTCCAAACTTTGGGTTTTTGGTGCATATATATGGAAACTGAAAATTTGTATCTCGGTTAGTAAAGGAGCTACGACTTTGGGAATAGTCGCGTTGGATTTAGAACGACGAAACTAAAATAAAAACGTTGGATTTTTAAAGCTACTACTGACAGAAGTCGAGATATAGATTTCCAAACTTTGGGTTTTTGGTGCATATATATGGAAACTGAAAATTTGTATCTCGGTTAATAAAGGAGCTACGACTTTGGGAATAGTCTCGTTGGATTTAGAACGCTGAAACTAAGACAAAACCGTTGGATTTTTAAAGCTACTACTGACAGAAGTCGAGATATAGATTTCCAAACTTTGGGTTTTTGGTGCATATATATGGAAACTGAAAATTTGTATCTCGGGTAATAAGGGAGCTACGACTTTGGGAATAGTCTCGTTGGATTCAGAACGCTGAAACTAAGACAAAACCGTTGGATTTTTAAAGTTACTACTGACAGAAGTCGAGATATAGATTTCCAAACTTTGGGTTTTTGGTGCACATATATGGAAACTGAAAATTTGTATCTCTGTTAATAAAGAAGCTACGACTTTGGGAATAGTCTCGTTGGATTCAGAACGACGAAACTAAGACAAAACCGTTGGATTTTTAAAGCTAGTACTGACAGAAGTCGAGATATAGATTTCCAAACTTTGGGTTTTTGGTGCATATATATGGAAACTGAAAATTTGTATCTCGGTTAATAAAGGAGCTACGACTTTGGGAATAGTCTCGTTGGATTCAGAACGCTGAAACTAAGACAAAACCGTTGGATTTTTAAAGCTACTACTGACAGAAGTCGAGATATAGATTTCCAAACTTTGGGTTTTTGGTGCACATATATGGAAACTGAAAATTTGTATCTCGGTTAATAAAGGAGCTACGACTTTTGGAATAGTCGCGTTGGATTTAGAACGACGAAACTAAAATAAAAACGTTGGATTTTTAAAGCTACTACTGACAGAAGTCGAGATATAGATTTCCAAACTTTGGGTTTTTGGTGCATATATATGGAAACTGAAAATTTGTATCTCGGTTAATAAAGGAGCTACGACTTTGGGAATAGTCTCGTTGGATTTAGAACGCTGAAACTAAGACAAAACCGTTGGATTTTTAAAGCTACTACTGACAGAAGTCGAGATATAGATTTCCAAACTTTGGGTTTTTGGTGCATATATATGGAAACTGAAAATTTGTATCTCGGGTAATAAGGGAGCTACGACTTTGGGAATAGTCTCGTTGGATTCAGAACGCTGAAACTAAGACAAAACCGTTGGATTTTTAAAGTTACTACTGACAGAAGTCGAGATATAGATTTCCAAACTTTGGGTTTTTGGTGCACATATATGGAAACTGAAAATTTGTATCTCTGTTAATAAAGAAGCTACGACTTTGGGAATAGTCTTGTTGGATTCAGAACGACGAAACTAAGACAAAACCGTTGGAGTTTTAAAGCTAGTACTGACAGAAGTCGAGATATAGATTTCCAAACTTTGGGTTTTTGGTGCATATATATGGAAACTGAAAATTTGTATCTCGGTTAATAAAGGAGCTACGACTTTGGGAATAGTCTCGTTGGATTTAGAACGCTGAAACTAAGACAAAACCGTTGGATTTTTAAAGCTACTACTGACAGAAGTCGAGATATAGATTTCCAAACTTTGGGTTTTTGGTGCATATATATGGAAACTGAAAATTTGTATCTCGGGTAATAAGGGAGCTACGACTTTGGGAATAGTCTCGTTGGATTCAGAACGCTGAAACTAAGACAAAACCGTTGGATTTTTAAAGTTACTACTGACAGAAGTCGAGATATAGATTTCCAAACTTTGGGTTTTTGGTGCACATATATGGAAACTGAAAATTTGTATCTCGGTTAATAAAGGAGCTACGACTTTGGGAATAGTCTCGTTGGATTCAGAACGCTAAAACTAAGACAAAACTGTTGGATTTTTAAAGCTACTACTGACAGAAGTCGAGATATAGATTTCCAAACTTTGGGTTTTTGGTGCACATATATGGAAACTGAAAATTTGTATCTCTGTTAATAAAGAAGCTACGACCTTGGGAATAGTCTCGTTGGATTCAGAACGACGAAACTAAGACAAAACCGTTGGATTTTTAAAGCTAGTACTGACAGAAGTCGAGATATAGATTTCCAAACTTTGGGTTTTTGGTGCATATATATGGAAACTGAAAATTTGTATCTCGGTTAATAAGGGAGCTACGACTTTGGGAATAGTCTCATTGGATTCAGAACGCTGAAACTAAGATAAAACCGTTGGATTTTTAAAGCTAGTACTGACAGATTTTGGTGCATATATATGGAAACTGAAAATTTGTATCTCGGTTAATAAGGGAGCTACGACTTTGGGAATAGTCGCGTTGGATTTAGAACGACGAAACTAAAATAAAAACGTTGGATTTTTAAAGCTACTACTGACAGAAGTCGAGATATAGATTTCCAAACTTTGGGTTTTTGGTGCATATATATGGAAACTGAAAATTTGTATCTCGGTTAATAAAGGAGCTACGACTTTGGGAATAGTCTCGTTGAATTCAGAACGCTGAAACTAAGACAAAACCGTTGGATTTTTAAAGCTACTACTGACAGAAGTCGAGATATAGATTTCCAAACTTTGGGTTTTTGGTGCATATATATGGAAACTGAAAATTTGTATCTCGGTTAATAAAGGAGCTACGACTTTGGGAATAGTCTCGTTGAATTCAGAACGCTAAAACTAAGACAAAACCGTTGGATTTTTAAAGCTACTACTGACAGAAGTCGAGATATAGATTTCCAAACTTTGGGTTTTTGGTGCACATATATGGAAACTGAAAATTTGTATCTCGGTTAATAAAGGAGCTACGACTTTGGGAATAGTCTCGTTGGATTCAGAACGCTGAAACTAAGACAAAACCGTTGGATTTTTAAAGCTAGTACTGACAGAAGTCGAGATATAGATTTCCAAACTTTGGGTTTTTGGTGCATATATATGGAAACTGAAAATTTGTATCTCGGTTAATAAAGGAGCTACGACTTTGGGAATAGTCTCATTGGATTCAGAACGCTGAAACTAAGGCAAATCCGTTGGATTTTTAAAACTAGTACTGACAGAAGTCGAGATATAGATTTCCAAACTTTGGGTTTTTGGTGCATATATATGGAAACTGAAAATTTGTATCTCGGTTAATAAAGGAGCTACGACTTTGGGAATAGTCGCGTTGGATTTAGAATGACGAAACTAAAATAAAACCGTTGGATTTTTAAAGCTAGTACTGACAGAAGTCGAGATATAGATTTCCAAACTTTGGGTTTTTGGTGCATATATATGGAAACTGAAAATTTGTATCTCGGTTAATAAAGGAGCTACGACTTTGGGAATAGTCTCATTGGATTCAGAACGCTGAAACTAAGGCAAATCCGTTGGATTTTTAAAACTAGTACTGACAGAAGTCGAGATATAGATTTCCAAACTTTGGGTTTTTGGTGCATATATATGGAAACTGAAAATTTGTATCTCGGTTAGTAAACGAGCTACGACTTTGGGAATACTCTCATTATATTCAGAACGCTGAAACTAAGACAAAACCGTTGGATTTTTAAAGCTACTACTGACAGAAGTCGAGATATAGATTTCCAAACTTTGGGTTTTTGGTGCACATATATGGAAACTGAAAATTTGTATCTCGGTTAGTAAAGGAGCTACGACTTTGAGAATAGTCTCATTGGATTCAGAACGCTGAAACTAAGACAAAACCGTTGGATTTTTAAAGCTAGTACTGTCAGAAGTCGGGATATAGATTTCCAAACTTTGGGTTTTTGGTGCACATATATGGAAACTGAAAATTTGTATCTCGGTTAATAAAGGAACTACGACTTTGCGAATAGTCTCGTTGAATTCAGAACGCTAAAGCTAAGACAAGACCGTTGGATTTTTTAAGCTACTACTGACAGAAGTCGAGATATAGATTTCCAAACTTTGGGTTTTTGGTGCATATATATGGAAACTGAAAATTTGTATCTCGGTAAATAAAGGAGCTACGACTTTGGGAATAGTCTCGTTGGATTCAGAACGCTGAAACTAAGACAAAACCGTTGGATTTTTAAAGCTACTACTGACAGAAGTCGAGATATAGATTTCCAAACTTTGGGTTTTTGGTGCACATATATGGAAACTGAAAATTTGTATCTCGGTTAATAAAGAAGCTACGACTTTGGGAGTAGTCTCGTTGGATTCAGAACGACGAAACTAAGACAAAACCGTTGGATTTTTAAAGCTAGTACTGACAGAAGTCGAGATATAGATTTCCAAACTTTGGGTTTTTGGTGCATATATATGGAAACTGAAAATTTGTATCTCGGTTAATAAAGGAGCTACGACTTTGGGAATAGTCTCGTTGGATTCAGAACGCTGAAACTAAGACAAAACCGTTGGATTTTTAAAGCTACTACTGACAGAAGTCGAGATATAGATTTCCAAACTTTGGGTTTTTGGTGCATATATATGGAAACTGAAAATTTGTATCTCGGTTAATAAGGGAGCTACGACTTTGGGAATAGTCGCGTTGGATTTAGAACGACGAAACTAAAATAAAAACGTTGGATTTTTAAAGCTACTACTGACAGAAGTCGAGATATAGATTTCCAAACTTTGGGTTTTTGGTGCACATATATGGAAACTGAAAATTTGTATCTCGGTTAATAAAGGAGCTACGACTTTGGGAATAGTCGCGTTGGATTTAGAACGACGAAACTAAAATAAAAACGTTGGATTTTTAAAGCTACTACTGACAGAAGTCGAGATATAGATTTCCAAACTTTGGGTTTTTGGTGCACATATATGGAAACTGAAAATTTGTATCTCGGTAAATAAAGGAGCTACGACTTTGGGAATAGTCTCGTTGGATTCAGAATGCTGAAACTAAGACAAAACCGTTGGATTTTTGAAGCTAGTACTGACAGAAGTCGAGATATAGATTTCCATATTTTGGGTTTTTGGTGCACATATATGGAAACTGAAAATTTGTATCTCGGTTAATAAAGGAGCTACGACTTTGGGAATAGTCTCGTTGGATTCAGAACGCTGAAACTAAGACAAAACCGTTGGATTTTTAAAGCTACTACTGACAGAAGTCGAGATATAGATTTCCAAACTTTGGGTTTTTGGTGCATATATATGGAAACGGAAAATTTGTATCTCGGTTAGTAAAGGAGCTACGACTTTGGGAATAGTCTCATTGGATTCAAAACGCTGAAACTAAGACAAAACCGTTGGATTTTTAAAGCTACTACTGACAGAAGTCGAGATATAGATTTCCAAACTTTGGGTTTTTGGTGCATATATATGGAAACTGAAAATTTGTATCTCGGTTAATAAAGGAACTACGACTTTGCGAATAGTCTCGTTGAATTCAGAACGCTAAAACTAAGACAAAACCGTTGGATTTTTTAAGCTAGTACTGACAGAAGTCGAGATATAGATTTCCAAACTTTGGGTTTTTGGTGCATATATATGGAAACTGAAAATTTGTATCTCGGTTAGTAAAGGAGCTACGACTTTGGGAATAGTCTTGTTGGATTCAGAACGCTGAAACTAAGACAAAACCGTTGGATTTTTAAAGCTACTACTGACAGAAGTCGAGATATAGATTTCCAAACTTTGGGTTTTTGGTGCATATATATGGAAACTGAAAATTTGTATCTCGGTTAATAAAGGAGCTACGACTTTGGGAATAGTCGCGTTGGATTAAGAACGCTGAAACTAAGGCAAAACCGTTGGATTTTTAAAACTAGTACTGACAGAAGTCGAGATATAGATTTCCAAACTTTGGGTTTTTGGTGCATATATATGGAAACTGAAAATTTGTATCTCGGTTAATAAAGGAGCTACGACTTTGGGAATAGTTGCGTTGGATTTAGAATGACGAAACTAAAATAAAACCGTTGGATTTTTAAAGCTAGTACTGACAGAAGTCGAGATATAGATTTCCAAACTTTGGGTTTTTGGTGCATATATATGGAAACTGAAAATTTGTATCTCGGTTAGTAAAGGAGCTACGACTTTGGGAATAGCCTCATTGGATTCAAAACGCTGAAACTAAGACAAAACCGTTGGATTTTTAAAGCTACTACTGACAGAAGTCGAGATATAGATTTCCAAACTTTGGGTTTTTGGTGCATATATATGGAAACTGAAAATTTGTATCTCAATTAATAAAGGAGCTACGACTTTGCGAATAGTCTCGTTGGATTCAGAACGCTGAAACTAAGACAAAACCGTTGGATTTTTTAAGCTAGTACTGACAGAAGTCGAGATATAGATTTCCAAACTTTGGGTTTTTGGTGCATATATATGGAAACTGAAAATTTGTATCTCGGTTAATAAAGAAGCTACGACTTTGGGAATAGTCTTGTTGGATTTAGAACGACGAAGCTAAGACAAAACCGTTGGATTTTTAAAGCTACTACTGACAGAAGTCGAGATATAGATTTCCAAACTTTGGGTTTTTGGTGCATATATATGGAAACTGAAAATTTGTATCTCGGTTAATAAAGGAGCTACGACTTTGGGAATAGTCGCGTTGGATTTAGAATGACGAAACTAAAATAAAACCGTTGGAGTTTTAAAGCTAGTACTGACAGAAGTCGAGATATAGATTTCCAAACTTTGGGTTTTTGGTGCATATATATGGAAACTGAAAATTTGTATCTCGGTTAGTAAAGGAGCTACGACTTTGGGAATAGTTGCGTTGGATTTAGAATGACGAAACTAAAATAAAACCGTTGGATTTTTAAAGCTAGTACTGACAGAAGTCGAGATATAGATTTCCAAACTTTGGGTTTTTGGTGCATATATATGGAAACTGAAAATTTGTATCTCGGTTAGTAAAGGAGCTACGACTTTGGGAATAGCCTCATTGGATTCAAAACGCTGAAACTAAGACAAAACCGTTGGATTTTTAAAGCTACTACTGACAGAAGTCGAGATATAGATTTCCAAACTTTGGGTTTTTGGTGCATATATATGGAAACTGAAAATTTGTATCTCGGTTAATAAAGGAGCTACGACTTTGGGAATAGTTGCGTTGGATTTAGAATGACGAAACTAAAATAAAACCGTTGGATTTTTAAAGCTAGTACTGACAGAAGTCGAGATATAGATTTCCAAACTTTGGGTTTTTGGTGCATATATATGGAAACTGAAAATTTGTATCTCGGTTAGTAAAGGAGCTACGACTTTGGGAATAGCCTCATTGGATTCAAAACGCTGAAACTAAGACAAAACCGTTGGATTTTTAAAGCTACTACTGACAGAAGTCGAGATATAGATTTCCAAACTTTGGGTTTTTGGTGCATATATATGGAAACTGAAAATTTGTATCTCGGTTAATAAAGGAGCTACGACTTTGCGAATAGTCTCGTTGGATTCAGAACGCTGAAACTAAGACAAAACCGTTGGATTTTTAAAGCTACTACTGACAGAAGTCGAGATATAGATTTCCAAACTTTGGGTTTTTGGTGCATATATATGGAAACTGAAAATTTGTATCTCGGTTAATAAAGGAGCTACGACTTTGCGAATAGTCTCGTTGGATTCAGAACGCTGAAACTAAGACAAAACCGTTACATTTTTAAAGCTACTACTGACAGAAGTCGAGATATAGATTTCCAAACTTTGGGTTTTTGGTGCATATATATGGAAACTGAAAATTTGTATCTCGGTTAGTAAAGGAGCTACGACTTTGGGAATAGTCTTGTTGGATTTAGAACGACGAAGCTAAGACAAAACCGTTGGATTTTTAAAGCTACTACTGACAGAAGTCGAGATATAGATTTCCAAACTTTGGGTTTTTGGTGCATATATATGGAAACTGAAAATTTGTATCTCGGTTAGTAAAGGAGCTACGACTTTGGGAATAGTCTTGTTGGATTTAGAACGACGAAGCTAAGACAAAACCGTTGGATTTTTAAAGCTACTACTGACAGAAGTCGAGATATAGATTTCCAAACTTTGGGTTTTTGGTGCATATATATGGAAACTGAAAATTTGTATCTCGGTTAATAAAGGAGCTACGACTTTGGGAATAGTTGCGTTGGATTTAGAATGACGAAACTAAAATAAAACCGTTGGATTTTTAAAGCTAGTACTGACAGAAGTCGAGATATAGATTTCCAAACTTTGGGTTTTTGGTGCATATATATGGAAACTGAAAATTTGTATCTCGGTTAGTAAAGGAGCTACGACTTTGGGAATAGCCTCATTGGATTCAAAACGCTGAAACTAAGACAAAACCGTTGGATTTTTAAAGCTACTACTGACAGAAGTCGAGATATAGATTTCCAAACTTTGGGTTTTTGGTGCATATATATGGAAACTGAAAATTTGTATCTCGGTTAATAAAGGAGCTACGACTTTGCGAATAGTCTCGTTGGATTCAGAACGCTGAAACTAAGACAAAACCGTTGGATTTTTAAAGCTACTACTGACAGAAGTCGAGATATAGATTTCCAAACTTTGGGTTTTTGGTGCATATATATGGAAACTGAAAATTTGTATCTCGGTTAATAAAGGAGCTACGACTTTGCGAATAGTCTCGTTGGATTCAGAACGCTGAAACTAAGACAAAACCGTTACATTTTTAAAGCTACTACTGACAGAAGTCGAGATATAGATTTCCAAACTTTGGGTTTTTGGTGCATATATATGGAAACTGAAAATTTGTATCTCGGTTAGTAAAGGAGCTACGACTTTGGGAATAGTCTTGTTGGATTTAGAACGACGAAGCTAAGACAAAACCGTTGGATTTTTAAAGCTACTACTGACAGAAGTCGAGATATAGATTTCCAAACTTTGGGTTTTTGGTGCATATATATGGAAACTGAAAATTTGTATCTCGGTTAGTAAAGGAGCTACGACTTTGGGAATAGTCTCATTGGATTCAAAATGCTGAAACTAAGACAAAACCGTTGGATTCTTAAAGCTACTACTGACAGAAGTCGAGATATAGATTTCCAAACTTTGGGTTTTTGGTGCATATATATGGAAACTGAAAATTTGTATCTCGGTTAGTAAAGGAGCTACGACTTTGGGAATAGTCTCATTGGATTCAGAACGCTGAAACTAAGGCAAAACCGTTGGATTTTTAAAACTAGTACTGACAGAAGTCGAGATATAGATTTCCAAACTTTGGGTTTTTGGTGCATATATATGGAAACTGAAAATTTGTATCTCGGTTAATAAAGGAGCTACGACTTTGGGAATAGTCGCGTTGGATTTAGAATGACGAAGCTAAGACAAAACCGTTGGATTTTTAAAGCTACTACTGACAGAAGTCGAGATATAGATTTCCAAACTTTGGGTTTTTGGTGCATATATATGGAAACTGAAAATTTGTATCTCGGTTAATAAAGGAGCTACGACTTTACGAATAGTCTCATTGGATTCAAAACGCTGAAACTAAGACAAAACCGTTGGATTCTTAAAGCTACTACTGACAGAAGTCGAGATATAGATTTCCAAACTTTGGGTTTTTGGTGCATATATATGGAAACTGAAAATTTGTATCTCGGTTAATAAAGGAGCTACGACTTTGCGAATAGTCTCGTTGGATTCAGAACGCTGAAACTAAGACAAAACCGTTGGATTTTTAAAGCTACTACTGACAGAAGTCGAGATATAGATTTCCAAACTTTGGGTTTTTGGTGCATATATATGGAAACTGAAAATTTGTATCTCGGTTAGTAAAGGAGCTACGACTTTGGGAATAGTCTTGTTGGATTTAGAACGACGAAGCTAAGACAAAACCGTTGGATTTTTAAAGCTACTACTGACAGAAGTCGAGATATAGATTTCCAAACTTTGGGTTTTTGGTGCATATATATGGAAACTGAAAATTTGTATCTCGGTTAGTAAAGGAGCTACGACTTTGGGAATAGTCTTGTTGGATTTAGAACGACGAAGCTAAGACAAAACCGTTGGATTTTTAAAGCTACTACTGACAGAAGTCGAGATATAGATTTCCAAACTTTGGGTTTTTGGTGCATATATATGGAAACTGAAAATTTGTATCTCGGTTAGTAAAGGAGCTACGACTTTGGGAATCGTCTCATTGGATTCAAAACGCTGAAACTAAGACAAAACCGTTGGATTCTTAAAGCTACTACTGACAGAAGTCGAGATATAGATTTCCAAACTTTGGGTTTTTGGTGCATATATATGGAAACTGAAAATTTGTATCTCGGTTAATAAAGGAGCTACGACTTTGCGAATAGTCTCGTTGGATTTAGAACGCTGAAACTAAGACAAAA
Source organism: Anthonomus grandis grandis (assembly GCF_022605725.1). Classification (NCBI taxonomy): domain Eukaryota; kingdom Metazoa; phylum Arthropoda; class Insecta; order Coleoptera; family Curculionidae; genus Anthonomus; species Anthonomus grandis. The sequence goes on from NC_065567.1 coordinate 40,815,488, forward strand.
CCGTTGGATTTTTAAAGCTACTACTGACAGAAGTCGAGATATAGATTTCCAAACTTTGGGTTTTTGGTGCATATATATGGAAACTGAAAATTTGTATCTCGGTTAATAAAGGAGCTACGACTTTGCGAATAGTCTCGTTGGATTCAGAACGCTGAAACTAAGACAAAACCGTTGGATTTTTAAAGCTACTACTGACAGAAGTCGAGATATAGATTTCCAAACTTTGGGTTTTTGGTGCATATATATGGAAACTGAAAATTTGTATCTCGGTTAGTAAAGGAGCTACGACATTGCGAATAGTCTCGTTGGATTCAGAACGCTAAAACTAAGACAAAACCGTTGGATTTTTAAAGCTACTACCGACAGAAGTCGAGATATAGATTTCCAAACTTTGGGTTTTTGGTGCATATATATGGAAACTGAAAATTTGTATCTCGGTTAGTAAAGGAGCTACGACTTTGGGAATCGTCTCATTGGATTTAAAACGCTGAAACTAAGACAAAACCGTTGGATTCTTAAAGCTACTACTGACAGAAGTCGAGATATAGATTTCCAAACTTTGGGTTTTTGGTGCACATATATGGAAACTGAAAATTTGTATCTCGGTTAATAAAGGAGCTACGACTTTGCGAATAGTCTCGTTGGATTCAGAACGCTGAAACTAAGACAAAACCGTTGGATTCTTAAAGCTACTACTGACAGAAGTCGAGATATAGATTTCCAAACTTTGGGTTTTTGGTGCACATATATGGAAACTGAAAATTTGTATCTCGGTTAGTAAAGGAGCTACGACTTTGGGAATCGTCTCATTGGATTCAAAACGCTGAAACTAAGACAAAACCGTTGGATTCTTAAAGCTACTACTGACAGAAGTCGAGATATAGATTTCCAAACTTTGGGTTTTTGGTGCATATATATGGAAACTGAAAATTTGTATCTCGGTTAGTAAAGGAGCTACGACTTTGGGAATAGTCTTGTTGGATTTAGAACGACGAAGCTAAGACAAAACCGTTGGATTTTTAAAGCTACTACTGACAGAAGTCGAGATATAGATTTCCAAACTTTGGGTTTTTGGTGCATATATATGGAAACTGAAAATTTGTATCTCGGTTAGTAAAGGAGCTACGACTTTGGGAATAGTCTTGTTGGATTTAGAACGACGAAGCTAAGACAAAACCGTTGGATTTTTAAAGCTAGTACTGACAGAAGTCGAGATATAGATTTCCAAACTTTGGGTTTTTGGTGCATATATATGGAAACTGAAAATTTGTATCTCGGTTAGTAAAGGAGCTAGGACTTTGGGAATAATCTTGTTGGATTTAGAACGACGAAGCTAAGACAAAACCGTTGGATTTTTAAAGCTAGTACTGACAGAAGTCGAGATATAGATTTCCAAACTTTGGGTTTTTGGTGCATATATATGGAAACTGAAAATTTGTATCTCGGTTAATAAAGGAGCTACGACTTTGCGAATAGTCTCGTTGGATTTAAAACGCTGAAACTAAGACAAAACCGTTGGATTCTTAAAGCTACTACTGACAGAAGTCGAGATATAGATTTCCAAACTTTGGGTTTTTGGTGCACATATATGGAAACTGAAAATTTGTATCTCGGTTAATAAAGGAGCTACGACTTTGGGAATAGTCGCGTTGGATTTAGAACGACGAAACTAAAATAAAACCGTTGGATTTTTAAAGCTATTACTGACAGAAGTCGAGATATAGATTTCCAAACTTTGGGTTTTTGGTGCATATATATGGAAACTGAAAATTTGTATCTCGGTTAGTAAAGGAGCTACGACTTTGGGAAACGTCTCGTTGGATTCAGAACGCTGAAACTAAGACAAAACCGTTGGATTTTTAAAGCTACTACTGACAGAAGTCGAGATATAGATTTCCAAACTTTGGGTTTTTGGTGCACATATATGGAAACTGAAAATTTGTATCTCGGTTAGTAAAGGAGCTACGACTTTGGGAATCGTCTCATTGGATTTAAAACGCTGAAACTAAGACAAAACCGTTGGATTCTTAAAGCTACTACTGACAGAAGTCGAGATATAGATTTCCAAACTTTGGGTTTTTGGTGCACATATATGGAAACTGAAAATTTGTATCTCGGTTAATAAAGGAGCTACGACTTTGGGAATAGTCGCGTTGGATTTAGAACGACGAAACTAAAATAAAACCGTTGGATTTTTAAAGCTATTACTGACAGAAGTCGAGATATAGATTTCCAAACTTTGGGTTTTTGGTGCATATATATGGAAACTGAAAATTTGTATCTCGGTTAATAAAGGAGCTACGACTTTAGGAATAGTCTCGTTGGATTCAGAACGCTGAAACTAAGACAAAACCGTTGGATTTTTAAAGCTACTACTGACAGAAGTCGAGATATAGATTTCCAAACTTTGGGTTTTTGGTGCATATATATGGAAACTGAAAATTTGTATCTCGGTTAATAAAGGAGCTACGACTTTGCGAATAGTCTCGTTGGATTCAGAACGCTGAAACTAAGACAAAACCGTTGGATTTTTTAAGCTAGTACTGACAGAAGTCGAGATATAGATTTCCAAACTTTGGGTTTTTGGTGCATATATATGGAAACTGAAAATTTGTATCTCGGTTAGTAAAGGAGCTACGACTTTGGAAATAGTCTTGTTGGATTTAGAACGACGAAGCAAAGACAAAACCGTTGGATTTTTAAAGCTACTACTGACAGAAGTCGAGATATAGATTTCCAAACTTTGGGTTTTTGGTGCATATATATGGAAACTGAAAATTTGTATCTCGGTTAATAAAGGAGCTACGACTTTGCGAATAGTCTCGTTGGATTCAGAACGCTGAAACTAAGACAAAACCGTTGGATTTTTTAAGCTACTACTGACAGAAGTCGAGATATAGATTTCCAAACTTTGGGTTTTTGGTGCATATATATGGAAACTGAAAATTTGTATCTCGGTTAATAAAGGAGCTACGACTTTGCGAATAGTCTCGTTGGATTCAGAACGCTGAAACTAAGACAAAACCGTTGGATTTTCAAAGGTACTACTGACAGAAGTCGAGATATAGATTTCCAAACTTTGGGTTTTTGGTGCATATATATGGAAACTGAAAATTTGTATCTCGGTTAGTAAAGGAGCTACGACTTTGGGAATAGTCTCATTGGATTCAAAACGCTGAAACTAAGACAAAACCGTTGGATTCTTAAAGCTACTACTGCCAGAAGTCGAGATATAGATTTCCAAACTTTGGGTTTTTGGTGCATATATATGGAAACTGAAAATTTGTATCTCGGTTAGTAAAGGAGCTACGACTTTGGGAATAGTCTTGTTGGATTTAGAACGACGAAGCTAAGACAAAACCGTTGGATTTTTAAAGCTACTACTGACAGAAGTCGAGATATAGATTTCCAAACTTTGGGTTTTTGGTGCATATATATGGAAACTGAAAATTTGTATCTCGGTTAATAAAGGAGCTACGACTTTGGGAATAGTTGCGTTGGATTTAGAATGACGAAACTAAAATAAAACCGTTGGATTTTTAAAGCTAGTACTGACAGAAGTCGAGATATAGATTTCCAAACTTTGGGTTTTTGGTGCATATATATGGAAACTGAAAATTTGTATCTCGGTTAGTAAAGGAGCTACGACTTTGGGAATAGCCTCATTGGATTCAAAACGCTGAAACTAAGACAAAACCGTTGGATTTTTAAAGCTACTACTGACAGAAGTCGAGATATAGATTTCCAAACTTTGGGTTTTTGGTGCATATATATGGAAACTGAAAATTTGTATCTCGGTTAATAAAGGAGCTACGACTTTGCGAATAGTCTCGTTGGATTCAGAACGCTGAAACTAAGACAAAACCGTTGGATTTTTAAAGCTACTACTGACAGAAGTCGAGATATAGATTTCCAAACTTTGGGTTTTTGGTGCACATATATGGAAACTGAAAATTTGTATCTCGGTTAATAAAGGAGCTACGACTTTGGGAATAGTCTCGTTGGATTCAAAACGCTGAAACTAAGACAAAACCGTTGGATTTTTTAAGCTAGTACTGACAGAAGTCGAGATATAGATTTCCAAACTTTGGGTTTTTGGTGCATATATATGGAAACTGAAAATTTGTATCTCGGTTAGTAAAGGAGCTACGACTTTGGGAATAGTCTTGTTGGATTTAGAACGACGAAGCTAAGACAAAACCGTTGGATTTTTAAAGCTACTACTGACAGAAGTCGAGATATAGATTTCCAAACTTTGGGTTTTTGGTGCATATATATGGAAACTGAAAATTTGTATCTCGGTTAGTAAAGGAGCTACGACTTTGGGAATAGTCTTGTTGGATTTAGAACGACGAAGCTAAGACAAAACCGTTGGATTTTTAAAGCTACTACTGACAGAAGTCGAGATATAGATTTCCAAACTTTGGGTTTTTGGTGCATATATATGGAAACTGAAAATTTGTATCTCGGTTAGTAAAGGAGCTACGACTTTGGGAATAGTCTCATTGGATTCAGAACGCTGAAACTAAGGCAAAACCGTTGGATTTTTAAAACTAGTACTGACAGAAGTCGAGATATAGATTTCCAAACTTTGGGTTTTTGGTGCATATATATGGAAACTGAAAATTTGTATCTCGGTTAATAAAGGAGCTACGACTTTGGGAATAGTCGCGTTGGATTTAAAATGACGAAACTAAAATAAAACCGTTGGATTTTTAAAGCTAGTACTGACAGAAGTCGAGATATAGATTTCCAAACTTTGGGTTTTTGGTGCATATATATGGAAACTGAAAATTTGTATCTCGGTTAATAAAGGAGCTACGACTTTGCGAATAGTCTCGTTGGATTCAGAACGCTGAAACTAAGACAAAACCGTTGGATTTTTTAAGCTAGTACTGACAGAAGTCGAGATATAGATTTCCAAACTTTGGGTTTTTGGTGCATATATATGGAAACTGAAAATTTGTATCTCGGTTAATAAAGGAGCTACGACTTTGCGAATAGTCTCGTTGGATTCAGAACGCTGAAACTAAGACAAAACCGTTGGATTTTTTAAGCTAGTACTGACAGAAGTCGAGATATAGATTTCCAAACTTTGGGTTTTTGGTGCATATATATGGAAACTGAAAATTTGTATCTCGGTTAATAAAGGAGCTACGACTTTGCGAATAGTCTCGTTGGATTCAGAACGCTGAAACTAAGACAAAACCGTTGGATTTTTTAACCTACTACTGACAGAAGTCGAGATATAGATTTCCAAACTTTGGGTTTTTGGTGCATATATATGGAAACTGAAAATTTGTATCTCGGTTAATAAAGGAGCTACGACTTTGCGAATAGTCTCGTTGGATTCAGAACGCTGAAACTAAGACAAAACCGTTGGATTTTTAAAGCTACTACTGACAGAAGTCGAGATATAGATTTCCAAACTTTGGGTTTTTGGTGCATATATATGGAAACTGAAAATTTGTATCTCGGTTAGTAAAGGAGCTACGACTTTGGGAATAGTCTCATTGGATTCAAAACGCTGAAACTAAGACAAAACCGTTGGATTCTTAAAGCTACTACTGCCAGAAGTCGAGATATAGATTTCCAAACTTTGGGTTTTTGGTGCATATATATGGAAACTGAAAATTTGTATCTCGGTTAGTAAAGGAGCTACGACTTTGGGAATAGTCTTGTTGGATTTAGAACGACGAAGCTAAGACAAAACCGTTGGATTTTTAAAGCTACTACTGACAGAAGTCGAGATATAGATTTCCAAACTTTGGGTTTTTGGTGCATATATATGGAAACTGAAAATTTGTATCTCGGTTAATAAAGGAGCTACGACTTTGGGAATAGTTGCGTTGGATTTAGAATGACGAAACTAAAATAAAACCGTTGGATTTTTAAAGCTAGTACTGACAGAAGTCGAGATATAGATTTCCAAACTTTGGGTTTTTGGTGCATATATATGGAAACTGAAAATTTGTATCTCGGTTAGTAAAGGAGCTACGACTTTGGGAATAGCCTCATTGGATTCAAAACGCTGAAACTAAGACAAAACCGTTGGATTTTTAAAGCTACTACTGACAGAAGTCGAGATATAGATTTCCAAACTTTGGGTTTTTGGTGCATATATATGGAAACTGAAAATTTGTATCTCGGTTAATAAAGGAGCTACGACTTTGCGAATAGTCTCGTTGGATTCAGAACGCTGAAACTAAGACAAAACCGTTGGATTTTTAAAGCTACTACTGACAGAAGTCGAGATATAGATTTCCAAACTTTGGGTTTTTGGTGCACATATATGGAAACTGAAAATTTGTATCTCGGTTAATAAAGGAGCTACGACTTTGGGAATAGTCTCGTTGGATTCAAAACGCTGAAACTAAGACAAAACCGTTGGATTTTTTAAGCTAGTACTGACAGAAGTCGAGATATAGATTTCCAAACTTTGGGTTTTTGGTGCATATATATGGAAACTGAAAATTTGTATCTCGGTTAGTAAAGGAGCTACGACTTTGGGAATAGTCTTGTTGGATTTAGAACGACGAAGCTAAGACAAAACCGGTGGATTTTTAAAGCTACTACTGACAGAAGTCGAGATATAGATTTCCAAACTTTGGGTTTTTGGTGCATATATATGGAAACTGAAAATTTGTATCTCGGTTAGTAAAGGAGCTACGACTTTGGGAATAGTCTTGTTGGATTTAGAACGACGAAGCTAAGACAAAACCGTTGGATTTTTAAAGCTACTACTGACAGAAGTCGAGATATAGATTTCCAAACTTTGGGTTTTTGGTGCATATATATGGAAACTGAAAATTTGTATCTCGGTTAGTAAAGGAGCTACGACTTTGGGAATAGTCTCATTGGATTCAGAACGCTGAAACTAAGGCAAAACCGTTGGATTTTTAAAACTAGTACTGACAGAAGTCGAGATATAGATTTCCAAACTTTGGGTTTTTGGTGCATATATATGGAAACTGAAAATTTGTATCTCGGTTAATAAAGGAGCTACGACTTTGGGAATAGTCGCGTTGGATTTAAAATGACGAAACTAAAATAAAACCGTTGGATTTTTAAAGCTAGTACTGACAGAAGTCGAGATATAGATTTCCAAACTTTGGGTTTTTGGTGCATATATATGGAAACTGAAAATTTGTATCTCGGTTAATAAAGGAGCTACGACTTTGCGAATAGTCTCGTTGGATTCAGAACGCTGAAACTAAGACAAAACCGTTGGATTTTTTAAGCTAGTACTGACAGAAGTCGAGATATAGATTTCCAAACTTTGGGTTTTTGGTGCATATATATGGAAACTGAAAATTTGTATCTCGGTTAATAAAGGAGCTACGACTTTGCGAATAGTCTCGTTGGATTCAGAACGCTGAAACTAAGACAAAACCGTTGGATTTTTTAAGCTAGTACTGACAGAAGTCGAGATATAGATTTCCAAACTTTGGGTTTTTGGTGCATATATATGGAAACTGAAAATTTGTATCTCGGTTAATAAAGGAGCTACGACTTTGCGAATAGTCTCGTTGGATTCAGAACGCTGAAACTAAGACAAAACCGTTGGATTTTTTAAGCTACTACTGACAGAAGTCGAGATATAGATTTCCAAACTTTGGGTTTTTGGTGCATATATATGGAAACTGAAAATTTGTATCTCGGTTAATAAAGGAGCTACGACTTTGCGAATAGTCTCGTTGGATTCAGAACGCTGAAACTAAGACAAAACCGTTGGATTTTTAAAGCTACTACTGACAGAAGTCGAGATATAGATTTCCAAACTTTGGGTTTTTGGTGCATATATATGGAAACTGAAAATTTGTATCTCGGTTAGTAAAGGAGCTACGACTTTGGGAATAGTCTCATTGGATTCAAAACGCTGAAACTAAGACAAAACCGTTGGATTCTTAAAGCTACTACTGCCAGAAGTCGAGATATAGATTTCCAAACTTTGGGTTTTTGGTGCATATATATGGAAACTGAAAATTTGTATCTCGGTTAGTAAAGGAGCTACGACTTTGGGAATAGTCTTGTTGGATTTAGAACGACGAAGCTAAGACAAAACCGTTGGATTTTTAAAGCTACTACTGACAGAAGTCGAGATATAGATTTCCAAACTTTGGGTTTTTGGTGCATATATATGGAAACTGAAAATTTGTATCTCGGTTAATAAAGGAGCTACGACTTTGGGAATAGTTGCGTTGGATTTAGAATGACGAAACTAAAATAAAACCGTTGGATTTTTAAAGCTAGTACTGACAGAAGTCGAGATATAGATTTCCAAACTTTGGGTTTTTGGTGCATATATATGGAAACTGAAAATTTGTATCTCGGTTAGTAAAGGAGCTACGACTTTGGGAATAGCCTCATTGGATTCAAAACGCTGAAACTAAGACAAAACCGTTGGATTTTTAAAGCTACTACTGACAGAAGTCGAGATATAGATTTCCAAACTTTGGGTTTTTGGTGCATATATATGGAAACTGAAAATTTGTATCTCGGTTAATAAAGGAGCTACGACTTTGCGAATAGTCTCGTTGGATTCAGAACGCTGAAACTAAGACAAAACCGTTGGATTTTTAAAGCTACTACTGACAGAAGTCGAGATATAGATTTCCAAACTTTGGGTTTTTGGTGCATATATATGGAAACTGAAAATTTGTATCTCGGTTAATAAAGGAGCTACGACTTTGCGAATAGTCTCGTTGGATTCAGAACGCTGAAACTAAGACAAAACCGTTACATTTTTAAAGCTACTACTGACAGAAGTCGAGATATAGATTTCCAAACTTTGGGTTTTTGGTGCATATATATGGAAACTGAAAATTTGTATCTCGGTTAGTAAAGGAGCTACGACTTTGGGAATAGTCTTGTTGGATTTAGAACGACGAAGCTAAGACAAAACCGTTGGATTTTTAAAGCTACTACTGACAGAAGTCGAGATATAGATTTCCAAACTTTGGGTTTTTGGTGCATATATATGGAAACTGAAAATTTGTATCTCGGTTAGTAAAGGAGCTACGACTTTGGGAATAGTCTTGTTGGATTTAGAACGACGAAGCTAAGACAAAACCGTTGGATTTTTAAAGCTACTACTGACAGAAGTCGAGATATAGATTTCCAAACTTTGGGTTTTTGGTGCATATATATGGAAACTGAAAATTTGTATCTCGGTTAGTAAAGGAGCTACGACTTTGGGAATAGTCTCATTGGATTCAAAATGCTGAAACTAAGACAAAACCGTTGGATTCTTAAAGCTACTACTGACAGAAGTCGAGATATAGATTTCCAAACTTTGGGTTTTTGGTGCATATATATGGAAACTGAAAATTTGTATCTCGGTTAGTAAAGGAGCTACGACTTTGGGAATAGTCTCATTGGATTCAGAACGCTGAAACTAAGGCAAAACCGTTGGATTTTTAAAACTAGTACTGACAGAAGTCGAGATATAGATTTCCAAACTTTGGGTTTTTGGTGCATATATATGGAAACTGAAAATTTGTATCTCGGTTAGTAAAGGAGCTACGACTTTGGGAATAGTCTTGTTGGATTTAGAACGACGAAGCTAAGACAAAACCGTTGGATTTTTAAAGCTACTACTGACAGAAGTCGAGATATAGATTTCCAAACTTTGGGTTTTTGGTGCATATATATGGAAACTGAAAATTTGTATCTCGGTTAGTAAAGGAGCTACGACTTTGGGAATAGTCTTGTTGGATTTAGAACGACGAAGCTAAGACAAAACCGTTGGATTTTTAAAGCTACTACTGACAGAAGTCGAGATATAGATTTCCAAACTTTGGGTTTTTGGTGCATATATATGGAAACTGAAAATTTGTATCTCGGTTAGTAAAGGAGCTACGACTTTGGGAATCGTCTCATTGGATTCAAAACGCTGAAACTAAGACAAAACCGTTGGATTCTTAAAGCTACTACTGACAGAAGTCGAGATATAGATTTCCAAACTTTGGGTTTTTGGTGCATATATATGGAAACTGAAAATTTGTATCTCGGTTAATAAAGGAGCTACGACTTTGCGAATAGTCTCGTTGGATTTAGAACGCTGAAACTAAGACAAAACCGTTGGATTTTTAAAGCTACTACTGACAGAAGTCGAGATATAGATTTCCAAACTTTGGGTTTTTGGTGCATATATATGGAAACTGAAAATTTGTATCTCGGTTAATAAAGGAGCTACGACTTTGCGAATAGTCTCGTTGGATTCAGAACGCTGAAACTAAGACAAAACCGTTGGATTTTTAAAGCTACTACTGACAGAAGTCGAGATATAGATTTCCAAACTTTGGGTTTTTGGTGCATATATATGGAAACTGAAAATTTGTATCTCGGTTAGTAAAGGAGCTACGACTTTGCGAATAGTCTCGTTGGATTCAGAACGCTAAAACTAAGACAAAACCGTTGGATTTTTAAAGCTACTACCGACAGAAGTCGAGATATAGATTTCCAAACTTTGGGTTTTTGGTGCATATATATGGAAACTGAAAATTTGTATCTCGGTTAGTAAAGGAGCTACGACTTTGGGAATCGTCTCATTGGATTTAAAACGCTGAAACTAAGACAAAACCGTTGGATTCTTAAAGCTACTACTGACAGAAGTCGAGATATAGATTTCCAAACTTTGGGTTTTTGGTGCACATATATGGAAACTGAAAATTTGTATCTCGGTTAATAAAGGAGCTACGACTTTGCGAATAGTCTCGTTGGATTCAGAACGCTGAAACTAAGACAAAACCGTTGGATTCTTAAAGCTACTACTGACAGAAGTCGAGATATAGATTTCCAAACTTTGGGTTTTTGGTGCACATATATGGAAACTGAAAATTTGTATCTCGGTTAGTAAAGGAGCTACGACTTTGGGAATCGTCTCATTGGATTCAAAACGCTGAAACTAAGACAAAACCGTTGGATTCTTAAAGCTACTACTGACAGAAGTCGAGATATAGATTTCCAAACTTTGGGTTTTTGGTGCATATATATGGAAACTGAAAATTTGTATCTCGGTTAGTAAAGGAGCTACGACTTTGGGAATAGTCTTGTTGGATTTAGAACGACGAAGCTAAGACAAAACCGTTGGATTTTTAAAGCTACTACTGACAGAAGTCGAGATATAGATTTCCAAACTTTGGGTTTTTGGTGCATATATATGGAAACTGAAAATTTGTATCTCGGTTAGTAAAGGAGCTACGACTTTGGGAATAGTCTTGTTGGATTTAGAACGACGAAGCTAAGACAAAACCGTTGGATTTTTAAAGCTAGTACTGACAGAAGTCGAGATATAGATTTCCAAACTTTGGGTTTTTGGTGCATATATATGGAAACTGAAAATTTGTATCTCGGTTAGTAAAGGAGCTACGACTTTGGGAATAATCTTGTTGGATTTAGAACGACGAAGCTAAGACAAAACCGTTGGATTTTTAAAGCTAGTACTGACAGAAGTCGAGATATAGATTTCCAAACTTTGGGTTTTTGGTGCATATATATGGAAACTGAAAATTTGTATCTCGGTTAATAAAGGAGCTACGACTTTGCGAATAGTCTCGTTGGATTCAGAACGCTAAAACTAAGACAAAACCGTTGGATTTTTAAAGCTACTACCGACAGAAGTCGAGATATAGATTTCCAAACTTTGGGTTTTTGGTGCATATATATGGAAACTGAAAATTTGTATCTCGGTTAGTAAAGGAGCTACGACTTTGGGAATCGTCTCATTGGATTTAAAACGCTGAAACTAAGACAAAACCGTTGGATTCTTAAAGCTACTACTGACAGAAGTCGAGATATAGATTTCCAAACTTTGGGTTTTTGGTGCACATATATGGAAACTGAAAATTTGTATCTCGGTTAATAAAGGAGCTACGACTTTGGGAATAGTCGCGTTGGATTTAGAACGACGAAACTAAAATAAAACCGTTGGATTTTTAAAGCTATTACTGACAGAAGTCGAGATATAGATTTCCAAACTTTGGGTTTTTGGTGCATATATATGGAAACTGAAAATTTGTATCTCGGTTAGTAAAGGAGCTACGACTTTGGGAAACGTCTCGTTGGATTCAGAACGCTGAAACTAAGACAAAACCGTTGGATTTTTAAAGCTACTACTGACAGAAGTCGAGATATAGATTTCCAAACTTTGGGTTTTTGGTGCACATATATGGAAACTGAAAATTTGTATCTCGGTTAGTAAAGGAGCTACGACTTTGGGAATCGTCTCATTGGATTTAAAACGCTGAAACTAAGACAAAACCGTTGGATTCTTAAAGCTACTACTGACAGAAGTCGAGATATAGATTTCCAAACTTTGGGTTTTTGGTGCACATATATGGAAACTGAAAATTTGTATCTCGGTTAATAAAGGAGCTACGACTTTGGGAATAGTCGCGTTGGATTTAGAACGACGAAACTAAAATAAAACCGTTGGATTTTTAAAGCTATTACTGACAGAAGTCGAGATATAGATTTCCAAACTTTGGGTTTTTGGTGCATATATATGGAAACTGAAAATTTGTATCTCGGTTAATAAAGGAGCTACGACTTTAGGAATAGTCTCGTTGGATTCAGAACGCTGAAACTAAGACAAAACCGTTGGATTTTTAAAGCTACTACTGACAGAAGTCGAGATATAGATTTCCAAACTTTGGGTTTTTGGTGCATATATATGGAAACTGAAAATTTGTATCTCGGTTAATAAAGGAGCTACGACTTTGCGAATAGTCTCGTTGGATTCAGAACGCTGAAACTAAGACAAAACCGTTGGATTTTTTAAGCTAGTACTGACAGAAGTCGAGATATAGATTTCCAAACTTTGGGTTTTTGGTGCATATATATGGAAACTGAAAATTTGTATCTCGGTTAGTAAAGGAGCTACGACTTTGGAAATAGTCTTGTTGGATTTAGAACGACGAAGCTAAGACAAAACCGTTGGATTTTTAAAGCTACTACTGACAGAAGTCGAGATATAGATTTCCAAACTTTGGGTTTTTGGTGCATATATATGGAAACTGAAAATTTGTATCTCGGTTAATAAAGGAGCTACGACTTTGCGAATAGTCTCGTTGGATTCAGAACGCTGAAACTAAGACAAAACCGTTGGATTTTTTAAGCTAGTACTGACAGAAGTCGAGATATAGATTTCCAAACTTTGGGTTTTTGGTGCATATATATGGAAACTGAAAATTTGTATCTCGGTTAATAAAGGAGCTACGACTTTGCGAATAGTCTCGTTGGATTCAGAACGCTGAAACTAAGACAAAACCGTTGGATTTTTTAAGCTACTACTGACAGAAGTCGAGATATAGATTTCCAAACTTTGGGTTTTTGGTGCATATATATGGAAACTGAAAATTTGTATCTCGGTTAATAAAGGAGCTACGACTTTGCGAATAGTCTCGTTGGATTCAGAACGCTGAAACTAAGACAAAACCGTTGGATTTTTAAAGCTACTACTGACAGAAGTCGAGATATAGATTTCCAAACTTTGGGTTTTTGGTGCATATATATGGAAACTGAAAATTTGTATCTCGGTTAGTAAAGGAGCTACGACTTTGGGAATAGTCTCATTGGATTCAAAACGCTGAAACTAAGACAAAACCGTTGGATTCTTAAAGCTACTACTGCCAGAAGTCGAGATATAGATTTCCAAACTTTGGGTTTTTGGTGCATATATATGGAAACTGAAAATTTGTATCTCGGTTAATAAAGAAGCTACGACTTTGCGAATAGTCTCGTTGGATTCAGAACGCTGAAACTAAGACAAAACCGTTGGATTTTTTAAGCTAGTACTGATAGAAGTCGAGATATAGATTTCCAAACTTTGGGTTTTTGGTGCATATATATGGAAACTGAAAATTTGTATCTCGGTTAGTAAAGGAGCTACGACTTTGGGAATAGTCTTGTTGGATTTAGAACGACAAAGCTAAGACAAAACCGTTGGATTTTTAAAGCTACTACTGACAGAAGTCGAGATATAGATTTCCAAACTTTGGGTTTTTGGTGCATATATATGGAAACTGAAAATTTGTATCTCGGTTAATAAAGGAGCTACGACTTTGCGAATTGTCTCGTTGGATTCAGAACGCTGAAACTAAGACAAAACCGTTGGATTTTTAAAGCTACTACTGACAGAAGTCGAGATATAGATTTCCAAACTTTGGGTTTTTGGTGCATATATATGGAAACTGAAAATTTGTATCTCGGTTAGTAAAGGAGCTACGACTTTGGGAATAGTCTCATTGGATTCAAAACGCTGAAACTAAGACAAAACCGTTGGATTTTTAAAGCTACTACTGACAGAAGTCGAGATATAGATTTCCAAACTTTGGGTTTTTGGTGCACATATATGGAAACTGAAAATTTGTATCTCGGTTAATAAAGGAGCTACGACTTTGGGAATAGTCTCGTTGGATTCAAAACGCTGAAACTAAGACAAAACCGTTGGATTTTTTAAGCTAGTACTGACAGAAGTCGAGATATAGATTTCCAAACTTTGGGTTTTTGGTGCATATATATGGAAACTGAAAATTTGTATCTCGGTTAGTAAAGGAGCTACGACTTTGGGAATAGTCTTGTTGGATTTAGAACGACGAAGCTAAGACAAAACCGTTGGATTTTTAAAGCTACTACTGACAGAAGTCGAGATATAGATTTCCAAACTTTGGGTTTTTGGTGCATATATATGGAAACTGAAAATTTGTATCTCGGTTAGTAAAGGAGCTACGACTTTGGGAATAGTCTTGTTGGATTTAGAACGACGAAGCTAAGACAAAACCGTTGGATTTTTAAAGCTACTACTGACAGAAGTCGAGATATAGATTTCCAAACTTTGGGTTTTTGGTGCATATATATGGAAACTGAAAATTTGTATCTCGGTTAGTAAAGGAGCTACGACTTTGGGAATAGTCTCATTGGATTCAGAACGCTGAAACTAAGGCAAAACCGTTGGATTTTTAAAACTAGTACTGACAGAAGTCGAGATATAGATTTCCAAACTTTGGGTTTTTGGTGCATATATATGGAAACTGAAAATTTGTATCTCGGTTAATAAAGGAGCTACGACTTTGGGAATAGTCGCGTTGGATTTAAAATGACGAAACTAAAATAAAACCGTTGGATTTTTAAAGCTAGTACTGACAGAAGTCGAGATATAGATTTCCAAACTTTGGGTTTTTGGTGCATATATATGGAAACTGAAAATTTGTATCTCGGTTAGTAAAGGAGCTACGACTTTGGGAATAATCTCATTGGATTCAAAACGCTGAAACTAAGACATAACCGTTGGATTTTTAAAGCTACTACTGACAGAAGTCGAGATATAGATTTCCAAACTTTGGGTTTTTGGTGCATATATATGGAAACTGAAAATTTGTATCTCGGTTAATAAAGGAGCTACGACTTTGCGAATAGTCTCGTTGGATTCAGAACGCTGAAACTAAGGCAAAACCGTTGGATTTTCAAAACTAGTACTGACAGAAGTCGAGATATAGATTTCCAAACTTTGGGTTTTTGGTGCATATATATGGAAACTGAAAATTTATATCTCGGTTAATAAAGGAGCTACGACTTTGGGAATAGTCGCGTTGGATTTAAAATGACGAAACTAAAATAAAACCGTTGGATTTTTTAAGCTAGTACTGACAGAAGTCGAGATATAGATTTCCAAACTTTGGGTTTTTGGTGCATATATATGGAAACTGAAAATTTGTATCTCGGTTAGTAAAGGAGCTACGACTTTGGAAATAGTCTTGTTGGATTTAGAACGACGAAGCTAAGACAAAACCGTTGGATTTTTAAAGCTACTACTGACAGAAGTCGAGATATAGATTTCCAAACTTTGGGTTTTTGGTGCATATATATTGTAACGAAATTCGGGAACACACTTTTATTGTCAACGTCAAAAACACTAACCTAACTCGCTTTGACTGTCGTTTAATTGTTTCCAAGGTAAAAACTGACTAAACAATTAAAACTGCATGATTTGTCACGAAGCGCGTCCTTTTTAAAACCCGATGGAACAGTTTCGAAATATTTAGAATTATCTTCATTGTTTTTGCCCAAAGAGACCAATAATTTTAGGAGAATACTGACAGTCAAAGCAAGCAAGTATACAAATTCTAGAAAATTAGAACTACAGGGATTTACAATAATATAACCTAAATAACCTAAATTGGGGCCAAAATGGGGCTCTCAAACAAGATGAACTACCTAAAAACTAAACACTATAGATGAAAATAATAAACCAAACGTAAGTAGAACCCTAAAGAAACCCTACGAATCAACTTTAACTACACAATACTAATAAAATTGTACAAAAACTAGCAGAATAATTAACGTATTTACATTTTCATAATACTGCTCCCCTCTCAATTTTGATCGTCCCGATCAAACATGGGACCACCTGAGTCATGATAGGGCGCTAGCCGGACGATGTTTACAATTTTCATCTTCGCTGTCGGATGTCGCTGGATACGGTACACCACGTCGTTGATTCTGGTGACCACATTGAATGGACCTTCCCAATCCTTCTGGAGCTTTGGTGACTTGCCCTTCGTCCTCCGTGGATTGTATAACCAGACTTTATCCCCAGGATTAAAACCGGTAGAATTTGCCTTTATGTCATAACGTGATTTCATTCTGTTACTTTCTAGATGAAGTTTATCCCGTGCTTGTTCGTGAACAATTTGTAAACGCTCTTGTAAATGGTCGACGTACTCCTCCAGGGTTTCAGACTTATGGGGTCTTCCAGTAATAATGTCCAAAGGTAAACGAAGTTCATCACCGTAGACAACTTTTGCCGGGCTTTTTCCAGTTGACTTGTGGATAGAAGAACGATATGCCAATAGGAATGGTTGTATACAGGTATCCCAGTCGGTTTGCTTAGAGTTTACTACCATCCTTAAATAGGTTTCAAATGTCCGGTTAAATCTTTCAACCATTCCATCAGACTGAGGGTGTAGTGGGGTTGTACGGGTCTTATTGATTCCCAGCAACTGGCATACTTGTTGGAATATTTGTGACTCAAAGTTCCTTCCTTGGTCTGAATGTATCTCTCTGGGTACACCAAATCGACAAATCCAGTTCTGGAACAGCACTTCAGCTACTGTCGTTGCTTCTTGGTTTGGAATCGGATAAACCTCGGGCCACTTACTAAAGTAATCCATAACAACAAGAGCATATCGGTTTCCGGAGCTACTAGTAGGAAAGGGTCCTGCTACGTCTATGGCAATTCGTTCAAAAGGTGCACCAACAAGATACTGCATCATCTTTCCTCTTGTCCGGGTTTTTGGGCCCTTGCTTGACGAACACTGCTCACACTGTCGGCACCAGCGTTCAACATCTTGATGACTGTTCAGCCAGTAAAACCGTTCTCTCACTTTTGCCAAGGTCTTACTAACTCCAAAATGTCCTCCGCCGACACCGCCATGAACAGCTTCAAGGACTTCCGGAATACGTTTTCGAGGAAGGACTGTCAGATATGTCTTTTCTTTTCCATCTACGCTCTCCCAGACTCTTTTTAATAATCCATCTTTTATAACCAATGAATTCCATTGAGACCAATAAGCTTTAAGTTCTGGAGATTTGTCAGAAATGTCTTTCCATTCTGGTTTTGAAATTTCTCGAGATTTCAGTTCGTAAATAAGACCAAATACTGGGTCATCACACTGATCTTGGATTAAACTAGCTACATCCCACTCTTTAGAACTGTGAAGGCCAATACGATTACAAGTAAATATCTCTGGATGCTGTTTTGATTCCTTTTTAAAACAATGTTGACATGTTTCAATACAGGGTCTTCTCGATAAAGCATCGGCATTTTGGTGATATGCGCCTTTCCTATGTTCTATTGTAAAGTCATACTCTTGTAATCGTTGAAGCCACCTTGCTATTTGTCCTTCGGGGTTTTTAAACTGAAACAGCCATTTCAACGAAGCATGGTCGGTTCTAAGGATAAATCGTTGACCATACAAATATTTATGGAAATGTTCAATAGCTTTTACTGCTGACAATAGCTCTCGTCTAGTGACACAATAGTTTCTTTCTGGTTTTGATAATGTTTTACTGAAATAAGCTATTACTTGCTCGCCATCTTCATATTTTTGTGATAGAACGGCCCCAATTCCAACATTACTCGCATCGGTATCCAAAATAAAAGTTTGTCCAGGAATCGGATATGTTAAAATTGGAGATGTGCATAGTGCTCTCTTTAACTGTTGAAATGCTTCTTCACAGTCTGTTGACCAACTAAATACCACTTTGTCCTCCGTGAGCTTATGTAGAGGCTTTGCAAGATTAGCGAAATTTCTTACAAATCTTCTGTAATAGGTACAAAGGCCCAGAAAGCTTCTTAACTGGTGTTTGTCAGTGGGTCGTGGCCATTTTTCGATCGCCTCTACTTTATCTGGATCAGTCTTGACACCTTTTTCTGATATTACATGGCCAAGGTATCGAACTTCTTTTTGAAATAAGCAACATTTTTTAGGACTTAGCTTCAGGTTGGCCTCTCGCAGTTTAACAAATACCTTTTGAATATTCTTCAAATGATCTTCAAATGTTTTCCCCAGTATGATAACGTCATCCAGATAAACTAAACATGATTCCCAAGTCATTCCACGTAAAACTGTGTCCATAAGTCTCTCAAAGGTAGCTGGAGCATTGCAGAGTCCAAAGGGCATTACTGTAAACTGCCAAAGTCCTGTTCCAGTCGAGAATGCGGTCTTTTCCTTATCTTCTGGGTGCATCTTTACCTGCCAGTATCCACTCTTTAGATCGAGTGTTGAGAACCATTGTGAACCTGATAGCGTGTCCAGGGTGTCGTCAATTCTTGGTAGGGGATAACTGTCTTTCTTGGTAATATCATTCAGTCGCCGATAGTCTACACAAAATCTAGTGGATCCATCCTTTTTCTTCACTAGCACAACTGGAGATGTCCAAGGACTCTGAGAAGGCTCTATCACTCCTTGTGTCCTCATTTCTTGAAGCATTGAGGAAACTTCTCCTTGTTTAGCTATCGGAATTCTTCGAGGTGCTTGTTTAATCGGAGCATTGTCTCCAGTGTTAATTCGATGCTGCACCAAATCAGTTCTTCCCAGGTCTTTATCGTGCAAGGAAAACACATCTTGATTTTCTTCAAGAAGACGTCGCAATTTACTACACTGGTCCATGGTTAAATTGGCAGAAGATTCTTCAAATAGGTTTTGTAAACATACAGGAAAAGGTCTGTTTGAATAACGACTTCTATCAGCATTTTTCATGACTGCCACTACTTCAGAGCATACGCCAATGTTCTCTCCTTGTTTCAGGTGTTGATCATATCCTTTTAAATTTACCATTCGAACCAAAATAGTAGATTTCTTCTGCGTAGTTAATGTCTTGGCTGGAAAAATTCCTTGACCATATAGTTTGCAGTTTTCCATGGGCTCAATCAAAACAGTTTCTCCCTCTTTTCCTCCAGTTGTAGCATAAACCACCACCTCTGAATTACCTGGTATAGTAACATCCTTGAACACCTTAACGACTCTGGTATTAACTTTATCTTCATATAGGTGGTGCATAAAAATCTCTTCATTTCTCGTCGTCAATATCCGGTTATATACATCCATTTTAAACTGCTGAGCATTCATAACATCTAATCCTAATATGACATCATCCATGATTTCTGCCACTAGTACTGGCTGTTGGAATGTTGTTAAGCCAATGGTGACTGTAGCTTCGTGCAATCCAAGAATCGGGATCCTTTTTCCATTTGCAGACTCCAGAATTAAATTGGGTGGTGCTGAGAGCCTACAGTGTGCTACGATGTTCGGCTTCACGATAGTATGACTTGATCCTGTATCCACTACCATCTCACATTCACGGCCGCATATTTTTCCCGGTACTACCAAGCTCTCTCCAGGATGTGGCAGCCGGTTTAGTTTTATACGTGGGGCTTGGTAGCACCCAGCCAGCTTGAAGTTGAAGTTTTCCTGGTTCCTTGGATCTCTTAAAGGCTTGGGGCATTGACGTTTAAGGTGCCCCTCCTCATTGCAATTCCAGCATTGCAATGGTCTTTTAGGTTTCCTCGCTAATAATGATTCAAGCTTCTTTAGGCGGTCTTCGAGATCACTTTCCGAAGTTCTGATTTGTCTTATTCGTGTCTGCCTTCTAGTTGCTTGAAAAGCTGCCTCATACTCTAGTCCATGGGCCAAAGCTTCTGATATACTTTTATGATGAGCCATCCTTAGAGCGTGGTTAGTATCTGGATCTCGAACTCCGTCAATAAAACAATTTATAGAAATTTGTTCTCGGAACTCTGTTGGGGCTGAAGGGTAAGCCAGATTTACTAATCGAGCAACATCGGCCTCAAACTGTTGGAGTCCTTCCTCGGGTTGTTGTCTTCTAGATTTCAATTGAGCCTGGTACACTTGTTGTAGATGGGCTTCACCGTATCTCATCTCTAAGGTACGCACCAGTACGTCGAAATTGAGCTGATCCTCAGATGGCACCATTCTTAATATTTCTGTAGCTTCTCCTCTAAGGCTTAGCTTAAGATTGATTGCCTTTTCTTCGTTATCCCAGCGATTTCCCCTAGCAGCGGCCTCAAATTGATTCAAATAGGTACTCCAAGCTTCTTTGCCGTCGAATTTTGGTGGCTTTACTTTCATCATTGTTTGCATTCCAGGATCGGGATGAAGAGGAGTCCGTTTTACTTTCATCTCTAGTTCTTGGATCTTTTTTTGTACTTGCCCCAATTCTTCTTCTACTGTTGCTTCAAAGTTAGTCATTAATTGTTTCTGATTCTTCTCCAGATCTTCTTTAAGTTGTAAAACTCGTTCCTCTTGTTTTCTGTCTCGTTCCTCCTGCTCCTTTTTAAGATTATTTTTTAAATTAAGTAAGTCATCTTTCATGGTTCGAATCAGGTCTTCATTTTCTTTCTTTAGGTCATCTTTCATGGTCTTTATCAGGTCTTCATTTTCCTTCTTCAGGTCAGATTTAATTGTCTTTAGTAAATCTTCCTGTTTCTTGTCTCGCTCTTCTTGTTTGCGGTCTCGTTCTTCTTGTTCTTCCTTCAGTTTACGGTCTCGTTCTTCTTGTTCTACCTTCTGTTTACGGTCTCGTTCTTCTTGTTCTTTCTTCTGTTTACGGTCTCGTTCTTCTTGTTCTTCCTTCTGTTTACGGTCTCGTTGTTCTTGTTCTTCCTTCTGTTTACGGTCTCGTTCTTCTTGTTTGCGGTCTCGTTCTTCTTGTTCTTCCTTCTGTTTACGGTCTCGTTGTTCTTGTTCTTCCTTCTGTTTACGGTCTCGTTCTTCTTGTTCTACTTTTTGCTCGTCAAACTTCCTTAATAGCAGCTCCATCAATTTCTCGGTCTCCATCTTGGCCTGACTTCTTGTTAAAGGCATCCACTAAAATGAGCTTCCAAATATCCTTTACTTCTGACACCAATTGTAACGAAATTCGGGAACACACTTTTATTGTCAACGTCAAAAACACTAACCTAACTCGCTTTGACTGTCGTTTAATTGTTTCCAAGGTAAAAACTGACTAAACAATTAAAACTGCATGATTTGTCACGAAGCGCGTCCTTTTTAAAACCCGATGGAACAGTTTCGAAATATTTAGAATTATCTTCATTGTTTTTGCCCAAAGAGACCAATAATTTTAGGAGAATACTGACAGTCAAAGCAAGCAAGTATACAAATTCTAGAAAATTAGAACTACAGGGATTTACAATAATATAACCTAAATAACCTAAATTGGGGCCAAAATGGGGCTCTCAAACAAGATGAACTACCTAAAAACTAAACACTATAGATGAAAATAATAAACCAAACGTAAGTAGAACCCTAAAGAAACCCTACGAATCAACTTTAACTACACAATACTAATAAAATTGTACAAAAACTAGCAGAATAATTAACGTATTTACATTTTCATAATAATATGGAAACTGAAAATTTGTATCCCGGTTAATAAAGGAGCTACGACTTTGCGAATAGTCTCGTTGGATTCAGAACGCTGAAACTAAGACAAAACCGTTGGATTTTTAAAGCTACTACTGACAGAAGTCGAGATATAGATTTCCAAACTTTGGGTTTTTGGTGCATATATATGGAAACTGAAAATTTGTATCTCGGTTAGTAAAGGAGCTACGACTTTGGGAATAGTCTCATTGGATTCAAAACGCTGAAACTAAGACAAAACCGTTGGATTCTTAAAGCTACTACTGACAGAAGTCGAGATATAGATTTCCAAACTTTGGGTTTTTGGTGCATATATATGGAAACTGAAAATTTGTATCTCGGTTAATAAAGGAGCTACGACTTTGCGAATAGTCTCGTTGGATTCAGAACGCTGAAACTAAGACAAAACCGTTGGATTTTTTAAGCTAGTACTGATAGAAGTCGAGATATAGATTTCCAAACTTTGGGTTTTTGGTGCATATATATGGAAACTGAAAATTTGTATCTCGGTTAGTAAAGGAGCTACGACTTTGGGAATAGTCTTGTTGGATTTAGAACGACAAAGCTAAGACAAAACCGTTGGATTTTTAAAGCTACTACTGACAGAAGTCGAGATATAGATTTCCAAACTTTGGGTTTTTGGTGCATATATATGGAAACTGAAAATTTGTATCTCGGTTAATAAAGGAGCTACGACTTTGCGAATTGTCTCGTTGGATTCAGAACGCTGAAACTAAGACAAAACCGTTGGATTTTTAAAGCTACTACTGACAGAAGTCGAGATATAGATTTCCAAACTTTGGGTTTTTGGTGCATATATATGGAAACTGAAAATTTGTATCTCGGTTAGTAAAGGAGCTACGACTTTGGGAATAGTCTCATTGGATTCAAAACGCTGAAACTAAGACAAAACCGTTGGATTTTTAAAGCTACTACTGACAGAAGTCGAGATATAGATTTCCAAACTTTGGGTTTTTGGTGCACATATATGGAAACTGAAAATTTGTATCTCAATTAATAAAGGAGCTACGACTTTGGGAATAGTCTCGTTGGATTCAAAACGCTGAAACTAAGACAAAACCGTTGGATTTTTTAAGCTAGTACTGACAGAAGTCGAGATATAGATTTCCAAACTTTGGGTTTTTGGTGCATATATATGGAAACTGAAAATTTGTATCTCGGTTAGTAAAGGAGCTACGACTTTGGGAATAGTCTTGTTGGATTTAGAACGACGAAGCTAAGACACAACCGTTGGATTTTTAAAGCTACTACTGACAGAAGTCGAGATATAGATTTCCAAACTTTGGGTTTTTGGTGCATATATATGGAAACTGAAAATTTGTATCTCGGTTAGTAAAGGAGCTACGACTTTGGGAATAGTCTCATTGGATTCAGAACGCTGAAACTAAGGCAAAACCGTTGGATTTTTAAAACTAGTACTGACAGAAGTCGAGATATAGATTTCCAAACTTTGGGTTTTTGGTGCATATATATGGAAACTGAAAATTTGTATCTCGGTTAATAGAACATAGAACAAAACCGTTGGATTTTTAAAGCTACTACTGACAGAAGTCGAGATATAGATTTCCAAACTTTGGGTTTTTGGTGCATATATATGGAAACTGAAAATTTGTATCTCGGTTAGTAAAGGAGCTACGACTTTGGGAATAGTCGCGTTGGATTTAAAATGACGAAACTAAAATAAAACCGTTGGATTTTTAAAGCTAGTACTGACAGAAGTCGAGATATAGATTTCCAAACTTTGGGTTTTTGGTGCATATATATGGAAACTGAAAATTTGTATCTCGGTTAGTAAAGGAGCTACGACTTTGGGAATAGTCTTGTTGGATTTAGAACGACGAAGCTAAGACAAAACCGTTAGATTTTTAAAGCTACTACTGACAGAAGTCGAGATATAGATTTCCAAACTTTGGGTTTTTGGTGCATATATATGGAAACTGAAAATTTGTATCTCGGTTAGTAAAGGAGCTACGACTTTGGGAATAGTCTTGTTGGATTTAGAACGACGAAGCTAAGACAAAACCGTTAGATTTTTAAAGCTACTACTGACAGAAGTCGAGATATAGATTTCCAAACTTTGGGTTTTTGGTGCATATATATGGAAACTGAAAATTTGTATCTCGGTTAGTAAAGGAGCTACGACTTTGGGAATAGTCTTGTTGGATTTAGAACGACGAAGCTAAGACAAAACCGTTAGATTTTTAAAGCTACTACTGACAGAAGTCGAGATATAGATTTCCAAACTTTGGGTTTTTGGTGCATATATATGGAAACTGAAAATTTGTATCTCGGTTAGTAAAGGAGCTACGACTTTGGGAATAGTCTTGTTGGATTTAGAACGACGAAGCTAAGACAAAACCGTTAGATTTTTAAAGCTACTACTGACAGAAGTCGAGATATAGATTTCCAAACTTTGGGTTTTTGGTGCATATATATGGAAACTGAAAATTTGTATCTCGGTTAATAAAGGAGCTACGACTTTGGGAATAGTCGCGTTGGATTTAGAATGACGAAACTAAAATAAAACCGTTGGATTTTTAAAGCTACTACTGACAGAAGTCGAGATATAGATTTCCAAACTTTGGGTTTTTGGTGTATATATATGGAAACTGAAAATTTGTATCTCGGTTAATAAAGGAGCTACGACTTTGGGAATAGTCGCGTTGGATTCAGAACGCTGAAACTAAGACAAAACCGTTGGATTTTTAAAGCTAGTACTGACAGAAGTCGAGATATAGATTTCCATATTTTGGGTTTTTGGTGCACATATATGGAAACTGAAAATTTGTATCTCGGTTAATAAAGGAGCTACGACTTTGGGAATAGTCTCGTTGGATTCAGAACGCTGAAACTAAGACAAAACCGTTGGATTTTTAAAGCTAGTACTGACAGAAGTCGAGATATAGATTTCCAAACTTTGGGTTTTTAATGCACATATATGGAAACTGAAAATTTGTATCTCGGTTAGTAAAGGAGCTACGACTTTGGGAATAGTCTTGTTGGATTTAGAACGACGAAGCTAAGACAAAACCGTTGGATTTTTAAAGCTAGTACTGACAGAAGTCGAGATATAGATTTCCAAACTTTGGGTTTTTGGTGCACATATATGGAAACTGAAAATTTGTATCTCGGTTAGTAAAGGAGCTACGACTTTGGGAATAGTCTTGTTGGATTTAGAACGACGAAGCTAAGACAAAACCGTTGGATTTTTAAAGCTAGTACTGACAGAAGTCGAGATATAGATTTCCAAACTTTGGGTTTTTGGTGCACATATATGGAAACTGAAAATTTGTATCTCGGTTAGTAAAGGAGCTACGACTTTGGGAATAGTCTTGTTGGATTTAGAACGACGAAGCTAAGACAAAACCGTTGGATTTTTTACGCTAGTACTGACAGAAGTCGAGATATAGATTTCCAAACTTTGGGTTTTTGGTGCATATATATGGAAACTGAAAATTTGTATCTCGGTTAGTAAAGGAGCTACGACTTTGCGAATAGTCTCGTTGGATTCAGAACGCTAAAACTAAGACAAAACCGTTGGATTTTTAAAGCTACTACTGACAGAAGTCGAGATATAGATTTCCAAACTTTGGGTTTTTGGTGCATATATATGGAAACTGAAAATTTGTATCTCGGTTAGTAAAGGAGCTACGACTTTGGGAATCGTCTCATTGGATTTAAAACGCTGAAACTAAGACAAAACCGTTGGATTTTTAAAGCTACTACTGACAGAAGTCGAGATATAGATTTCCAAACTTTGGGTTTTTGGTGCACATATATGGAAACTGAAAATTTGTATCTCGGTTAATAAAGGAGCTACGACTTTAGGAATAGTCGCGTTGGATTTAGAACGACGAAACTAAAATAAAACCGTTGGATTTTTAAAGCTATTACTGACAGAAGTCGAGATATAGATTTCCAAACTTTGGGTTTTTGGTGCATATATATGGAAACTGAAAATTTGTATCTCGGTTAGTAAAGGAGCTACGACTTTGGGAAACGTCTCGTTGGATTCAGAACGCTGAAACTAAGACAAAACCGTTGGATTTTTAAAGCTACTACTGACAGAAGTCGAGATATAGATTTCCAAACTTTGGGTTTTTGGTGCATATATATGGAAACTGAAAATTTGTATCTCGGTTAATAAAGGAGCTACGACTTTGCGAATAGTCTCGTTGTATTCAGAACGCTAAAACTAAGACAAAACCGTTGGATTTTTAAAGCTACTACTGACAGAAGTCGAGATATAGATTTCCAAACTTTGGGTTTTTGGTGCATATATATGGAAACTGAAAATTTGTATCTCGGTTAATAAAGGAGCTACGACTTTAGAAATAGTCTCGTTGGATTCAGAACGCTGAAACTAAGACAAAACCGTTGGATTTTGAAAGCTACTACTGACAGAAGTCGAGATATAGATTTCCAAACTTTGGGTTTTTGGTGCATATATATGGAAACTGAAAATTTGTATCTCGGTTAATAAAGGAGCTACGACTTTGCGAATAGTCTCGTTGGATTCAGAACGCTGAAACTAAGACAAAACCGTTGGATTTTTAAAGCTACTACTGACAGAAGTCGGGATATAGATATCCAAACTTTGGGTTTTTGGTGCACATATATGGAAACTGAAAATTTGTATCTCGGTTAATAAGGGAGCTACGACTTTGGGAATAGTCGCGTTGGATTTAGAACGACGAAACTAAAATAAAACCGTTGGATTTTTAAAGCTAGTACTGACAGAAGTCGAGATATAGATTTCCATACTTTGGGTTTTTGGTGCATATATATGGAAACTGAAAATTTGTATCTCGGTTAGTAAAGGAGCTACGACTTTGGGAATAGTCTCATTGGATTCAGAACGCTGAAACTAAGACGAAACCGTTGGATTTTTAAAGCTAGTACTGACAGAAGTCGAGATATAGATTTCCAAACTTTGGGTTTTTGGTGCATATATATATGGAAACTAAAAATTTGTATCTCGGTTAATAAAGGAGCTACGACTTTGGAAATAGTCTCGTTGGATTCAGAACGCTGAAACTAAGACAAAACCGTTGGATATTTAAAGCTAGTACTGACAGAAGTCGAGATATAGATTTCCATACTTTGGGTTTTTGGTGCACATATATGGAAACTGAAAATTTGTATCTCGGTTAATAAAGGAGCTACGACTTTGGGAATAGTCTCGTTGGATTCAAAACGCTAAAACTAAGACAAAACCGTTGGACTTTTAAAGCTAGTACTGACAGAAGTCAAGATATAGATTTCCAAACTTTGGGTTTTTGGTGCATATATATGGAAACTGAAAATTTGTATCTCGGTTAATAAAGGAGCTACGACTTTGGAAATAGTCTCGTTGGATTCAGAACGCTGAAACTAAGACAAAACCGTTGGATTTTTAAAGCTAGTACTGACAGAAGTCGAGATATAGATTTCCATACTTTGGGTTTTTGGTGCACATATATGGAAACTGAAAATTTGTATCTCGGTTAATAAGGGAGCTACGACTTTGGAAATAGTCTCGTTGGATTCAGAACGCTGAAACTAAGACAAAACCGTTGGATTTTTAAAGCTAGTACTGACAGAAGTCAAGATATAGATTTCCAAACTTTGGGTTTTTGGTGCATATATATGGAAACTGAAAATTTGTATCTCGGTTAATAAAGGAGCTACGACTTTGGGAATAGTCTCGTTGTATTCAAAACGCTGAAACTAAGACAAAACCGTTGGATTTTTAAAGCTAGTACTGACAGAAGTCGAGATATAGATTTCCATACTTTGGGTTTTTGGTGCACATATATGGAAACTGAAAATTTGTATCTCGGTTAATAAGGGAGCTACGACTTTGGGAATAGTCGCGTTGGATTCAGAACGCTGAAACTAAGACAAAACCGTTAGATTTTTAAAGCTAGTACTGACAGAAGTCAAGATATAGATTTCCAAACTTTGGGTTTTTGGTGCATATATATGGAAACTGAAAATTTGTATCTCGGTTAATAAAGGAGCTACGACTTTGGGAATAGACTCGTTGGATTCAGAACGCTGAAACTAAGACAAAACCGTTGGATTTTTAAAGCTAGTACAGACAGAAGTCAAGATATAGATTTCCAAACTTTGGGTTTTTGGTGCATATATATGGAAACTGAAAATTTGTATCTCGGTTAATAAAGGAGCTACGACTTTGGGAATAGTCTCGTTGGATTCAAAACGCTGAAACTAAGACAAAACCGTTGGATTTTTAAAGCTAGTACTGACAGAAGTCGAGATATAGATTTCCATACTTTGGGTTTTTGGTGCACATATATGGAAACTGAAAATTTGTATCTCGGTTAATAAGGGAGCTACGACTTTGGGAATAGTCGCGTTGGATTTAGAATGACGAAACTAAAATAAAACCGTTGGATTTTTAAAGCTAGTACTGACAGAAGTCGAGATATAGATTTCCAAACTTTGGGTTTTTGGTGCATATATATGGAAACTGAAAATTTGTATCTCGGTTAGTAAAGGAGCTACGACTTTGGGAATAGTCTTATTGGATTCAGAACGCTGAAACTAAGACAAAACCGTTGGATTTTTAAAGCTACTACTGACAGAAGTCGAGATATAGATTTCCAAACTTTGGGTTTTTGGTGCATATATATATGGAAACTGAAAATTTGTATCTCGGTTAGTAAAGTAGCTACGACTTTGGGAACAGTCTCATTGGATTCAGAACGCTGAAACTAAGACGAAACCGTTGGATTTTTAAAGCTAGTACTGACAGAAGTCGAGATATAGATTTCCAAACTTTGGGTTTTTGGTGCATATATATATGGAAACTGAAAATTTGTATCTCGGTTAGTAAAGGAGCTACGACTTTGGAAATAGTCTCGTTGGATTCAGAACGCTGAAACTAAGACAAAACCGTTGGATTTTTAAAGCTAGTACTGACAGAAGTCAAGATATAGATTTCCAAACTTTGGGTTTTTGGTGCATATATATGGAAACTGAAAATTTGTATCTCGGTTAATAAAGGAGCTACGACTTTGGGAATAGTCTCGTTGTATTCAGAACGCTGAAACTAAGACAAAACCGTTGGATTTTTAAAGCTAGTACTGACAGAAGTCGAGATATAGATTTCCATACTTTGGGTTTTTGGTGCACATATATGGAAACTGAAAATTTGTATCTCGGTTAATAAGGGAGCTACGACTTTGGGAATAGTCGCGTTGGATTTAGAATGACGAAACTAAAATAAAACCGTTGGATTTTTAAAGCTAGTACTGACAGAAGTCGAGATATAGATTTCCAAACTTTGGGTGTTTGGTGCATATATATGGAAACTGAAAATTTGTATCTTGGTTAATAAAGGAGCTACGACTTTAGG
The DNA here is from genome assembly GCF_022605725.1 of Anthonomus grandis grandis. NCBI lineage: Eukaryota > Metazoa > Arthropoda > Insecta > Coleoptera > Curculionidae > Anthonomus > Anthonomus grandis. The sequence goes on from NC_065567.1 coordinate 40,844,822, forward strand.
AATAGTCTCGTTGGATTCAGAACGCTGAAACTAAGACAAAACCGTTGGATTTTTAAAGTTAGTACTGACAGAAGTCGAGATATAGATTTCCAAACTTTGGGTGTTTGGTGCATATATATGGAAACTGAAAATTTGTATCTCGGTTAATAAAGGAGCTACGACTTTAAGAATAGTCTCGTTGGATTCAGAACGCTGAAACTAAAATAAAACCGTTGGATTTTTAAAGCTACTACTGACAGAAGTCGAGATATAGATTTCCAAACTTTGGGTTTTTGGTGCATATATATGGAAACTGAAAATTTGTATCTCGGTTAATAAAGGAGCTACGACTTTGCGAATAGTCTCGTTGAATTTAGAACGACGAAACTAAAATAAAACCGTTGGATTTTTAAAGCTACTACTGACAGAAGTCGAGATATAGATTTCCAAACTTTGGGTTTTTGGTGCATATATATATGGAAACTAAAAATTTGTATCTCGGTTAATAAAGGAGCTACGACTTTGGAAATAGTCTCGTTGGATTCAGAACGCTGAAACTAAGACAAAACCGTTGGATATTTAAAGCTAGTACTGACAGAAGTCGAGATATAGATTTCCATACTTTGGGTTTTTGGTGCACATATATGGAAACTGAAAATTTGTATCTCGGTTAATAAAGGAGCTACGACTTTGGGAATAGTCTCGTTGGATTCAAAACGCTAAAACTAAGACAAAACCGTTGGATTTTTTAAGCTAGTACTGACAGAAGTCGAGATATAGATTTCCAAACTTTGGGTTTTTGGTGCATATATATGGAAACTGAAAATTTGTATCTCGGTTAATAAAGGAGCTACGACTTTGGAAATAGTCTCGTTGGATTCAGAACGCTGAAACTAAGACAAAACCGTTGGATTTTTAAAGCTAGTACTGACAGAAGTCAAGATATAGATTTCCAAACTTTGGGTTTTTGGTGCATATATATGGAAACTGAAAATTTGTATCTCGGTTAATAAAGGAGCTACGACTTTGGGAATAGTCTCGTTGTATTCAAAACGCTGAAACTAAGACAAAACCGTTGGATTTTTAAAGCTAGTACTGACAGAAGTCGAGATATAGATTTCCATACTTTGGGTTTTTGGTGCACATATATGGAAACTGAAAATTTGTATCTCGGTTAATAAAGGAGCTACGACTTTGGGAATAGACTCGTTGGATTCAGAACGCTGAAACTAAGACAAAACCGTTGGATTTTTAAAGCTAGTACAGACAGAAGTCAAGATATAGATTTCCAAACTTTGGGTTTTTGGTGCATATATATGGAAACTGAAAATTTGTATCTCGGTTAATAAAGAAGCTACGACTTTGGGAATAGTCTCGTTGGATTCAAAACGCTGAAACTAAGACAAAACCGTTGGATTTTTAAAGCTAGTACTGACAGAAGTCGAGATATAGATTTCCATACTTTGGGTTTTTGGTGCACATATATGGAAACTGAAAATTTGTATCTCGGTTAATAAGGGAGCTACGACTTTGGGAATAGTCGCGTTGGATTTAGAATGACGAAACTAAAGTAAAACCGTTGGATTTTTAAAGCTAGTACTGACAGAAGTCGAGATATAGATTTCCAAACTTTGGGTTTTTGGTGCATATATATGGAAACTGAAAATTTGTATCTCGGTTAGTAAAGGAGCTACGACTTTGGGAATAGTCTTATTGGATTCAGAACGCTGAAACTAAGACAAAACCGTTGGATTTTTAAAGCTACTACTGACAGAAGTCGAGATATAGATTTCCAAACTTTGGGTTTTTGGTGCATATAAATATGAAAACTGAAAATTTGTATCTCGGTTAATAAAGGAGCTACGACTTTAGGAATAGTCTCGTTGGATTCAGAACGCTGAAACTAAGACAAAACCGTTGGATTTTTAAAGCTAGTACTGACAGAAGTCGAGATATAGATTTCCAAACTTTGGGTTTTTGGTGCATATATATGGAAACTGAAAATTTGTATCTCGGTTAGTAAAGGAGCTACGACTTTGGGAAAAGTCTCGTTGGATTCAGAACGCTGAAACTAAGACAAAACCGTTGGATTTTTAAAGCTAGTACAGACAGAAGTCAAGATATAGATTTCCATACTTTGGGTTTTTGGTGCACATATATGGAAACTGAAAATTTGTATCTCGGTTAATAAACGAGCTACGACTTTGGGAATAGTCTCGTTGGATTCAAAACGCTAAAACTAAGACAAAACCGTTGGATTTTTAAAGCTAGTACTGACAGAAGTCGAAATATAGATTTCCAAACTTTGGGTTTTTGGTGCATATATATGGAAACTGAAAATTTGTATCTCGGTTAATAAAGGAGCTACGACTTTGGAAATAGTCTCGTTGGATTCAGAACGCTGAAACTAAGACAAAACCGTTGGATTTTTAAAGCTAGTACTGACAGAAGTCAAGATATAGATTTCCAAACTTTGGGTTTTTGGTGCATATATATGGAAACTGAAAATTTGTATCTCGGTTAATAAAGGAGCTACGACTTTGGGAATAGTCTCGTTGTATTCAGAACGCTGAAACTAAGACAAAACCGTTGGATTTTTAAAGCTAGTACTGACAGAAGTCGAGATATAGATTTCCATACTTTGGGTTTTTGGTGCACATATATGGAAACTGAAAATTTGTATCTCGGTTAATAAGGGAGCTACGACTTTGGGAATAGTCGCGTTGGATTTAGAATGACGAAACTAAAATAAAACCGTTGGATTTTTAAAGCTAGTACTGACAGAAGTCGAGATATAGATTTCCAAACTTTGGGTGTTTGGTGCATATATATGGAAACTGAAAATTTGTATCTTGGTTAATAAAGGAGCTACGACTTTAGGAATAGTCTCGTTGGATTCAGAACGCTGAAACTAAGACAAAACCGTTGGATTTTTAAAGTTAGTACTGACAGAAGTCGAGATATAGATTTCCAAACTTTGGGTGTTTGGTGCACATATATGGAAACTGAAAATTTGTATCTCGGTTAATAAAGGAGCTACGACTTTAAGAATAGTCTCGTTGGATTCAGAACGCTGAAACTAAAATAAAACCGTTGGATTTTTAAAGCTACTACTGACAGAAGTCGAGATATAGATTTCCAAACTTTGGGTTTTTGGTGCATATATATGGAAACTGAAAATTTGTATCTCGGTTAATAAAGGAGCTACGACTTTGCGAATAGTCTCGTTGAATTTAGAACGACGAAACTAAAATAAAACCGTTGGATTTTTAAAGCTACTACTGACAGAAGTCGAGATATAGATTTCCAAACTTTGGGTTTTTGGTGCATATATATGGAAACTGAAAATTTGTATCTCGGTTAATAAAGGAGCTACGACTTTAGGAATAGTCTCGTTGGATTCAGAACGACAAAACTAAGACAAAACCGTTGGATTTTTAAAGTTAGTACTGACAGAAGTCGAGATATAGATTTCCAAACTTTAGGTGTTTGGTGCACATATATGGAAACTGAAAATTTGTATCTCGGTTAATAAGGGAGCTACGAGTTTGGGAATAGTCGCGTTGGATTTAGAACGACGAAACTAAGACAAAACCGTTGGATTTTTAAAGCTAGTACAGACAGAAGTCAAGATATAGATTTCCAAACTTTGGGTTTTTGGTGCATATATATGGAAACTGAAAATTTGTATCTCGGTTAATAAAGGAGCTACGACTTTAGGAATAGTCTCGTTGGATTTAGAACGCTGAAACTAAGACAAAACCGTTGGATTTTTAAAGCTAGTACTGACAGAAGTCAAGATATAGATTTCCAAACTTTGGGTTTTTAGTGCATATATATGGAAACTGAAAATTTGTATCTCGGTTAATAAAGGAGCTACGACTTTGGGAATAGTCGCGTTGGATTTACAACGACGAAACTAAGACAAGACCGTTAGATTTTTAAAGCTAGTACTGACAGAAGTCGAGATATAGATTTCCAAACTTTGGGTGTTTGGTGCACATATATGGAAACTGAAAATTTGTATCTCGGTTAATAAAGGAGCTACGACTTTAAGAATAGTCTCGTTGGATTCAGAACGCTGAAACTAAAATAAAACCGTTGGATTTTTAAAGCTACTACTGACAGAAGTCGAGATATAGATTTCCAAACTTTGGGTTTTTGGTGCATATATATGGAAACTGAAAATTTGTATCTCGGTTAATAAAGGAGCTACGACTTTGCGAATAGTCTCGTTGAATTTAGAACGACGAAACTAAAATAAAACCGTTGGATTTTTAAAGCTACTACTGACAGAAGTCGAGATATAGATTTCCAAACTTTGGGTGTTTGGTGCATATATATGGAAACTGAAAATTTGTATCTCGGTTAATAAAGGAGCTACGACTTTAGGAATAGTCTCGTTGGATTTAGAACGCTGAGACTAAGACAAAACCGTTGGATTTTTAAAGTTAGTACTGACAGAAGTCGAGATATAGATTTCCAAACTTTGGGTGTTTGGTGCACATATATGGAAACTGAAAATTTGTATCTCGGTTAATAAAGGAGCTACGACTTTAAGAATAGTCTCGTTGGATTTACAACGACGAAACTAAGACAAGACCGTTAGATTTTTAAAGCTAGTACTGACAGAAGTCGAGATATAGATTTCCAAACTTTGGGTGTTTGGTGCACATGTATGGAAACTGAAAATTTGTATCTCGGTTAATAAAGGAGCTACGACTTTAAGAATAGTCTCGTTGGATTCAGAACGCTGAAACTAAAATAAAACCGTTGGATTTTTAAAGCTACTACTGACAGAAGTCGAGATATAGATTTCCAAACTTTGGGTGTTTGGTGCACATGTATGGAAACTGAAAATTTGTATCTCGGTTAATAAAGGAGCTACGACTTTAAGAATAGTCTCGTTGGATTTAGAACGCTGAAACTAAGACAAAACCGTTGGATTTTTTAAGCTAGTACTGACAGAAGTCGAGATAGAGATTTCCAAACTTTGGGTTTTTGGTGCATATATATGGAAACTGAAAATTTGTATCTCGGTTAATAAAGGAGCTACGACTTTGGAAATAGTCTCGTTGGATTCAGAACGCTGAAACTAAGACAAAACCGTTGGATATTTAAAGCTAGTACTGACAGAAGTCGAGATATAGATTTCCATACTTTGGGTTTTTGGTGCACATATATGGAAACTGAAAATTTGTATCTCGGTTAATAAAGGAGCTACGACTTTGGGAATAGTCTCGTTGGATTCAAAACGCTAAAACTAAGACAAAACCGTTGGATTTTTTAAGCTAGTACTGACAGAAGTCGAGATATAGATTTCCAAACTTTGGGTTTTTGGTGCATATATATGGAAACTGAAAATTTGTATCTCGGTTAATAAAGGAGCTACGACTTTGGAAATAGTCTCGTTGGATTCAGAACGCTGAAACTAAGACAAAACCGTTGGATTTTTAAAGCTAGTACTGACAGAAGTCAAGATATAGATTTCCAAACTTTGGGTTTTTGGTGCATATATATGGAAACTGAAAATTTGTATCTCGGTTAATAAAGGAGCTACGACTTTGGGAATAGTCTCGTTGTATTCAAAACGCTGAAACTAAGACAAAACCGTTGTATTTTTAAAGCTAGTACTGACAGAAGTCGAGATATAGATTTCCAAACTTTGGGTTTTTGGTGCATATATATGGAAACTGAAAATTTGTATCTCGGTTAATAAAGGAGCTACGACTTTAGGAATAGTCTCGTTGGATTCAGAACGACAAAACTAAGACAAAACCGTTGGATTTTTAAAGCTAGTACAGACAGAAGTCAAGATATAGATTTCCAAACTTTGGGTTTTTGGTGCATATATATGGAAACTGAAAATTTGTATCTCGGTTAATAAAGGAGCTACGACTTTAGGAATAGTCTCGTTGGACTTAGAACGCTGAAACTAAGACAAAACCGTTGGATTTTTAAAGCTAGTACTGACAGAAGTCAAGATATAGATTTCCAAACTTTGGGTTTTTGGTGCATATATATGGAAACTGAAAATTTGTATCTCGGTTAATAAAGGAGCTACGACTTTGGGAATAGTCTCGTTGTATTCAAAACGCTGAAACTAAGACAAAACCGTTGGATTTTTAAAGCTAGTACTGACACAAGTCGAGATATAGATTTCCAAACTTTGGGTTTTTGGTGCATATATATGGAAACTGAAAATTTGTATCTCGGTTAATAAAGGAGCTACGACTATAGGAATAGTCTCGTTGGATTCAGAACGACAAAACTAAGACAAAACCGTTGGATTTTTAAAGTTAGTACTGACAGAAGTCGAGATATAGATTTCCAAACTTTAGGTGTTTGGTGCACATATATGGAAACTGAAAATTTGTATCTCGGTTAATAAGGGAGCTACGAGTTTGGGAATAGTCGCGTTGGATTTAGAACGACGAAACTAAGACAAAACCGTTGGATTTTTAAAGCTAGTACAGACAGAAGTCAAGATATAGATTTCCAAACTTTGGGTTTTTGGTGCATATATATGGAAACTGAAAATTTGTATCTCGGTTAATAAAGGAGCTACGACTTTAGGAATAGTCTCGTTGGATTTAGAACGCTGAAACTAAGACAAAACCGTTGGATTTTTAAAGCTAGTACTGACAGAAGTCAAGATATAGATTTCCAAACTTTGGGTTTTTAGTGCATATATATGGAAACTGAAAATTTGTATCTCGGTTAATAAAGGAGCTACGACTTTGGGAATAGTCGCGTTGGATTTACAACGACGAAACTAAGACAAGACCGTTAGATTTTTAAAGCTAGTACTGACAGAAGTCGAGATATAGATTTCCAAACTTTGGGTGTTTGGTGCACATATATGGAAACTGAAAATTTGTATCTCGGTTAATAAAGGAGCTACGACTTTAAGAATAGTCTCGTTGGATTCAGAACGCTGAAACTAAAATAAAACCGTTGGATTTTTAAAGCTACTACTGACAGAAGTCGAGATATAGATTTCCAAACTTTGGGTTTTTGGTGCATATATATGGAAACTGAAAATTTGTATCTCGGTTAATAAAGGAGCTACGACTTTGCGAATAGTCTCGTTGAATTTAGAACGACGAAACTAAAATAAAACCGTTGGATTTTTAAAGCTACTACTGACAGAAGTCGAGATATAGATTTCCAAACTTTGGGTGTTTGGTGCATATATATGGAAACTGAAAATTTGTATCTCGGTTAATAAAGGAGCTACGACTTTAGGAATAGTCTCGTTGGATTTAGAACGCTGAGACTAAGACAAAACCGTTGGATTTTTAAAGTTAGTACTGACAGAAGTCGAGATATAGATTTCCAAACTTTGGGTGTTTGGTGCACATATATGGAAACTGAAAATTTGTATCTCGGTTAATAAAGGAGCTACGACTTTAAGAATAGTCTCGTTGGATTTACAACGACGAAACTAAGACAAGACCGTTAGATTTTTAAAGCTAGTACAGACAGAAGTCAAGATATAGATTTCCAAACTTTGGGTTTTTGGCACATATATCTGGAAACTGAAAATTTGTATCTCGGTTAATAAAGGAGCTACGACTTTAGGAATAGTCTCGTTGGATTTAGAACGCTGAAACTAAGACAAAACCGTTGGATTTTTAAAGCTAGTACTGACAGAAGTCAAGATATAGATTTCCAAACTTTGGGTTTTTAGTGCATATATATGGAAACTGAAAATTTGTATCTCGGTTAATAAAGGAGCTACGACTTTGGGAATAGTCGCGTTGGATTTACAACGACGAAACTAAGACAAGACCGTTAGATTTTTAAAGCTAGTACTGACAGAAGTCGAGATATAGATTTCCAAACTTTGGGTGTTTGGTGCACATATATGGAAACTGAAAATTTGTATCTCGGTTAATAAAGGAGCTACAACTTTAGGAATAACCTCGTTGGATTTAGAACGCTGAAACTAAGACAAAACCGTTGGATTTTTAAAGCTAGTACTGACAGAAGTCAAGATATAGATTTCCAAACTTTGGGTTTTTAGTGCATATATATGGAAACTGAAAATTTGTATCTCGGTTAATAAAGGAGCTACGACTTTGCGAATAGTCTCGTTGAATTTAGAACGACGAAACTAAAATAAAACCGTTGGATTTTTAAAGCTACTACTGACAGAAGTCGAGATATAGATTTCCAAACTTTGGGTGTTTGGTGCATATATATGGAAACTGAAAATTTGTATCTCGGTTAATAAAGGAGCTACGACTTTAGGAATAGTCTCGTTGGATTTAGAACGCTGAGACTAAGACAAAACCGTTGGATTTTTAAAGTTAGTACTGACAGAAGTCGAGATATAGATTTCCAAACTTTGGGTGTTTGGTGCACATATATGGAAACTGAAAATTTGTATCTCGGTTAATAAAGGAGCTACGACTTTAAGAATAGTCTCGTTGGATTTACAACGACGAAACTAAGACAAGACCGTTAGATTTTTAAAGCTAGTACAGACAGAAGTCAAGATATAGATTTCCAAACTTTGGGTTTTTGGTGCATATATATGGAAACTGAAAATTTGTATCTCGGTTAATAAAGGAGCTACGACTTTAGGAATAGTCTCGTTGGATTTAGAACGCTGAAACTAAGACAAAACCGTTGGATTTTTAAAGCTAGTACTGACAGAAGTCAAGATATAGATTTCCAAACTTTGGGTTTTTAGTGCATATATATGGAAACTGAAAATTTGTATCTCGGTTAATAAAGGAGCTACGACTTTGGGAATAGTCGCGTTGGATTTACAACGACGAAACTAAGACAAGACCGTTAGATTTTTAAAGCTAGTACTGACAGAAGTCGAGATATAGATTTCCAAACTTTGGGTGTTTGGTGCACATATATGGAAACTGAAAATTTGTATCTCGGTTAATAAAGGAGCTACGACTTTAAGAATAGTCTCGTTGGATTCAGAACGCTGAAACTAAAATAAAACCGTTGGATTTTTAAAGCTACTACTGATAGAAGTCGAGATATAGATTTCCAAACTTTGGGTTTTTGGTGCATATATATGGAAACTGAAAATTTGTATCTCGGTTAATAAAGGAGCTACGACTTTGGGAATAGTCTCGTTGTATTCAAAACGCTGAAACTAAGACAAAACCGTTGTATTTTTAAAGCTAGTACTGACAGAAGTCGAGATATAGATTTCCAAACTTTGGGTTTTTGGTGCATATATATGGAAACTGAAAATTTGTATCTCGGTTAATAAAGGAGCTACGACTTTAGGAATAGTCTCGTTGGATTCAGAACGACAAAACTAAGACAAAACCGTTGGATTTTTAAAGCTAGTACAGACAGAAGTCAAGATATAGATTTCCAAACTTTGGGTTTTTGGTGCATATATATGGAAACTGAAAATTTGTATCTCGGTTAATAAAGGAGCTACGACTTTAGGAATAGTCTCGTTGGACTTAGAACGCTGAAACTAAGACAAAACCGTTGGATTTTTAAAGCTAGTACTGACAGAAGTCAAGATATAGATTTCCAAACTTTGGGTTTTTGGTGCATATATATGGAAACTGAAAATTTGTATCTCGGTTAATAAAGGAGCTACGACTTTGGGAATAGTCTCGTTGTATTCAAAACGCTGAAACTAAGACAAAACCGTTGGATTTTTAAAGCTAGTACTGACAGAAGTCGAGATATAGATTTCCAAACTTTGGGTTTTTGGTGCATATATATGGAAACTGAAAATTTGTATCTCGGTTAATAAAGGAGCTACGACTTTGGGAATAGTCTCGTTGTATTCAAAACGCTGAAACTAAGACAAAACCGTTGGATTTTTAAAGCTAGTACTGACAGAAGTCGAGATATAGATTTCCAAACTTTGGGTTTTTGGTGCATATATATGGAAACTGAAAATTTGTATCTCGGTTAATAAGGGAGCTACGAGTTTGGGAATAGTCGCGTTGGATTTAGAACGACGAAACTAAGACAAAACCGTTGGATTTTTAAAGCTAGTACAGACAGAAGTCAAGATATAGATTTCCAAACTTTGGGTTTTTGGTGCATATATATGGAAACTGAAAATTTGTATCTCGGTTAATAAAGGAGCTACGACTTTAGGAATAGTCTCGTTGGATTTAGAACGCTGAAACTAAGACAAAACCGTTGGATTTTTAAAGCTAGTACTGACAGAAGTCAAGATATAGATTTCCAAACTTTGGGTTTTTAGTGCATATATATGGAAACTGAAAATTTGTATCTCGGTTAATAAAGGAGCTACGACTTTGGGAATAGTCGCGTTGGATTTACAACGACGAAACTAAGACAAGACCGTTAGATTTTTAAAGCTAGTACTGACAGAAGTCGAGATATAGATTTCCAAACTTTGGGTGTTTGGTGCACATATATGGAAACTGAAAATTTGTATCTCGGTTAATAAAGGAGCTACGACTTTAAGAATAGTCTCGTTGGATTCAGAACGCTGAAACTAAAATAAAACCGTTGGATTTTTAAAGCTACTACTGACAGAAGTCGAGATATAGATTTCCAAACTTTGGGTTTTTGGTGCATATATATGGAAACTGAAAATTTGTATCTCGGTTAATAAAGGAGCTACGACTTTGCGAATAGTCTCGTTGAATTAAGAACGACGAAACTAAAATAAAACCGTTGGATTTTTAAAGCTACTACTGACAGAAGTCGAGATATAGATTTCCAAACTTTGGGTGTTTGGTGCATATATATGGAAACTGAAAATTTGTATCTCGGTTAATAAAGGAGCTACGACTTTAGGAATAGTCTCGTTGGATTCAGAACGACAAAACTAAGACAAAACCGTTGGATTTTTAAAGTTAGTACTGACAGAAGTCGAGATATAGATTTCCAAACTTTAGGTGTTTGGTGCACATATATGGAAACTGAAAATTTGTATCTCGGTTAATAAGGGAGCTACGAGTTTGGGAATAGTCGCGTTGGATTTAGAACGACGAAACTAAGACAAAACCGTTGGATTTTTAAAGCTAGTACAGACAGAAGTCAAGATATAGATTTCCAAACTTTGGGTTTTTGGTGCATATATATGGAAACTGAAAATTTGTATCTCGGTTAATAAAGGAGCTACGACTTTAGGAATAGTCTCGTTGGATTTAGAACGCTGAAACTAAGACAAAACCGTTGGATTTTTTAAGCTAGTACTGACAGAAGTCGAGATATAGATTTCCAAACTTTGGGTTTTTGGTGCATATATATGGAAACTGAAAATTTGTATCTCGGTTAATAAAGGAGCTACGACTTTGGAAATAGTCTCGTTGGATTCAGAACGCTGAAACTAAGACAAAACCGTTGGATATTTAAAGCTAGTACTGACAGAAGTCGAGATATAGATTTCCATACTTTGGGTTTTTGGTGCACATATATGGAAACTGAAAATTTGTATCTCGGTTAATAAAGGAGCTACGACTTTGGGAATAGTCTCGTTGGATTCAAAACGCTAAAACTAAGACAAAACCGTTGGATTTTTTAAGCTAGTACTGACAGAAGTCGAGATATAGATTTCCAAACTTTGGGTTTTTGGTGCATATATATGGAAACTGAAAATTTGTATCTCGGTTAATAAAGGAGCTACGACTTTGGAAATAGTCTCGTTGGATTCAGAACGCTGAAACTAAGACAAAACCGTTGGATTTTTAAAGCTAGTACTGACAGAAGTCAAGATATAGATTTCCAAACTTTGGGTTTTTGGTGCATATATATGGAAACTGAAAATTTGTATCTCGGTTAATAAAGGAGCTACGACTTTGGGAATAGTCTCGTTGTATTCAAAACGCTGAAACTAAGACAAAACCGTTGGATTTTTAAAGCTAGTACTGACAGAAGTCGAGATATAGATTTCCATACTTTGGGTTTTTGGTGCACATATATGGAAACTGAAAATTTGTATCTCGGTTAATAAGGGAGCTACGACTTTGGGAATAGTCGCGTTGGATTCAGAACGCTGAAACTAAGACAAAACCGTTGGATTTTTAAAGCTGGTACTGACAGAAGTCGAGATATAGATTTCCATACTTTGGGTTTTTGGTGCACATATATGGAAACTGAAAATTTGTATCTCGGTTAATAAAGGAGCTACGACTTTGGGAATAGACTCGTTGGATTCAGAACGCTGAAACTAAGACAAAACCGTTGGATTTTTAAAGCTAGTACAGACAGAAGTCAAGATATAGATTTCCAAACTTTGGGTTTTTGGTGCATATATATGGAAACTGAAAATTTGTATCTCGGTTAATAAAGAAGCTACGACTTTGGGAATAGTCTCGTTGGATTCAAAACGCTGAAACTAAGACAAAACCGTTGGATTTTTAAAGCTAGTACTGACAGAAGTCGAGATATAGATTTCCATACTTTGGGTTTTTGGTGCACATATATGGAAACTGAAAATTTGTATCTCGGTTAATAAGGGAGCTACGACTTTGGGAATAGTCGCGTTGGATTTAGAATGACGAAACTAAAATAAAACCGTTAGATTTTTAAAGCTAGTACTGACAGAAGTCGAGATATAGATTTCCAAACTTTGGGTGTTTGGTGCATATATATGGAAACTGAAAATTTGTATCTTGGTTAATAAAGGAGCTACGACTTTAGGAATAGTCTCGTTGGATTCAGAACGCTGAAACTAAGACAAAACCGTTGGATTTTTAAAGTTAGTACTGACAGAAGTCGAGATATAGATTTCCAAACTTTGGGTGTTTGGTGCACATATATGGAAACTGAAAATTTGTATCTCGGTTAATAAAGGAGCTACGACTTTAAGAATAGTCTCGTTGGATTCAGAACGCTGAAACTAAAATAAAACCGTTGGATTTTTAAAGCTACTACTGACAGAAGTCGAGATATAGATTTCCAAACTTTGGGTTTTTGGTGCATATATATGGAAACTGAAAATTTGTATCTCGGTTAATAAAGGAGCTACGACTTTGCGAATAGTCTCGTTGAATTTAGAACGACGAAACTAAAATAAAACCGTTGGATTTTTAAAGCTACTACTGACAGAAGTCGAGATATAGATTTCCAAACTTTGGGTTTTTGGTGCATATATATGGAAACTGAAAATTTGTATCTCGGTTAATAAAGGAGCTACGACTTTAGGAATAGTCTCGTTGGATTCAGAACGACAAAACTAAGACAAAACCGTTGGATTTTTAAAGTTAGTACTGACAGAAGTCGAGATATAGATTTCCAAACTTTAGGTGTTTGGTGCACATATATGGAAACTGAAAATTTGTATCTCGGTTAATAAGGGAGCTACGAGTTTGGGAATAGTCGCGTTGGACTTAGAACGACGAAACTAAGACAAAACCGTTGGATTTTTAAAGCTAGTACAGACAGAAGTCAAGATATAGATTTCCAAACTTTGGGTTTTTGGTGCATATATATGGAAACTGAAAATTTGTATCTCGGTTAATAAAGGAGCTACGACTTTAGGAATAGTCTCGTTGGATTTAGAACGCTGAAACTAAGACAAAACCGTTGGATTTTTAAAGCTAGTACTGACAGAAGTCAAGATATAGATTTCCAAACTTTGGGTTTTTAGTGCATATATATGGAAACTGAAAATTTGTATCTCGGTTAATAAGGGAGCTACGAGTTTGGGAATAGTCGCGTTGGATTTAGAACGACGAAACTAAGACAAAACCGTTGGATTTTTAAAGCTAGTACTGACAAAAGTCGAGATATAGATTTCCAAACTTTGGGTTTTTGGTGCATATATATGGAAACTGAAAATTTGTATCTCGGTTAATAAAGGAGCTACGACTTTAGGAATAGTCTCGTTGGATTTAGAACGTTGAAGCTAAGACAAAACCGTTGGATTTTTAAAGCTACTACTGACAGAAGTCGGGATATAGATTTCCAAACTTTGGGTTTTTGGTGCACATATATGGAAACTGAAAATTTGTATCTCGGTTAATAAAGGAGCTACGACTTTAAGAATAGTCTCGTTGGATTCAGAACGCTGAAACTAAGATAAAACCGTTGGATTTTTAAAGCTACTACTGACAGAAGTCGAGATATAGATTTCCAAACTTTGGGTTTTTGGTGCATATATATGGAAACTGAAAATTTGTATCTCGGTTAATAAGGGAGCTACGAGTTTGGGAATAGTCGCGTTGGATTTAGAACGACGAAACTAAAATAAAACCGTTGGATTTTTAAAGCTACTACTGACAGAAGTCGAGATATAGATTTCCAAACTTTGGGTTTTTGGTGCATATATATGGAAACTGAAAATTTGTATCTCGGTTAATAAAGGAGCTACGACTTTAGGAATAGTCTCGTTGGATTCAGAACGCTGAAACTAAGACAAAACCGTTGGATTTTTAAAGCTACTACTGACAGAAGTCGAGATATAGATTTCCAAACTTTGGGTTTTTGGTGCATATATATGGAAACTGAAAATTTGTATCTCGGTTAATAAAGGAGCTACGACTTTGCGAATCGTTGGATTCAGAACGCTGAAGCTAAGACAAAACCGTTGGATTTTTAAAGCTAGTACTGACAGAAGTCGAGATATAGATTTCCAAACTTTGGGTTTTTGGTGCATATATATGGAAACTGAAAATTTGTATCTCGGTTAGTAAAGGAGCTAAGACTTTGGGAATAGTCTCGTTGGATTCAGAACGCTGAAACTAAGATAAAACCGTTGGATTTTTAAAGCTACTGCTGACAGAAGTCGAGATATAGATTTCCAAACTTTGGGTTTTTGGTGCATATATATGGAAACTGAAAATTTGTATCTCGGTTAGTAACGGAGCTAAGACTTTGGGAATAGTCTCATTGGATTCAGAACGCTGAAACTAAGACAAAACCGTTGGATTTTTAAAGCTACTACTGACAGAAGTCGAGATATAGATTTCCAAACTTTGGGTTTTTGGTGCATATATATAGAAACTGAAAATTTGTATCTCGGTTAGTAAAGGAGCTAAGACTTTGGGAATAGTCTCATTGGATTCAGAACGCTAAAACTAAGACAAAACCGTTGGATTTTTAAAGCTACTACTGACAGAAGTCGAGATATAGATTTCCAAACTTTGGGTTTTTGGTGCATATATATGGAAACTGAAAATTTGTATCTCGGTTAATAAAGGAGCTACGACTTTAGGAATAGTCTCGTTGGATTCAGAACGCTGAAACTAAGACAAAACCGTTGGATTTTTAAAGCTACTACTGACAGAAGTCGAGATATAGATTTCCAAACTTTGGGTTTTTGGTGCATATATATGGAAACTGAAAATTTGTATCTCGGTTAATAAAGGAGCTACGACTTTAGGAATAGTCTCGTTAGATTCAGAACGCTGAAACTAAGACAAAACCGTTGGATTTTTAAAGCTACTGCTGACAGAAGTCGAGATATAGATTTCCAAACTTTGGTTTTTTGGTGCATATATATGGAAACTGAAAATTTGTATCTCGGTTAATAAAGGAGCTACGATTTTGGAAATAGTCTCATTGGATTCAGAACGCTGAAACTAAGACAAAATCGTTGGATTTTTGAAGCTAGTACTGACAGAAGTCGAGATATAGATTTCCAAACTTTGGTTTTTTGGTGCATATATATGGAAGCTGAAAATTTGTATCTCGGTTAATAAAGGAGGTACGATTTTGGGAATAGTCTCATTGGATTCAGAACGCTGAAACTAAGACAAAACCGTTGGATTTTTAAAGTTACTACTGACAGAAGTCGAGATATAGATTTCCAAACTTTGGGTTTTTGGTGCATATATATGGAAACTGAAATATTGTATCTCGGTTAATAAAGGAGCTACGACTTTAGGAATAGTCTCGTTGGATTCAGAACGCTGAAACTAAGACAAAACCGTTGGATTTTTAAAGCTACTACTGACAGAAGTCGAGATATAGATTTCCAAACTTTGGGTTTTTGGTGCATATATATGGAAACTGAAAATTTGTATCTCGGTTAATAAAGGAGCTACGACTTTAGGAATAGTCTCGTTGGATTCAGCACGCTGAAACTAAGACAAAACCGTTGGATTTTTAAAGCTACTGCTGACAGAAGTCGAGATATAGATTTCCAAACTTTGGTTTTTTGGTGCATATATATGGAAACTGAAAATTTGTATCTCGGTTAATAAAGGAGCTACGATTTTGGGAATAGTCTCATTGGATTCAGAACGCTGAAACTAAGACAAAATCGTTGGATTTTTAAAGCTAGTACTGACAGAAGTCGAGATATAGATTTCCAAACTTTGGGTGTTTGGTGCACATATATGGAAACTGAAAATTTGTATCTCGGTTAATAAAGGAGCTACGACTTTGGGAATAGTCGCGTTGGATTTACAACGACGAAACTAAGACAAGACCGTTAGATTTTTAAAGCTAGTACTAACAGAAGTCGAGATATAGATTTCCAAATTTTGGGTGTTTGGTGCACATATATGGAAACTGAAAATTTGTATCTCGGTTAATAAAGGAGCTACGACTTTAAGAATAGTCTCGTTGGATTCAGAACGCTAAAACTAAGACAAAACCGTTGGATTTTTAAAGCTAGTACTGACAGAAGTCGAGATATAGATTTCCAAACTTTGGGTTTTTGGTGCACATATATGGAAACTGAAAATTTGTATCTCGGTTAATAAAGGAGCTACGACTTTGGGAATAGTCTTGTTGGATTTAGAACGGCGAAGTTAAGACAAAACCGTTGGATTTTTAAAGCTAGTACTGACAGAAGTCGAGATATAGATTTCCAAACTTTGGGTTTTTGGTGCACATATATGGAAACTGAAAATTTGTATCTCGGTTAATAAAGGAGCTACGACTTTGGGAATAGTTGCGTTGGATTTAGAACGACGAAACTAAGACAACCGTTGGATTTTTAAAGCTAGTACTGACAGAAGTCGAGATATAGATTTCCAAACTTTGGGTTTTTGGTGCACATATATGGAAACTGAAAATTTGTATCTCGGTTAATAAGGGAGCTACGACTTTGGGAATAGTCTCGTTGGATTCAGAACGACGAAGTTAAGACAAAACCGTTGGATTTTTAAAGCTAGTACTGACAGAAGTTGAGATATAGATTTCCAAACTTTGGGTTTTTGGTGCACATATATGGAAACTGAAAATTTGTATCTCGGTTAATAAAGGAGCTACGACTTTGGGAATAGTCTCGTTGGATTCAGAACGACGAAGTTAAGACAAAACCGTTGGATTTTTAAAGCTAGTACTGACAGAAGTTGAGATATAGATTTCCAAACTTTGGGTTTTTGGTGCACATATATGGAAACTGAAAATTTGTATCTCGGTTAATAAAGGAGCTACGACTTTGGGAATAGTCTCGTTGGATTCAGAACGACGAAGTTAAGACAAAACCGTTGGATTTTTAAAGCTAGTACTGACAGAAGTTGAGATATAGATTTCCAAACTTTGGGTTTTTGGTGCACATATATGGAAACTGAAAATTTGTATCTCGGTTATTAAAGGAGCTACGACTTTGGGAATAGTCTCATTGGATTCAGAACGCTGAAACTAAGACAAAACCGTTGGACTTTTAAAGCTAGTACTGACAGAAGTCGAGATATAGATTTCCAAACTTTGGGTTTTTGGTGCACATATATGGAAACTGAAAATTTGTATCTCGGTTAATAAAGGAGCTACGACTTTGGGAATAGTCGCGTTGGATTTAGAACGACGAAATTAAGACAAAACCGTTGGACTTTTAAAGCTAGTACTGACAGAAGTCGAGATATAGATTTCCAAACTTTGGGTTTTTGGTGCACATATATGGAAACTGAAAATTTGTATCTCGGTTAATAAAGGAGCTACGACTTTGGGAATAGTCTCATTGGATTCAGAACGACGAAGTTAAGACAAAACCGTTGCATTTTTAAAGTTAGTACTGACAGAAGTCGAGATATAGATTTCCAAACTTTGGGTTTTTGGTGCACATATATGGAAACTGAAAATTTGTATCTCGGTTAATAAGGGAGCTACGACTTTGGAAATAGTCGCGTTGGATTTAGAATGACGAAACTAAAATAAAACCGTTGGATTTTTAAAGCTAGTACTGACAAAAGTCGAGATATAGATTTCCAAACTTTGGGTTTTTGGTGCATATATATGGAAACTGAAAATTTGTATCTCGGTTAATAAAGGAGCTACGACTTTGCGAATAGTCTCGTTGGATTCAGAACGCTGAAACTAAGACAAAACCGTTGGATTTTTAAAGCTACTACTGACAGAAGTCGGGATATAGATTTCCAAACTTTGGGTTTTTGGTGCATATATATGGAAACTGAAAATTTGTATCTCGGTTAATAAAGGAGCTACGACTTTGCGAATAGTTGCGTTGAATTTAGAACGACGAAACTAAAATAAAACCGTGGGATTTTTAAAGCTACTACTGACAGAAGTCGAGATATAGATTTCCAAACTTTGGGTTTTTGGTGCATATATATGAAAACTGAAAATTTGTATCTCGGTTAATAAGGGAGCTACGAGTTTGGGAATAGTCGCGTTGGATTTAGAACGACAAAACTAAAATAAAACCGTGGGATTTTTAAAGCTACTACTGACAGAAGTCGAGATATAGATTTCCAAACTTTGGGTTTTTGGTGCATATATATGGAAACTGAAAATTTGTATCTCGGTTAGTAAAGGAGCTAAGACTTTGGGAATACTCTCATTTGATTCAGAACGCTAAAACTAAGACAAAACCGTTGGATTTTTAAAGCTAGTACTGACAGAAGTTGAGATATAGATTTCCAAACTTTGGGTTTTTGGTGCACATATATGGAAACTGAAAATTTGTATCTCGGTTAATAAAGGAGCTACGACTTTTGGAATAGTCTCATTGGATTCAGAACGCTGAAACTAAGACAAAACCGTTGGACTTTTAAAGCTAGTACTGACAGAAGTCGAGATATAGATTTCCAAACTTTGGGTTTTTGGTGCACATATATGGAAACTGAAAATTTGTATCTCGGTTAATAAAGGAGCTACGACTTTGGGAATAGTCTCGTTGGATTCAGAACGACAAAGTTAAGACAAAACCGTTGCATTTTTAAAGTTAGTACTGACAGAAGTCGAGATATAGATTTCCAAACTTTGGGTTTTTGGTGCACATATATGGAAACTGAAAATTTGTATCTCGGTTAATAAAGGAGCTACGACTTTGGGAATAGTCTCGTTGGATTCAGAACGACGAAGTTAAGACAAAACCGTTGCATTTTTAAAGTTAGTACTGACAGAAGTCGAGATATAGATTTCCAAACTTTGGGTTTTTGGTGCACATATATGGAAACTGAAAATTTGTATCTCGGTTAATAAAGGAGCTACGACTTTGCGAATAGTCTCGTTGGATTCAGAACGCTGAAACTAAGACAAAACCGTTGGATTTTTAAAGCTACTACTGACAGAAGTCGGGATATAGATTTCCAAACTTTGGGTTTTTGGTGCATATATATGGAAACTGAAAATTTGTATCTCGGTTAATAAAGGAGCTACGACTTTGCGAATAGTTGCGTTGGATTTAGAACGACGAAACTAAAATAAAACCGTGGGATTTTTAAAGCTACTACTGACAGAAGTCGAGATATAGATTTCCAAACTTTGGGTTTTTGGTGCATATATATGGAAACTGAAAATTTGTATCTCGGTTAATAAGGGAGCTACGAGTTTGGGAATAGTCGCGTTGGATTTAGAACGACGAAACTAAAATAAAACCGTTGGATTTTTAAAGCTACTACTGACAGAAGTCGAGATATAGATTTCCAAACTTTGGGTTTTTGGTGCATATATATGGAAACTGAAAATTTGTATCTCGGTTAATAAGGGAGCTACGAGTTTGGGAATAGTCGCGTTGGATTTAGAACGACAAAACTAAAATAAAACCGTGGGATTTTTAAAGCTACTACTGACAGAAGTCGAGATATAGATTTCCAAACTTTGGGTTTTTGGTGCATATATATGGAAACTGAAAATTTGTATCTCGGTTAGTAAAGGAGCTAAGACTTTGGGAATAGTCTCATTTGATTCAGAACGCTAAAACTAAGACAAAACCGTTGAATTTTTAAAGCTACTACTGACAGAAGTCGAGATATAGATTTCCAAACTTTGGGTTTTTGGTGCATATATATGGAAACTGAAAATTTGTATCTCGGTTAATAAAGGAGCTACGACTTTGCGAATCGTTGGATTCAGAACGCTGAAGCTAAGACAAAACCGTTGGATTTTTAAAGCTAGTACTGACAGAAGTCGAGATATAGATTTCCATACTTTGGGTTTTTGGTGCACATATATGGAAACTGAAAATTTGTATCTCGGTTAATAAGGGAGCTACGACTTTGGGAATAGTCTCGTTGGATTCAAAACGCTGAAACTAAGACAAAACCGTTGGATTTTTAAAGCTAGTACTGACAGAAGTCGAGATATAGATTTCCAAACTTTGGGTTTTTGGTGCATATATATGGAAACTGAAAATTTGTATCTCGGTTAATAAAGGAGCTACGACTTTAGGAATAGTCTCGTTGGATTCAGAACGCTGAAACTAAGACAAAACCGTTGGATTTTTAAAGCTACTGCTGACAGAAGTCGAGATATAGATTTCCAAACTTTGGTTTTTTGGTGCATATATATGGAAACTGAAAATTTGTATCTCGGTTAATAAAGGAGCTACGATTTTGGGAATAGTCTCATTGGATTCAGAATGCTGAAACTAAGACAAAATCGTTGGATTTTTAAAGCTACTACTGACAGAAGTCGAGATATAGATTTCCAAACTTTGGGTTTTTGGTGCATATATATGGAAACTGAAAATTTGTATCTCGGTTAATAAAGGAGCTACGACTTTAGGAATAGTCTCGTTGGATTCAGAACGCTGAAACTAAGACAAAACCGTTGGATTTTTAAAGCTACTGCTGACAGAAGTCGAGATATAGATTTCCAAACTTTGGTTTTTTGGTGCATATATATGGAAACTGAAAATTTGTATCTCGGTTAATAAAGGAGCTACGATTTTGGGAATAGTCTCATTGGATTCAGAATGCTGAAACTAAGACAAAATCGTTGGATTTTTAAAGCTAGTACTGACAGAAGTCGAGATATAGATTTCCAAACTTTGGTTTTTTGGTGCATATATATGGAAGCTGAAAATTTGTATCTCGGTTAATAAAGGAGGTACGATTTTGGGAATAGTCTCATTGGATTCAGAACGCTGAAACTAAGACAAAACCGTTGGATTTTTAAAGCTACTACTGACAGAAGTCGAGATATAGATTTCCAAACTTTGGGTTTTTGGTGCATATATATGGAAACTGAAATATTGTATCTCGGTTAATAAAGGAGCTACGACTTTAGGAATAGTCTCGTTGGATTCAGAACGCTGAAACTAAGACAAAACCGTTGGATTTTTAAAGCTACTACTGACAGAAGTCGAGATATAGATTTCCAAACTTTGGGTTTTTGGTGCATATATATGGAAACTGAAAATTTGTATCTCGGTTAATAAAGGAGCTACGACTTTGGGAATAGTCGCGTTGGATTTAGAACGACGAAATTAAGACAAAACCGTTGGATTTTTAAAGCTAGTACTGACAGAAGTTGAGATATAGATTTCCAAACTTTGGGTTTTTGGTGCACATATATGGAAACTGAAAATTTGTAGCTCGGTTATTAAAGGAGCTACGACTTTGGGAATAGTCTCATTGGATTCAGAACGCTGAAACTAAGACAAAACCGTTGGACTTTTAAAGCTAGTACTGACAGAAGTCGAGATATAGATTTCCAAACTTTGGGTTTTTGGTGCACATATATGGAAACTGAAAATTTGTATCTCGGTTAATAAAGGAGCTACGACTTTGGGAATAGTCTCATTGGATTCAGAACGCTGAAACTAAGACAAAACCGTTGGACTTTTAAAGCTAGTACTGACAGAAGTCGAGATATAGATTTCCAAACTTTGGGTTTTTGGTGCACATATATGGAAACTGAAAATTTGTATCTCGGTTAATAAAGGAGCTACGACTTTGGGAATAGTCTCGTTGGATTCAGAACGACGAAGTTAAGACAAAACCGTTGCATTTTTAAAGTTAGTACTGACAGAAGTCGAGATATAGATTTCCAAACTTTGGGTTTTTGGTGCACATATTTGGAAACTGAAAATTTGTATCTCGGTTAATAAAGGAGCTACGACTTTGGGAATAGTCGCGTTGGATTTAGAACGACGAAATTAAGACAAAACCGTTGGACTTTTAAAGCTAGTACTGACAGAAGTCGAGATATAGATTTCCAAACTTTGGGTTTTTGGTGCACATATATGGAAACTGAAAATTTGTATCTCGGTTAATAAAGGAGCTACGACTTTGGGAATAGTCTCGTTGGATTCAGAACGACGAAGTTAAGACAAAACCGTTGCATTTTTAAAGTTAGTACTGACAGAAGTCGAGATATAGATTTCCAAACTTTGGGTTTTTGGTGCACATATATGGAAACTGAAAATTTGTATCTCGGTTAATAAGGGAGCTACGACTTTGGGAATAGTCGCGTTGGATTTAGAATGACGAAACTAAAATAAAACCGTTGGATTTTTAAAGCTAGTACTGACAGAAGTCGAGATATAGATTTCCAAACTTTGGGTTTTTGGTGCATATATATAGAAACTGAAAATTTGTATCTCGGTTAGTAAAGGAGCTAAGACGTTGGGAATAGTCTCATTGGATTCAGAACGCTGAAACTAAGACAAAACCGTTGGATTTTTAAAGCTACTACTGACAGAAGTCGAGATATAGATTTCCAAACTTTGGGTTTTTGGTGCATATATATGGAAACTGAAAATTTGTATCTCGGTTAATAAAGGAGCTACGACTTTAAGAATAGTCTCGTTGGATTCAGAACGCTAAAACTAAGACAAAACCGTTGGATTTTTAAAGCTACTGCTGACAGAAGTCGAGATATAGATTTCCAAACTTTGGGTTTTTGGTGCACATATATGGAAACTGAAAATTTGTATCTCGGTTAATAAGGGAGCTACGACTTTGGGAATAGTCGCGTTGGATTTAGAATGACGAAACTAAAATAAAACCGTTGGATTTTTAAAGCTAGTACTGACAGAAGTCGAGATATAGATTTCCAAACTTTGGGTTTTTGGTGCATATATATGGAAACTGAAAATTTGTATCTCGGTTAATAAAGGAGCTACGACTTTGCGAATAGTTGCGTTGAATTTAGAACGACGAAACTAAAATAAAACCGTGGGATTTTTAAAGCTACTACTGACAGAAGTCGAGATATAGATTTCCAAACTTTGGGTTTTTGGTGCATATATATGGAAACTGAAAATTTGTATCTCGGTTAATAAGGGAGCTACGAGTTTGGGAATAGTCGCGTTGGATTTAGAACGACGAAACTAAAATAAAACCGTTGGATTTTTAAAGCTACTACTGACAGAAGTCGAGATATAGATTTCCAAACTTTGGGTTTTTGGTGCATATATATGGAAACTGAAAATTTGTATCTCGGTTAGTAAAGGAGCTAAGACGTTGGGAATAGTCTCATTGGATTCAGAACGCTGAAACTAAGACAAAACCGTTGGATTTTTAAAGCTAGTACTGACAGAAGTTGAGATATAGATTTCCAAACTTTGGGTTTTTGGTGCACATATATGGAAACTGAAAATTTGTAGCTCGGTTATTAAAGGAGCTACGACTTTGGGAATAGTCTCATTGGATTCAGAACGCTGAAACTAAGACAAAACCGTTGGACTTTTAAAGCTAGTACTGACAGAAGTCGAGATATAGATTTCCAAACTTTGGGTTTTTGGTGCACATATATGGAAACTGAAAATTTGTATCTCGGTTAATAAAGGAGCTACGACTTTGGGAATAGTCTCGTTGGATTCAGAACGACGAAGTTAAGACAAAACCGTTGCATTTTTAAAGTTAGTACTGACAGAAGTCGAGATATAGATTTCCAAACTTTGGGTTTTTGGTGCACATATATGGAAACTGAAAATTTGTATCTCGGTTAATAAAGGAGCTACGACTTTGGGAATAGTCGCGTTGGATTTAGAACGACGAAATTAAGACAAAACCGTTGAACTTTTAAAGCTAGTACTGACAGAAGTCGAGATATAGATTTCCAAACTTTGGGTTTTTGGTGCACATATATGGAAACTGAAAATTTGTATCTCGGTTAATAAAGGAGCTACGACTTTGGGAATAGTCTCGTTGGATTCAGAACGACGAAGTTAAGACAAAACCGTTGCATTTTTAAAGTTAGTACTGACAGAAGTCGAGATATAGATTTCCAAACTTTGGGTTTTTGGTGCACATATATGGAAACTGAAAATTTGTATCTCGGTTAATAAGGGAGCTACGACTTTGGGAATAGTCGCGTTGGATTTAGAATGACGAAACTAAAATAGAACCGTTGGATTTTTAAAGCTAGTACTGACAAAAGTCGAGATATAGATTTCCAAACTTTGGGTTTTTGGTGCATATATATGGAAACTGAAAATTTGTATCTCGGTTAATAAAGGAGCTACGACTTTGCGAATAGTCTCGTTGGATTCAGAACGCTGAAACTAAGACAAAACCGTTGGATTTTTAAAGCTACTACTGACAGAAGTCGAGATATAGATTTCCAAACTTTGGGTTTTTGGTGCATATATATAGAAACTGAAAATTTGTATCTCGGTTAGTAAAGGAGCTAAGACGTTGGGAATAGTCTCATTGGATTCAGAACGCTGAAACTAAGACAAAACCGTTGGATTTTTAAAGCTACTACTGACAGAAGTCGAGATATAGATTTCCAAACTTTGGGTTTTTGGTGCATATATATGGAAACTGAAAATTTGTATCTCGGTTAATAAAGGAGCTACGACTTTAAGAATAGTCTCGTTGGATTCAGAACGCTAAAACTAAGACAAAACCGTTGGATTTTTAAAGCTACTGCTGACAGAAGTCGAGATATAGATTTCCAAACTTTGGGTTTTTGGTGCACATATATGGAAACTGAAAATTTGTATCTCGGTTAATAAGGGAGCTACGACTTTGGGAATAGTCGCGTTGGATTTAGAATGACGAAACTAAAATAAAACCGTTGGATTTTTAAAGCTAGTACTGACAGAAGTCGGGATATAGATTTCCAAACTTTGGGTTTTTGGTGCATATATATGGAAACTGAAAATTTGTATCTCGGTTAATAAGGGAGCTACGACTTTGGGAATAGTCGCGTTGGATTTAGAATGACGAAACTAAAATAAAACCGTTGGATTTTTAAAGCTAGTACTGACAGAAGTCGGGATATAGATTTCCAAACTTTGGGTTTTTGGTGCATATATATGGAAACTGAAAATTTGTATCTCGGTTAATAAAGGAGCTACGACTTTGCGAATAGTTGCGTTGGATTTAGAACGACGAAACTAAAATAAAACCGTGGGATTTTTAAAGCTACTACTGACAGAAGTCGAGATATAGATTTCCAAACTTTGGGTTTTTGGTGCATATATATGGAAACTGAAAATTTGTATCTCGGTTAATAAAGGAGCTACGAGTTTGGGAATAGTCTTGTTGGATTTAGAACGACGAAACTAAAATAAAACCGTTGGATCTTTAAAGCTACTACTGACAGAAGTCGAGATATAGATTTCCAAACTTTGAATTTTTGGTGCACATATATGGAAACTGAAAATTTGTATCTTGGTTAATAAAGGAGCTACGACTTTGGGAATAGTCTCGTTGGATTCAGAACGCTGAAACTAAGATAATACTGTTGGATTTTTAAAGCTGCTACTGACAGAAGTCGAGATATAGATTTCCAAACTTTGGGTTTTTGGTGCATATATATGGAAACTGAAAATTTGTATCTCGGTTAATAAAGGAGCTACGACTTTGGGAATAGTCTTGTTGGATTTAGAACGACGAAACTAAAATAAAACCGTTGGATCTTTAAAGCTACTACTGACAGAAGTCGAGATATAGATTTCCAAACTTTGAATTTTTGGTGCACATATATGGAAACTGAAAATTTGTATCTTGGTTAATAAAGGAGCTACGACTTTGGGAATAGTCTCGTTGGATTCAGAACGCTGAAACTAAGATAATACTGTTGGATTTTTAAAGCTGCTACTGACAGAAGTCGAGATATAGATTTCCAAACTTTGGGTTTTTGGTGCATATATATGGAAACTGAAAATTTGTATCTCGGTTAGTAAAAAAGCTAAGACTTTGGGAATAGTCTCATTTGATTCAGAACGCTAAAACCAAGACAAAACCGTTGGATTTTTAAAGCTACTACTGACAGAAGTCGAGATATAGATTTCCAAACTTTGGGTTTTTGGTGCATATATATGGAAACTGAAAATTTGTATCTCGGTTAATAAAGGAGCTACGACTTTAGGAATAGTCTTGTTGGATTCAGAACGCTGAAACTAAGACAAAACCGTTGGATTTTTAAAGCTACTACTGACAGAAGTCGAGATATAGATTTCCAAACTTTGGGTTTTTGGTGCATATATATGGAAACTGAAAATTTGTATCTCGGTTAATAAAGGAGCTACGACTTTCAGAATAGTCTCGTTGGATTCAGAACGACAAAACTAAGACAAAACCGTTAGATTTTTAAAGCTAGTACTGTCAGAAGTCGAGATATAGATTTCCAAACTTTGGGTTTTTGGTGCACATATATGGAAACTGAAAATTTGTATCTCGGTTAATAAGGGAGCTACGAGTTTGGGAATAGTCGCGTTGGATTTAGAACGACGAAACTAAAATAAAACCGTTGGATTTTTAAAGCTACTACTGACAGAAGTCGAGATATAGATTTCCAAACTTTGGGTTTTTGGTGCATATATATGGAAACTGAAAATTTGTATCTCGGTTAATAAAGGAGCTACGACTTTGCGAATCGTTGGATTCAGAACGCTGAAGCTAAGACAAAACCGTTGGATTTTTAAAGTTAGTACTGACAGAAGTCGAGATATAGATTTCCAAACTTTGGGTTTTTGGTGCATATATATGGAAACTGAAAATTTGTATCTCGGTTAGTAAAGGAGCTAAGACTTTGGGAATAGTCTCGTTGGATTCAGAACGCTGAAACTAAGATAAAACCGTTGGATTTTTAAAGCTACTACTGACAGAAGTCGAGATATAGATTTCCAAACTTTGGGTTTTTGGTGCATATATATGGAAACTGAAAATTTGTATCTCGGTTAATAAAGGAGCTACGACTTTGGGAATAGTCGCGTTGGATTTACAACGACGAAACTAAGACAAAACCGTTAGATTTTTAAAGCTACTACTGACAGAAGTCGAGATATAGATTTCCAAACTTTGGGTTTTTGGTGCATATATATGGAAACTGAAAATTTGTATCTCGGTTAGTAAAGGAGCTAAGACTTTGGGAATAGTCTCGTTGGATTCAGAACGCTGAAACTAAGATAAAACCGTTGGATTTTTAAAGCTACTACTGACAGAAGTCGAGATATAGATTTCCAAACTTTGGGTTTTTGGTGCATATATATGGAAACTGAAAATTTGTATCTCGGTTAGTAACGGAGCTAAGACTTTGGGAATAGTCTCATTGGATTCAGAACGCTGAAACTAAGACAAAACCGTTGGATTTTTAAAGCTACTACTGACAGAAGTCGAGATATAGATTTCCAAACTTTGGGTTTTTGGTGCATATATATAGAAACTGAAAATTTGTATCTCGGTTAGTAAAGGAGCTAAGACGTTGGGAATAGTCTCATTGGATTCAGAACGCTGAAACTAAGACAAAACCGTTGGATTTTTAAAGCTACTACTGACAGAAGTCGAGATATAGATTTCCAAACTTTGGGTTTTTGGTGCATATATATGGAAACTGAAAATTTGTATCTCGGTTAATAAAGGAGCTACGACTTTAAGAATAGTCTCGTTGGATTCAGAACGCTAAAACTAAGACAAAACCGTTGGATTTTTAAAGCTACTGCTGACAGAAGTCGAGATATAGATTTCCAAACTTTGGTTTTTTGGTGCATATATATGGAAACTGAAAATTTGTATCTCGGTTAATAAAGGAGCTACGACTTTAGGAATAGTCTCGTTGGATTCAGAACGCTGAAACTAAGACAAAACCGTTGGATTTTTAAAGCTACTGCTGACAGAAGTCGAGATATAGATTTCCAAACTTTGGTTTTTTGGTGCATATATATGGAAACTGAAAATTTGTATCTCGGTTAATAAAGGAGCTACGACTTTAGGAATAGTCTCGTTGGATTCAGAACGCTGAAACTAAGACAAAACCGTTGGATTTTTAAAGCTACTGCTGACAGAAGTCGAGATATAGATTTCCAAACTTTGGTTTTTTGGTGCACATATATGGAAACTGAAAATTTGTATCTCGGTTAATAAAGGAGCTACGATTTTGGGAATAATCTCATTGGATTCAGAACGCTAAAACTAAGACAAAATCGTTGGATTTTTAAAGCTAGTACTGACAGAAGTCGAGATATAGATTTCCAAACTTTGGGTTTTTGGTGCATATATATGGAAACTGAAATATTGTATCTCGGTTAATAAAGGAGCTACGATTTTGGGAATAGTCTCATTGGATTCAGAACGCTGAAACTAAGACAAAACCGTTGGATTTTTAAAGCTACTGCTGACAGAAGTCGAGATATAGATTTCCAAACTTTGGTTTTTTGGTGCACATATATGGAAACTGAAAATTTGTATCTCGGTTAATAAAGGAGCTACGATTTTAAGAATAATCTCATTGGATTCAGAACGCTGAAACTAAGACAAAATCGTTGAATTTTTAAAGCTAGTACTGACAGAAGTCGAGATATAGATTTCCAAACTTTGGTTTTTTGGTGCATATATATGGAAACTGAAAATTTGTATCTCGGTTAATAAAGGAGCTACGACTTTAGGAATAGTCTCGTTGGATTCAGAACGCTGAAACTAAGACAAAACCGTTGGATTTTTAAAGCTACTGCTGACAGAAGTCGAGATATAGATTTCCAAACTTTGGTTTTTTGGTGCACATATATGGAAACTGAAAATTTGTATCTCGGTTAATAAAGGAGCTACGATTTTGGGAATAATCTCATTGGATTCAGAACGCTAAAACTAAGACAAAATCGTTGGATTTTTAAAGCTAGTACTGACAGAAGTCGAGATATAGATTTCCAAACTTTGGGTTTTTGGTGCATATATATGGAAACTGAAATATTGTATCTCGGTTAATAAAGGAGCTACGATTTTGGGAATAGTCTCATTGGATTCAGAACGCTGAAACTAAGACAAAACCGTTGGATTTTTAAAGCTACTGCTGACAGAAGTCGAGATATAGATTTCCAAACTTTGGTTTTTTGGTGCACATATATGGAAACTGAAAATTTGTATCTCGGTTAATAAAGGAGCTACGATTTTAAGAATAATCTCATTGGATTCAGAACGCTGAAACTAAGACAAAATCGTTGAATTTTTAAAGCTAGTACTGACAGAAGTCGAGATATAGATTTCCAAACTTTGGGTTTTTGGTGCATATATATGGAAACTGAAAATTTGTATCTCGGTTAATAAACTAGCTACGATTTTGGGAATAGTCTCGTTGGATTCAGAACGCTGAAACTAAGATAAAACCGTTGGATTTTTAAAGCTACTGCTGACAGAAGTCGAGATATAGATTTCCAAACTTTGGGTGTTTGGTGCACATATATGGAAACTGAAAATTTGTATCTCGGTTAATAAAGGAGCTACGATTTTGGGAATAGTCTCATTGGATTCAGAACGCTGAAACTAAGACAAAACCGTTGGATTTTTAAAGCTACTGCTGACAGAAGTCGAGATATAGATTTCCAAACTTTGGGTGTTTGGTGCACATATATGGAAACTGAAAATTTGTATCTCGGTTAATAAAGGAGCTACGACTTTGGGAATAGTCGCGTTGGATTTACAACGACGAAACTAAGACAAGACCGTTAGATTTTTAAAGCTAGTACTAACAGAAGTCGAGATATAGATTTCCAAACTTTGGGTGTTTGGTGCACATATATGGAAACTGAAAATTTGTATCTCGGTTAATAAAGGAGCTACGACTTTGGGAATAGTCTTGTTGGATTTAGAACGACGAAGTTAAGACAAAACCGTTGGATTTTTAAAGCTAGTACTGACAGAAGTCGAGATATAGATTTCCAAACTTTGGGTTTTTGGTGCACATATATGGAAACTGAAAATTTGTATCTCGGTTAATAAAGGAGCTACGACTTTGGGAATAGTCTCGTTGGATTCAGAACGACGAAGTTAAGACAAAACCGTTGCATTTTTAAAGTTAGTACTGACAGAAGTCGAGATATAGATTTCCAAACTTTGGGTTTTTGGTGCACATATATGGAAACTGAAAATTTGTATCGCGGTTAATAAAGGAGCTACGACTTTGGGAATAGTCTCGTTGGATTCAGAACGACGAAGTTAAGACAAAACCGTTGCATTTTTAAAGTTAGTACTGACAGAAGTCGAGATATAGATTTCCAAACTTTGGGTTTTTGGTGCACATATATGGAAACTGAAAATTTGTATCTCGGTTAATAAAGGAGCTACGACTTTGGGAATAGTCGCGTTGGATTTAGAACGACGAAATTAAGACAAAACCGTTGGATTTTTAAAGCTAGTACTGACAGAAGTTGAGATATAGATTTCCAAACTTTGGGTTTTTGGTGCACATATATGGAAACTGAAAATTTGTATCTCGGTTAATAAAGGAGCTACGACTTTGGGAATAGTCTCGTTGGATTCAGAACGACGAAGTTAAGACAAAACCGTTGCATTTTTAAAGTTAGTACTGACAGAAGTCGAGATATAGATTTCCAAACTTTGGGTTTTTGGTGCACATATATGGAAACTGAAAATTTGTATCGCGGTTAATAAAGGAGCTACGACTTTGGGAATAGTCTCGTTGGATTCAGAACGACGAAGTTAAGACAAAACCGTTGCATTTTTAAAGTTAGTACTGACAGAAGTCGAGATATAGATTTCCAAACTTTGGGTTTTTGGTGCACATATATGGAAACTGAAAATTTGTATCTCGGTTAATAAAGGAGCTACGACTTTGGGAATAGTCGCGTTGGATTTAGAACGACGAAATTAAGACAAAACCGTTGGATTTTTAAAGCTAGTACTGACAGAAGTTGAGATATAGATTTCCAAACTTTGGGTTTTTGGTGCACATATATGGAAACTGAAAATTTGTATCTCGGTTAATAAAGGAGCTACGACTTTGGGAATAGTCTCGTTGGATTCAGAACGACGAAGTTAAGACAAAACCGTTGCATTTTTAAAGTTAGTACTGACAGAAGTCGAGATATAGATTTCCAAACTTTGGGTTTTTGGTGCACATATATGGAAACTGAAAATTTGTATCGCGGTTAATAAAGGAGCTACGACTTTGGGAATAGTCTCGTTGGATTCAGAACGACGAAGTTAAGACAAAACCGTTGCATTTTTAAAGTTAGTACTGACAGAAGTCGAGATATAGATTTCCAAACTTTGGGTTTTTGGTGCACATATATGGAAACTGAAAATTTGTATCTCGGTTAATAAAGGAGCTACGACTTTGGGAATAGTTGCGTTGGATTTAGAACGACGAAACTAAGACAACCGTTGGATTTTTAAAGCTACTACTGACAGAAGTCGAGATATAGATTTCCAAACTTTGGGTTTTTGGTGCATATATATGGAAACTGAAAATTTGTATCTCGGTTAATAAGGGAGCTACGACTTTGGGAATAGTCTCATTGGATTCAGAACGCTAAAACTAAGACAAAACCGTTGGATTTTTAAAGCTACTACTGACAGAAGTCGGGATATAGATTTCCAAACTTTGGGTTTTTGGTGCATATATATGGAAACTGAAAATTTGTATCTCGGTTAATATAGGAGCTACGACTTTGCGAATAGTCTCGTTGGATTTAGAACGCTGAAACTAAGATAAAACCGTTAGATTTTTAAAGCTACTACGGACAGAAGTCGAGATATAGATTTCCATACTTTGGGTTTTTGGTGCACATATATGGAAACTGAAAATTTGTATCTCGGTTAATAAGGGAGCTACGACTTTGGGAATAGTCGCGTTGGATTTAGAATGACGAAACTAAAATAAAACCGTTGGATTTTTAAAGCTAGTACTGACAAAAGTCGAGATATAGATTTCCAAACTTTGGGTTTTTGGTGCATATATATGGAAACTGAAAATTTGTATCTCGGTTAATAAAGGAGCTACGACTTTAGGAATAGTCTCGTTGGATTTAGAACGACGAAACTAAAATAAAACCGTTGGATTTTTAAAGCTACTACTGACAGAAGTCGAGATATAGATTTCCAAACTTTGGGTTTTTGGTGCACATATATGGAAACTGAAAATTTGTATCTTGGTTAATAAAGGAGCT
Source organism: Anthonomus grandis grandis (assembly GCF_022605725.1). NCBI lineage: Eukaryota > Metazoa > Arthropoda > Insecta > Coleoptera > Curculionidae > Anthonomus > Anthonomus grandis. The sequence continues at coordinate 40,877,220 of NC_065567.1, forward strand.
ACGACTTTGGGAATAGTCTCGTTGGATTCAGAACGCTGAAACTAAGATAAAACCGTTGGATTTTTAAAGCTGCTACTGACAGAAGTCGAGATATAGATTTCCAAACTTTGGGTTTTTGGTGCACATATATGGAAACTGAAAATTTGTATCTTGGTTAATAAAGGAGCTACGACTTTGGGAATAGTCTCATTTGATTCAGAACGCTAAAACTAAGACAAAACCGTTGGATTTTTAAAGCTACTACTGACAGAAGTCGAGATATAGATTTCCAAACTTTGGGTTTTTGGTGCATATATATGGAAACTGAAAATTTGTATCTCGGTTAATAAAGGAGCTACGACTTTAGGAATAGTCTCGTTGGATTCAGAACGCTGAAACTAAGACAAAACCGTTGGATTTTTAAAGCTACTGCTGACAGAAGTCGAGATATAGATTTCCAAACTTTGGGTTTTTGGTGCACATATATGGAAACTGAAAATTTGTATCTCGGTTAATAAAGGAGCTACGACTTTGGGAATAGTCTCGTTGGATTCAGAACGACGAAGTTAAGACAAAACCGTTGCATTTTTAAAGTTAGTACTGACAGAAGTCGAGATATAGATTTCCAAACTTTGGGTTTTTGGTGCACATATATAGAAACTGAAAATTTGTATCTCGGTTAATAAAGGAGCTACGACTTTGGGAATAGTCGCGTTGGATTTAGAACGACGAAATTAAGACAAAACCGTTGGATTTTTAAAGCTAGTACTGACAGAAGTTGAGATATAGATTTCCAAACTTTGGGTTTTTGGTGCACATATATGGAAACTGAAAATTTGTATCTCGGTTAATAAAGGAGCTACGACTTTGGGAATAGTCTCGTTGGATTCAGAACGACGAAGTTAAGACAAAACCGTTGCATTTTTAAAGTTAGTACTGACAGAAGTCGAGATATAGATTTCCAAACTTTGGGTTTTTGGTGCACATATATGGAAACTGAAAATTTGTATCGCGGTTAATAAAGGAGCTACGACTTTGGGAATAGTCTCGTTGGATTCAGAACGACGAAGTTAAGACAAAACCGTTGCATTTTTAAAGTTAGTACTGACAGAAGTCGAGATATAGATTTCCAAACTTTGGGTTTTTGGTGCACATATATGGAAACTGAAAATTTGTATCTCGGTTAATAAAGGAGCTACGACTTTGGGAATAGTCGCGTTGGATTAAGAACGACGAAATTAAGACAAAACCGTTGGATTTTTAAAGCTAGTACTGACAGAAGTTGAGATATAGATTTCCAAACTTTGGGTTTTTGGTGCACATATATGGAAACTGAAAATTTGTAGCTCGGTTATTAAAGGAGCTACGACTTTAAGAATAGCCTGATTGGATTCAGAACGCTGAAACTAAGACAAAACCGTTGGACTTTTAAAGCTAGTACTGACAGAAGTCGAGATATAGATTTCCAAACTTTGGGTTTTTGGTGCACATATATGGAAACTGAAAATTTGTATCTCGGTTAATAAAGGAGCTACGACTTTGGGAATAGTCTCATTGGATTCAGAACGCTGAAACTAAGACAAAACCGTTGGACTTTTAAAGCTAGTACTGACAGAAGTCGAGATATAGATTTCCAAACTTTGGGTTTTTGGTGCACATATATGGAAACTGAAAATTTGTATCTCGGTTAATAAAGGAGCTACGACTTTGGGAATAGTCTCATTGGATTCAGAACGCTGAAACTAAGACAAAACCGTTGGACTTTTAAAGCTAGTACTGACAGAAGTCGAGATATAGATTTCCAAACTTTGGGTTTTTGGTGCACATATATGGAAACTGAAAATTTGTATCTCGGTTAATAAAGGAGCTACGACTTTGGGAATAGTCTCATTGGATTCAGAACGCTGAAACTAAGACAAAACCGTTGGACTTTTAAAGTTAGTACTGACAGAAGTCGAGATATAGATTTCCAAACTTTGGGTTTTTGGTGCACATATATGGAAACTGAAAATTTGTATCTCGGTTAATAAAGGAGCTACGACTTTGGGAATAGTCGCGTTGGATTTAGAACGACGAAATTAAGACAAAACCGTTGGACTTTTAAAGCTAGTACTGACAGAAGTCGAGATATAGATTTCCAAACTTTGGGTTTTTGGTGCACATATATGGAAACTGAAAATTTGTATCTCGGTTAATAAAGGAGCTACGACTTTGGGAATAGTCTCGTTGGATTCAGAACGACGAAGTTAAGACAAAACCGTTGCATTTTTAAAGTTAGTACTGACAGAAGTCGAGATATAGATTTCCAAACTTTGGGTTTTTGGTGCACATATATGGAAACTGAAAATTTGTATCTCGGTTAATAAGGGAGCTACGACTTTGGGAATTGTCGCGTTGGATTTAGAATGACGAAACTAAAATAAAACCGTTGGATTTTTAAAGTTAGTACTGACAGAAGTCGAGATATAGATTTCCAAACTTTGGGTTTTTGGTGCATATATATGGAAACTGAAAATTTGTATCTCGGTTAATAAGGGAGCTACGAGTTTGGGAATAGTCGCGTTGGATTCAGAAGTCGAGATATAGATTTCCAAACTTTGGGTTTTTGGTGCACATATATGGAAACTGAAAATTTGTATCTCGGTTAATAAAGGAGCTACGACTTTGGGAATAGTCGCGTTGGATTTAGAACGACGAAATTAAGACAAAACCGTTGGACTTTTAAAGCTAGTACTGACAGAAGTCGAGATATAGATTTCCAAACTTTGGGTTTTTGGTGCACATATATGGAAACTGAAAATTTGTATCTCGGTTAATAAAGGAGCTACGACTTTGGGAATAGTCTCGTTGGATTCAGAACGACGAAGTTAAGACAAAACCGTTGCATTTTTAAAGTTAGTACTGACAGAAGTCGAGATATAGATTTCCAAACTTTGGGTTTTTGGTGCACATATATGGAAACTGAAAATTTGTATCTCGGTTAATAAGGGAGCTACGACTTTGGGAATAGTCGCGTTGGATTTAGAATGACGAAACTAAAATAAAACCGTTGGATTTTTAAAGCTAGTACTGACAAAAGTCGAGATATAGATTTCCAAACTTTGGGTTTTTGGTGCATATATATGGAAACTGAAAATTTGTATCTCGGTTAATAAAGGAGCTACGACTTTGCGAATAGTCTCGTTGGATTCAGAACGCTGAAACTAAGACAAAACCGTTGGATTTTTAAAGCTACTACTGACAGAAGTCGAGATATAGATTTCCAAACTTTGGGTTTTTGGTGCATATATATAGAAACTGAAAATTTGTATCTCGGTTAGTAAAGGAGCTAAGACGTTGGGAATAGTCTCATTGGATTCAGAACGCTGAAACTAAGACAAAACCGTTGGATTTTTAAAGCTACTACTGACAGAAGTCGAGATATAGATTTCCAAACTTTGGGTTTTTGGTGCATATATATGGAAACTGAAAATTTGTATCTCGGTTAATAAAGGAGCTACGACTTTAAGAATAGTCTCGTTGGATTCAGAACGCTAAAACTAAGACAAAACCGTTGGATTTTTAAAGCTACTGCTGACAGAAGTCGAGATATAGATTTCCAAACTTTGGGTTTTTGGTGCACATATATGGAAACTGAAAATTTGTATCTCGGTTAATAAGGGAGCTACGACTTTGGGAATAGTCGCGTTGGATTTAGAATGACGAAACTAAAATAAAACCGTTGGATTTTTAAAGCTAGTACTGACAGAAGTCGGGATATAGATTTCCAAACTTTGGGTTTTTGGTGCATATATATGGAAACTGAAAATTTGTATCTCGGTTAATAAAGGAGCTACGACTTTGCGAATAGTTGCGTTGGATTTAGAACGACGAAACTAAAATAAAACCGTGGGATTTTTAAAGCTACTACTGACAGAAGTCGAGATATAGATTTCCAAACTTTGGGTTTTTGGTGCATATATATGGAAACTGAAAATTTGTATCTCGGTTAATAAGGGAGCTACGAGTTTGGGAATAGTCGCGTTGGATTCAGAACGCTGAAACTAAGATAATACTGTTGGATTTTTAAAGCTGCTACTGACAGAAGTCGAGATATAGATTTCCAAACTTTGGGTTTTTGGTGCATATATATGGAAACTGAAAATTTGTATCTCGGTTAATAAAGGAGCTACGACTTTGGGAATAGTCTTGTTGGATTTAGAACGACGAAACTAAAATAAAACCGTTGGATCTTTAAAGCTACTACTGACAGAAGTCGAGATATAGATTTCCAAACTTTGAATTTTTGGTGCACATATATGGAAACTGAAAATTTGTATCTTGGTTAATAAAGGAGCTACGACTTTGGGAATAGTCTCGTTGGATTCAGAACGCTGAAACTAAGATAATACTGTTGGATTTTTAAAGCTGCTACTGACAGAAGTCGAGATATAGATTTCCAAACTTTGGGTTTTTGGTGCATATATATGGAAACTGAAAATTTGTATCTCGGTTAGTAAAAAAGCTAAGACTTTGGGAATAGTCTCATTTGATTCAGAACGCTAAAACTAAGACAAAACCGTTGGATTTTTAAAGCTACTACTGACAGAAGTCGAGATATAGATTTCCAAACTTTGGGTTTTTGGTGCATATATATGGAAACTGAAAATTTGTATCTCGGTTAATAAAGGAGCTACGACTTTAGGAATAGTCTTGTTGGATTCAGAACGCTGAAACTAAGACAAAACCGTTGGATTTTTAAAGCTACTACTGACAGAAGTCGAGATATAGATTTCCAAACTTTGGGTTTTTGGTGCATATATATGGAAACTGAAAATTTGTATCTCGGTTAATAAAGGAGCTACGACTTTCAGAATAGTCTCGTTGGATTCAGAACGACAAAACTAAGACAAAACCGTTAGATTTTTAAAGCTAGTACTGTCAGAAGTCGAGATATAGATTTCCAAACTTTGGGTTTTTGGTGCACATATATGGAAACTGAAAATTTGTATCTCGGTTAATAAGGGAGCTACGAGTTTGGGAATAGTCGCGTTGGATTTAGAACGACGAAACTAAAATAAAACCGTTGGATTTTTAAAGCTACTACTGACAGAAGTCGAGATATAGATTTCCAAACTTTGGGTTTTTGGTGCATATATATGGAAACTGAAAATTTGTATCTCGGTTAATAAAGGAGCTACGACTTTGCGAATCGTTGGATTCAGAACGCTGAAGCTAAGACAAAACCGTTGGATTTTTAAAGTTAGTACTGACAGAAGTCGAGATATAGATTTCCAAACTTTGGGTTTTTGGTGCATATATATGGAAACTGAAAATTTGTATCTCGGTTAGTAAAGGAGCTAAGACTTTGGGAATAGTCTCGTTGGATTCAGAACGCTGAAACTAAGATAAAACCGTTGGATTTTTAAAGCTACTACTGACAGAAGTCGAGATATAGATTTCCAAACTTTGGGTTTTTGGTGCATATATATGGAAACTGAAAATTTGTATCTCGGTTAATAAAGGAGCTACGACTTTGGGAATAGTCGCGTTGGATTTACAACGACGAAACTAAGACAAAACCGTTAGATTTTTAAAGCTACTACTGACAGAAGTCGAGATATAGATTTCCAAACTTTGGGTTTTTGGTGCATATATATGGAAACTGAAAATTTGTATCTCGGTTAGTAAAGGAGCTAAGACTTTGGGAATAGTCTCGTTGGATTCAGAACGCTGAAACTAAGATAAAACCGTTGGATTTTTAAAGCTACTACTGACAGAAGTCGAGATATAGATTTCCAAACTTTGGGTTTTTGGTGCATATATATGGAAACTGAAAATTTGTATCTCGGTTAGTAACGGAGCTAAGACTTTGGAAATAGTCTCATTGGATTCAGAACGCTGAAACTAAGACAAAACCGTTGGATTTTTAAAGCTACTACTGACAGAAGTCGAGATATAGATTTCCAAACTTTGGGTTTTTGGTGCATATATATAGAAACTGAAAATTTGTATCTCGGTTAGTAAAGGAGCTAAGACGTTGGGAATAGTCTCATTGGATTCAGAACGCTGAAACTAAGACAAAACCGTTGGATTTTTAAAGCTACTACTGACAGAAGTCGAGATATAGATTTCCAAACTTTGGGTTTTTGGTGCATATATATGGAAACTGAAAATTTGTATCTCGGTTAATAAAGGAGCTACGACTTTAAGAATAGTCTCGTTGGATTCAGAACGCTAAAACTAAGACAAAACCGTTGGATTTTTAAAGCTACTGCTGACAGAAGTCGAGATATAGATTTCCAAACTTTGGTTTTTTGGTGCATATATATGGAAACTGAAAATTTGTATCTCGGTTAATAAAGGAGCTACGACTTTAGGAATAGTCTCGTTGGATTCAGAACGCTGAAACTAAGACAAAACCGTTGGATTTTTAAAGCTACTGCTGACAGAAGTCGAGATATAGATTTCCAAACTTTGGTTTTTTGGTGCATATATATGGAAACTGAAAATTTGTATCTCGGTTAATAAAGGAGCTACGACTTTAGGAATAGTCTCGTTGGATTCAGAACGCTGAAACTAAGACAAAACCGTTGGATTTTTAAAGCTACTGCTGACAGAAGTCGAGATATAGATTTCCAAACTTTGGTTTTTTGGTGCACATATATGGAAACTGAAAATTTGTATCTCGGTTAATAAAGGAGCTACGATTTTGGGAATAATCTCATTGGATTCAGAACGCTAAAACTAAGACAAAATCGTTGGATTTTTAAAGCTAGTACTGACAGAAGTCGAGATATAGATTTCCAAACTTTGGGTTTTTGGTGCATATATATGGAAACTGAAATATTGTATCTCGGTTAATAAAGGAGCTACGATTTTGGGAATAGTCTCATTGGATTCAGAACGCTGAAACTAAGACAAAACCGTTGGATTTTTAAAGCTACTGCTGACAGAAGTCGAGATATAGATTTCCAAACTTTGGTTTTTTGGTGCACATATATGGAAACTGAAAATTTGTATCTCGGTTAATAAAGGAGCTACGATTTTAAGAATAATCTCATTGGATTCAGAACGCTGAAACTAAGACAAAATCGTTGAATTTTTAAAGCTAGTACTGACAGAAGTCGAGATATAGATTTCCAAACTTTGGGTTTTTGGTGCATATATATGGAAACTGAAAATTTGTATCTCGGTTAATAAACTAGCTACGATTTTGGGAATAGTCTCGTTGGATTCAGAACGCTGAAACTAAGATAAAACCGTTGGATTTTTAAAGCTAGTACTGACAGAAGTCGAGATATAGATTTCCAAACTTTGGGTGTTTGGTGCACATATATGGAAACTGAAAATTTGTATCTCGGTTAATAAAGGAGCTACGACTTTGGGAATAGTCGCGTTGGATTTACAACGACGAAACTAAGACAAGACCGTTAGATTTTTAAAGCTAGTACTAACAGAAGTCGAGATATAGATTTCCAAACTTTGGGTGTTTGGTGCACATATATGGAAACTGAAAATTTGTATCTCGGTTAATAAAGGAGCTACGACTATAAGAATAGTCTCGTTGGATTCAGAACGCTAAAACTAAGACAAAACCGTTGGACTTTTAAAGCTAGTACTGACAGAAGTCGAGATATAGATTTCCAAACTTTGGGTTTTTGGTGCACATATATGGAAACTGAAAATTTGTATCTCGGTTAATAAAGGAGCTACGACTTTGGGAATAGTCTTGTTGGATTTAGAACGACGAAGTTAAGACAAAACCGTTGGATTTTTAAAGCTAGTACTGACAGAAGTCGAGATATAGATTTCCAAACTTTGGGTTTTTGGTGCACATATATGGAAACTGAAAATTTGTATCTCGGTTAATAAAGGAGCTACGACTTTGGGAATAGTCTCGTTGGATTCAGAACGACGAAGTTAAGACAAAACCGTTGCATTTTTAAAGTTAGTACTGACAGAAGTCGAGATATAGATTTCCAAACTTTGGGTTTTTGGTGCACATATATGGAAACTGAAAATTTGTATCGCGGTTAATAAAGGAGCTACGACTTTGGGAATAGTCTCGTTGGATTCAGAACGACGAAGTTAAGACAAAACCGTTGCATTTTTAAAGTTAGTACTGACAGAAGTCGAGATATAGATTTCCAAACTTTGGGTTTTTGGTGCACATATATGGAAACTGAAAATTTGTATCTCGGTTAATAAAGGAGCTACGACTTTGGGAATAGTCGCGTTGGATTTAGAACGACGAAATTAAGACAAAACCGTTGGATTTTTAAAGCTAGTACTGACAGAAGTTGAGATATAGATTTCCAAACTTTGGGTTTTTGGTGCACATATATGGAAACTGAAAATTTGTATCTCGGTTAATAAAGGAGCTACGACTTTGGGAATAGTCTCGTTGGATTCAGAACGACGAAGTTAAGACAAAACCGTTGCATTTTTAAAGTTAGTACTGACAGAAGTCGAGATATAGATTTCCAAACTTTGGGTTTTTGGTGCACATATATGGAAACTGAAAATTTGTATCGCGGTTAATAAAGGAGCTACGACTTTGGGAATAGTCTCGTTGGATTCAGAACGACGAAGTTAAGACAAAACCGTTGCATTTTTAAAGTTAGTACTGACAGAAGTCGAGATATAGATTTCCAAACTTTGGGTTTTTGGTGCACATATATGGAAACTGAAAATTTGTATCTCGGTTAATAAAGGTGCTACGACTTTAGGAATAGTCTCGTTGGATTCAGAACGCTGAAACTAAGACAAAACCGTTGGATTTTTAAAGCTACTGCTGACAGAAGTCGAGATATAGATTTCCAAACTTTGGTTTTTTGGTGCATATATATGGAAACTGAAAATTTGTATCTCGGTTAATAAAGGAGCTACGACTTTAGGAATAGTCTCGTTGGATTCAGAACGCTGAAACTAAGACAAAACCGTTGGATTTTTAAAGCTACTGCTGACAGAAGTCGAGATATAGATTTCCAAACTTTGGTTTTTTGGTGCACATATATGGAAACTGAAAATTTGTATCGCGGTTAATAAAGGAGCTACGACTTTGGGAATAGTCTCGTTGGATTCAGAACGACGAAGTTAAGACAAAACCGTTGCATTTTTAAAGTTAGTACTGACAGAAGTCGAGATATAGATTTCCAAACTTTGGGTTTTTGGTGCACATATATGGAAACTGAAAATTTGTATCTCGGTTAATAAAGGAGCTACGACTTTGGGAATAGTCGCGTTGGATTTAGAACGACGAAATTAAGACAAAACCGTTGGATTTTTAAAGCTAGTACTGACAGAAGTTGAGATATAGATTTCCAAACTTTGGGTTTTTGGTGCACATATATGGAAACTGAAAATTTGTATCTCGGTTAATAAAGGAGCTATGACTTTGGGAATAGTCTCGTTGGATTCAGAACGACGAAGTTAAGACAAAACCGTTGCATTTTTAAAGTTAGTACTGACAGAAGTCGAGATATAGATTTCCAAACTTTGGGTTTTTGGTGCACATATATGGAAACTGAAAATTTGTATCTCGGTTAATAAAGGAGCTACGACTTTGGGAATAGTCGCGTTGGATTTAGAACGACGAAATTAAGACAAAACCGTTGGATTTTTAAAGCTAGTACTGACAGAAGTTGAGATATAGATTTCCAAACTTTGGGTTTTTGGTGCACATATATGGAAACTGAAAATTTGTATCTCGGTTAATAAAGGAGCTACGACTTTGGGAATAGTCTCGTTGGATTCAGAACCACGAAGTTAAGACAAAACCGTTGCATTTTTAAAGTTAGTACTGACAGAAGTCGAGATATAGATTTCCAAACTTTGGGTTTTTGGTGCACATATATGGAAACTGAAAATTTGTATCGCGGTTAATAAAGGAGCTACGACTTTGGGAATAGTCTCGTTGGATTCAGAACGACGAAGTTAAGACAAAACCGTTGCATTTTTAAAGTTAGTACTGACAGAAGTCGAGATATAGATTTCCAAACTTTGGGTTTTTGGTGCACATATATGGAAACTGAAAATTTGTATCTCGGTTAATAAAGGAGCTACGACTTTGGGAATAGTTGCGTTGGATTTAGAACGACGAAACTAAGACAACCGTTGGATTTTTAAAGCTACTACTGACAGAAGTCGAGATATAGATTTCCAAACTTTGGGTTTTTGGTGCATATATATGGAAACTGAAAATTTGTATCTCGGTTAATATAGGAGCTACGACTTTGCGAATAGTCTCGTTGGATTCAGAACGCTGAAACTAAGACAAAACCGTTGGATTTTTAAAGCTACTACTGACAGAAGTCGAGATATAGATTTCCAAACTTTGGGTTTTTGGTGCATATATATGGAAACTGAAAATTTGTATCTCGGTTAATAAGGGAGCTACGACTTTGGGAATAGTCGCGTTGGATTTAGAACGACAAAACTAAAATAAAACCGTTGGATTTTTAAAGCTACTACTGACAGAAGTCGAGATATAGATTTCCAAACTTTGGGTTTTTGGTGCATATATATGGAAACTGAAAATTTGTATCTCGGTTAATAAGGGAGCTACGACTTTGGGAATAGTCTCATTGGATTCAGAACGCTAAAACTAAGACAAAACCGTTGGATTTTTAAAGCTACTACTGACAGAAGTCGGGATATAGATTTCCAAACTTTGGGTTTTTGGTGCATATATATGGAAACTGAAAATTTGTATCTCGGTTAATATAGGAGCTACGACTTTGCGAATAGTCTCATTGGATTCAGAACGCTAAAACTAAGACAAAACCGTTGGATTTTTAAAGCTACTACTGACAGAAGTCGGGATATAGATTTCCAAACTTTGGGTTTTTGGTGCATATATATGGAAACTGAAAATTTGTATCTCGGTTAATATAGGAGCTACGACTTTGCGAATAGTCTCGTTGGATTCAGAACGCTGAAACTAAGACAAAACCGTTGGATTTTTAAAGCTACTACTGACAGAAGTCGAGATATAGATTTCCAAACTTTGGGTTTTTGGTGCATATATATGGAAACTGAAAATTTGTATCTCGGTTAATAAGGGAGCTACGAGTTTGGGAATAGTCGCGTTGGATTTAGAACGACAAAACTAAAATAAAACCGTTGGATTTTTAAAGCTACTACTGACAGAAGTCGAGATATAGATTTCCAAACTTTGGGTTTTTGGTGCATATATATGGAAACTGAAAATTTGTATCTCGGTTAATAAAGGAGGTACGATTTTGGGAATAGTCTCGTTGGATTTAGAACGACGAAACTAAAATAAAACCGTTGGATTTTTAAAGCTACTACTGACAGAAGTCGAGATATAGATTTCCAAACTTTGGGTTTTTGGTGCACATATATGGAAACTGAAAATTTGTATCTCGGTTAATAAAGGAGCTACGACTTTGGGAATAGTTGCGTTGGATTTAGAACGACGAAACTAAGACAACCGTTGGATTTTTAAAGCTACTACTGACAGAAGTCGAGATATAGATTTCCAAACTTTGGGTTTTTGGTGCATATATATGGAAACTGAAAATTTGTATCTCGGTTAATATAGGAGCTACGACTTTGCGAATAGTCTCGTTGTATTCAGAACGCTGAAACTAAGACAAAACCGTTGGATTTTTAAAGCTACTACTGACAGAAGTCGAGATATAGATTTCCAAACTTTGGGTTTTTGGTGCATATATATGGAAACTGAAAATTTGTATCTCGGTTAATAAGGGAGCTACGACTTTGGGAATAGTCTCATTGGATTCAGAACGCTAAAACTAAGACAAAACCGTTGGATTCTTAAAGCTACTACTGACAGAAGTCGGGATATAGATTTCCAAACTTTGGGTTTTTGGTGCATATATATGGAAACTGAAAATTTGTATCTCGGTTAATATAGGAGCTACGACTTTGCGAATAGTCTCGTTGGATTCAGAACGCTGAAACTAAGATAAAACCGTTAGATTTTTAAAGCTACTACGGACAGAAGTCGAGATATAGATTTCCATACTTTGGGTTTTTGGTGCACATATATGGAAACTGAAAATTTGTATCTCGGTTAATAAGGGAGCTACGACTTTGGGAATAGTCGCGTTGGATTTAGAATGACGAAACTAAAATAAAACCGTTGGATTTTTAAAGCTAGTACTGACAAAAGTCGAGATATAGATTTCCAAACTTTGGGTTTTTGGTGCATATATATGGAAACTGAAAATTTGTATCTCGGTTAATAAAGGAGCTACGACTTTAGGAATAGTCTCGTTGGATTTAGAACGACGAAACTAAAATAAAACCGTTGGATTTTTAAAGCTACTACTGACAGAAGTCGAGATATAGATTTCCAAACTTTGGGTTTTTGGTGCACATATATGGAAACTGAAAATTTGTATCTTGGTTAATAAAGGAGCTACGACTTTGGGAATAGTCTCGTTGGATTCAGAACGCTGAAACTAAGATAAAACCGTTGGATTTTTAAAGCTACTACTGACAGAAGTCGAGATATAGATTTCCAAACTTTGGGTTTTTGGTGCATATATATGGAAACTGAAAATTTGTATCTCGGTTAGTAAAGGAGCTAAGACTTTGGGAATAGTCTCATTTGATTCAGAACGCTAAAACTAAGACAAAACCGTTGGATTTTTAAAGCTACTACTGACAGAAGTCGAGATATAGATTTCCAAACTTTGGGTTTTTGGTGCATATATATGGAAACTGAAAATTTGTATCTCGGTTAATAAAGGAGCTACGACTTTGGGAATAGTCTCGTTGGATTCAGAACGACGAAGTTAAGACAAAACTGTTGCATTTTTAAAGTTAGTACTGACAGAAGTCGAGATATAGATTTCCAAACTTTGGGTTTTTGGTGCACATATATAGAAACTGAAAATTTGTATCTCGGTTAATAAAGGAGCTACGACTTTGGGAATAGTCGCGTTGGATTTAGAACGACGAAATTAAGACAAAACCGTTGCATTTTTAAAGTTAGTACTGACAGAAGTCGAGATATAGATTTCCAAACTTTGGGTTTTTGGTGCACATATATGGAAACTGAAAATTTGTATCTCGGTTAATAAAGGAGCTACGACTTTGGGAATAGTCTCATTGGATTCAGAACGCTGAAACTAAGACAAAACCGTTGGACTTTTAAAGCTAGTACTGACAGAAGTCGAGATATAGATTTCCAAACTTTGGGTTTTTGGTGCACATATATGGAAACTGAAAATTTGTATCTCGGTTAATAAAGGAGCTACGACTTTGGGAATAGTCTCGTTGGATTCAGAACGACGAAGTTAAGACAAAACCGTTGCATTTTTAAAGTTAGTACTGACAGAAGTCGAGATATAGATTTCCAAACTTTGGGTTTTTGGTGCACATATATGGAAACTGAAAATTTGTATCGCGGTTAATAAAGGAGCTACGACTTTGGGAATAGTCTCGTTGGATTCAGAACGATGAAGTTAAGACAAAACCGTTGCATTTTTAAAGTTAGTACTGACAGAAGTCGAGATATAGATTTCCAAACTTTGGGTTTTTGGTGCACATATATGGAAACTGAAAATTTGTATCTCGGTTAATAAAGGAGCTACGACTTTGGGAATAGTTGCGTTGGATTTAGAACGACGAAACTAAGACAACCGTTGGATTTTTAAAGCTACTACTGACAGAAGTCGAGATATAGATTTCCAAACTTTGGGTTTTTGGTGCATATATATGGAAACTGAAAATTTGTATCTCGGTTAATATAGGAGCTACGACTTTGCGAATAGTCTCGTTGGATTCAGAACGCTGAAACTAAGACAAAACCGTTGGATTTTTAAAGCTACTACTGACAGAAGTCGAGATATAGATTTCCAAACTTTGGGTTTTTGGTGCATATATATGGAAACTGAAAATTTGTATCTCGGTTAATAAGGGAGCTACGACTTTGGGAATAGTCTCATTGGATTCAGAACGCTAAAACTAAGACAAAACCGTTGGATTTTTAAAGCTACTACTGACAGAAGTCGGGATATAGATTTCCAAACTTTGGGTTTTTGGTGCATATATATGGAAACTGAAAAGTTGTATCTCGGTTAATATAGGAGCTACGACTTTGCGAATAGTCTCGTTGGATTCAGAACGCTGAAACTAAGACAAAACCGTTGGATTTTTAAAGCTACTACTGACAGAAGTCGAGATATAGATTTCCAAACTTTGGGTTTTTGGTGCATATATATGGAAACTGAAAATTTGTATCTCGGTTAATAAGGGAGCTACGACTTTGGGAATAGTCGCGTTGGATTTAGAACGACAAAACTAAAATAAAACCGTTGGATTTTTAAAGCTACTACTGACAGAAGTCGAGATATAGATTTCCAAACTTTGGGTTTTTGGTGCATATATATGGAAACTGAAAATTTGTATCTCGGTTAATAAGGGAGCTACGACTTTGGGAATAGTCTCATTGGATTCAGAACGCTAAAACTAAGACAAAACCGTTGGATTTTTAAAGCTACTACTGACAGAAGTCGGGATATAGATTTCCAAACTTTGGGTTTTTGGTGCATATATATGGAAACTGAAAATTTGTATCTCGGTTAATATAGGAGCTACGACTTTGCGAATAGTCTCATTGGATTCAGAACGCTAAAACTAAGACAAAACCGTTGGATTTTTAAAGCTACTACTGACAGAAGTCGGGATATAGATTTCCAAACTTTGGGTTTTTGGTGCATATATATGGAAACTGAAAATTTGTATCTCGGTTAATATAGGAGCTACGACTTTGCGAATAGTCTCGTTGGATTCAGAACGCTGAAACTAAGACAAAACCGTTGGATTTTTAAAGCTACTACTGACAGAAGTCGAGATATAGATTTCCAAACTTTGGGTTTTTGGTGCACATATATGGAAACTGAAAATTTGTATCTTGGTTAATAAAGGAGCTACGACTTTGGGAATAGTCTCGTTGGATTTCAGAACGACCAAAACTAAAATAAAACCGTTGGATTTTTAAGCTACTACTGACAGAAGTCGAGATATAGATTTCCAAACTTTGGGTTTTTGGTGCATATATATGGAAACTGAAAATTTGTATCTCGGTTAATAAAGGAGCTACGACTTTGCGAATCGTTGGATTCAGAACGCTGAAGCTAAGACAAAACCGTTGGATTTTTAAAGCTACTACTAACAGAAGTCGAGATATAGATTTTCAAACTTGGGTTTTTGGTGCATATATATGGAAACTGAAAATTTGTATCTCGGTTAGTAACGGAGCTACGACTTTGGGAATAGTCTCGTTGGATTCAGAACGACGAAGTTAAGACAAAAACCCGTTGCATTTTTAAAGTTAGTACTGACAGAAGTCGAGATATAGATTTCCAAACTTTGGGTTTTTGGTGCACATATATGGAAACTGAAAATTTGTATCGCGGTTAATAAAGGAGCTACGACTTTGGGAATAGTCTCGTTGGATTCAGAACGACGAAGTTAAGACAAAACCGTTTGCATTTTTTAAAGTTAGTACTGACAGAAGTCGAGATATAGATTTCCAAACTTTGGGTTTTTGGTGCACATATATGGAAACTGCAAAATTTGTATCTCGGTTAATAAAGGAGCTACGACTTTGGGAATAGTCGCGTTGGATTTAGAACGACGAAATTAAGACAAAACCGTTGGATTTTTTAAAGCTAGTACTGACAGAAGTTGAGATATAGATTTCCAAACTTTGGGTTTTTGGTGCACATATATGGAAACTGAAAATTTGTATCGCGGTTAATAAAGGAGCTACGACTTTGGGAATAGTTGCGTTGGATTTAGAACGACGAAACTAAGACAACCGTTGGATTTTTAAAGCTACTACTGACAGAAGTCGAGATATAGATTTCCAAACTTTGGGTTTTTGGTGCATATATATGGAAACTGAAAATTTGTATCTCGGTTAATATAGGAGCTACGACTTTGCGAATAGTCTCGTTGGATTCAGAACGCTGAAACTAAGACAAAACCGTTGGATTTTTAAAGCTACTACTGACAGAAGTCGAGATATAGATTTCCAAACTTTGGGTTTTTGGTGCATATATATGGAAACTGAAAATTTGTATCTCGGTTAATAAGGGAGCTACGACTTTGGGAATAGTCTCATTGGATTCAGAATGCTAAAACTAAGACAAAACCGTTGGATTTTTAAAGCTACTACTGACAGAAGTCGGGATATAGATTTCCAAACTTTGGGTTTTTGGTGCATATATATGGAAACTGAAAAGTTGTATCTCGGTTAATATAGGAGCTACGACTTTGCGAATAGTCTCGTTGGATTCAGAACGCTGAAACTAAGACAAAACCGTTGGATTTTTGAAGCTACTACTGACAGAAGTCGAGATATAGATTTCCAAACTTTGGGTTTTTGGTGCATATATATGGAAACTGAAAATTTGTATCTCGGTTAATAAGGGAGCTACGACTTTGGAAATAGTCGCGTTGGATTTAGAACGACAAAACTAAAATAAAACCGTTGGATTTTTAAAGCTACTACTGACAGAAGTCGAGATATAGATTTCCAAACTTTGGGTTTTTGGTGCATATATATGGAAACTGAAAATTTGTATCTCGGTTAATAAGGGAGCTACGACTTTGGGAATAGTCTCATTGGATTCAGAACGCTAAAACTAAGACAAAACCGTTGGATTTTTAAAGCTACTACTGACAGAAGTCGGGATATAGATTTCCAAACTTTGGGTTTTTGGTGCATATATATGGAAACTGAAAATTTGTATCTCGGTTAATATAGGAGCTACGACTTTGCGAATAGTCTCATTGGATTCAGAACGCTAAAACTAAGACAAAACCGTTGGATTTTTAAAGCTACTACTGACAGAAGTCGGGATATAGATTTCCAAACTTTGGGTTTTTGGTGCATATATATGGAAACTGAAAATTTGTATCTCGGTTAATATAGGAGCTACGACTTTGCGAATAGTCTCGTTGGATTCAGAACGCTGAAACTAAGACAAAACCGTTGGATTTTTAAAGCTACTACTGACAGAAGTCGAGATATAGATTTCCAAACTTTGGGTTTTTGGTGCATATATATGGAAACTGAAAATTTGTATCTCGGTTAATAAGGGAGCTACGAGTTTGGGAATAGTCGCGTTGGATTTAGAACGACAAAACTAAAATAAAACCGTTGGATTTTTAAAGCTACTACTGACAGAAGTCGAGATATAGATTTCCAAACTTTGGGTTTTTGGTGCATATATATGGAAACTGAAAATTTGTATCTCGGTTAATAAAGGAGGTACGATTTTGGGAATAGTCTCGTTGGATTTAGAACGACGAAACTAAAATAAAACCGTTGGATTTTTAAAGCTACTACTGACAGAAGTCGAGATATAGATTTCCAAACTTTGGGTTTTTGGTGCACATATATGGAAACTGAAAATTTGTATCTTGGTTAATAAAGGAGCTACGACTTTGGGAATAGTCTCGTTGGATTCAGAACGCTGAAACTAAGATAAAACCGTTGGATTTTTAAAGCTACTACTGACAGAAGTCGAGATATAGATTTCCAAACTTTGGGTTTTTGGTGCATATATATGGAAACTGAAAATTTGTATCTCGGTTAATAAAGGAGCTACGACTTTGCGAATCGTTGGATTCAGAACGCTGAAGCTAAGACAAAACCGTTGGATTTTTAAAGCTACTACTGACAGAAGTCGAGATATAGATTTCCAAACTTTGGGTTTTTGGTGCACATATATGGAAACTGAAAATTTGTATCTCGGTTAGTAAAGGAGCTAAGACTTTGGGAATAGTCTCATTTGATTCAGAACGCTAAAACTAAGACAAAACCGTTGGATTTTTAAAGCTGCTACTGACAGAAGTCGAGATATAGATTTCCAAACTTTGGGTTTTTGGTGCACATATATGGAAACTGAAAATTTGTATCTCGGTTAGTAAAGGAGCTAAGACTTTGGGAATAGTCTCATTTGATTCAGAACGCTGAAACTAAGACAAAACCGTTGGATTTTTAAAGCTACTACTAACAGAAGTCGAGATATAGATTTTCAAACTTTGGGTTTTTGGTGCATATATATGGAAACTGAAAATTTGTATCTCGGTTAATAAAGGAGCTACGACTTTGGGAATAGTCTCGTTGGATTCAAAACGCTGAAACTAAGATAAAACCGTTGGATTTTTAAAGCTACTACTGACAGAAGTCGAGATATAGATTTCCAAACTTTGGGTTTTTGGTGCACATATATGGAAACTGAAAATTTGTATCTTGGTTAATAAAGGAGCTACGACTTTGGGAATAGTCTCGTTGGATTCAGAACGCTGAAACTAAGATAAAACCGTTGGATTTTTAAAGCTACTACTGACAGAAGTCGAGATATAGATTTCCAAACTTTGGGTTTTTGGTGCACATATATGGAAACTGAAAATTTGTATCTCGGTTAATAAAGGAGCTACGACTTTGGGAATAGTCTCGTTGGATTCAAAACGCTGAAACTAAGATAAAACCGTTGGATTTTTAAAGCTACTACTAACAGAAGTCGAGATATAGATTTTCAAACTTTGGGTTTTTGGTGCATATATATGGAAACTGAAAATTTGTATCTCGGTTAGTAACGGAGCTAAGACTTTGGGAGTAGTCTCATTGGATTCAGAACGCTGAAACTAAGACAAAACCGTTGGATTTTTAAAGCTACTACTGACAGAAGTCGAGATATAGATTTCCAAACTTTGGGTTTTTGGTGCATATATATAGAAACTGAAAATTTGTATCTCGGTTAGTAAAGGAGCTAAGACTTTGGGAATAGTCTCGTTGGATTCAAAACGCTGAAACTAAGATAAAACCGTTGGATTTTTAAAGCTACTACTAACAGAAGTCGAGATATAGATTTTCAAACTTTGGGTTTTTGGTGCATATATATGGAAACTGAAAATTTGTATCTCGGTTAGTAACGGAGCTAAGACTTTGGGAATAGTCTCATTGGATTCAGAACGCTGAAACTAAGACAAAACCGTTGGATTTTTAAAGCTACTACTGACAGAAGTCGAGATATAGATTTCCAAACTTTGGGTTTTTGGTGCATATATATAGAAACTGAAAATTTGTATCTCGGTTAGTAAAGGAGCTAAGACTTTGGGAATAGTCTCATTGGATTCAGAACGCTGAAACTAAGACAAAACCGTTGGATTTTTAAAGCTACTACTGACAGAAGTCGAGATATAGATTTCCAAACTTTGGGTTTTTGGTGCATATATATGGAAACTGAAAATTTGTATCTCGGTTAATAAAGGAGCTACGACTTTAGGAATAGTCTCGTTGGATTCAGAACGCTGAAACTAAGACAAAACCGTTGGATTTTTAAAGCTACTGCTGACAGAAGTCGAGATATAGATTTCCAAACTTTGGTTTTTTGGTGCATATATATGGAAACTGAAAATTTGTATCTCGGTTAATAAAGGAGCTACGATTTTGGGAATAGTCTCATTGGATTCAGAACGCTGAAACTAAGACAAAATCGTTGGATTTTTAAAGCTAGTACTGACAGAAGTCGAGATATAGATTTCCAAACTTTGGTTTTTTGGTGCATATATATGGAAGCTGAAAATTTGTATCTCGGTTAATAAAGGAGGTACGATTTTGGGAATAGTCTCATTGGATTCAGAACGCTGAAACTAAGACAAAACCGTTGGATTTTTAAAGCTACTACTGACAGAAGTCGAGATATAGATTTCCAAACTTTGGGTTTTTGGTGCATATATATGGAAACTGAAATATTGTATCTCGGTTAATAAAGGAGCTACGACTTTAGGAATAGTCTCGTTGGATTCAGAACGCTGAAACTAAGACAAAACCGTTGGATTTTTAAAGCTACTACTGACAGAAGTCGAGATATAGATTTCCAAACTTTGGGTTTTTGGTGCATATATATGGAAACTGAAAATTTGTATCTCGGTTAATAAAGGAGCTACGACTTTAGGAATAGTCTCGTTGGATTCAGAACGCTGAAACTAAGACAAAACCGTTGGATTTTTAAAGCTACTGCTGACAGAAGTCGAGATATAGATTTCCAAACTTTGGTTTTTTGGTGCATATATATGGAAACTGAAAATTTGTATCTCGGTTAATAAAGGAGCTACCATTTTGGGAATAGTCTCATTGGATTCAGAACGCTGAAACTAAGACAAAATCGTTGGATTTTTAAAGCTAGTACTGACAGAAGTCGAGATATAGATTTCCAAACTTTGGGTGTTTGGTGCACATATATGGAAACTGAAAATTTGTATCTCGGTTAATAAAGGAGCTACGACTTTGGGAATAGTCGCGTTGGATTTACAACGACGAAACTAAGACAAGACCGTTAGATTTTTAAAGCTAGTACTAACAGAAGTCGAGATATAGATTTCCAAATTTTGGGTGTTTGGTGCACATATATGGAAACTGAAAATTTGTATCTCGGTTAATAAAGGAGCTACGACTTTAAGAATAGTCTCGTTGGATTCAGAACGCTAAAACTAAGACAAAACCGTTGGATTTTTAAAGCTAGTACTGACAGAAGTCGAGATATAGATTTCCAAACTTTGGGTTTTTGGTGCACATATATGGAAACTGAAAATTTGTATCTCGGTTAATAAAGGAGCTACGACTTTGGGAATAGTCTCGTTGGATTCAGAACGACGAAGTTAAGACAAAACCGTTGCATTTTTAAAGTTAGTACTGACAGAAGTCGAGATATAGATTTCCAAACTTTGGGTTTTTGGTGCACATATATAGAAACTGAAAAATTGTATCTCGGTTAATAAAGGAGCTACGACTTTGGGAATGGTCGCGTTGGATTTAGAACGACGAAATTAAGACAAAACCGTTGGATTTTTAAAGCTAGTACTGAGAGAAGTTGAGATATAGATTTCCAAACTTTGGGTTTTTGGTGCATATCTATGGAAACTGAAAATTTGTATCTCGGTTAGTAAAGGAGCTACGACTTTGGGAATAGTCGTTGAATTTTTAAAGCTAGTACTGACAGAAGTCGAGATATAGATTTCTAAACTTTGGGTGTTTGGTGCACATATATGGAAACTGAAAATTTGTATCTCGGTTAATAAAGGAGCTACGACTTTGGGAATAGTCTCATTGGATTCAGAACGCTGAAACTAGGACAAAACCGTTGGATTTTTAAAGCTAGTACTGACAGAAGTTGAGATATAGATTTCCATACTTTGGGTTTTTGGTGCACATATATGGAAACTGAAAATTTGTATCTCGGTTAATAAAGGAGCTACGACTTTGGGAATAGTCGCGTTGGATTTAGAACGACGAAATTAAGACAAAACCGTTGGACTTTTAAAGCTAGTACGGACAGAAGTCGAGATATAGATTTCCAAACTTTGGGTTTTTGGTGCACATATATGGAAACTGAAAATTTGTATCTCGGTTAATAAAGGAGCTACGACTTTGGGAATAGTCGCGTTGGATTTAGAACGACGAAATTAAGACAAAACCGTTGGACTTTTAAAGCTAGTACTGACAGAAGTCGAGATATAGATTTCCAAACTTTGGGTTTTTGGTGCACATATATGGAAACTGAAAATTTGAATCTCGGTTAATAAAGGAGCTACGACTTTGGGAATAGTCTCGTTGGATTCAGAACGACGAAGTTAAGACAAAACCGTTGCATTTTTAAAGTAAGTACTGACAGAAGTCGAGATATAGATTTCCAAACTTTGGGTTTTTGGTGCACATATATGGAAACTGAAAATTTGTATCTCGGTTAATAAAGGAGCTACGACTTTGGGAATAGTCTCGTTGGATTCAGAACGACGAAGTTAAGACAAAACCGTTGCATTTTTAAAGTTAGTACTGACAGAAGTCGAGATATAGATTTCCAAACTTTGGGTTTTTGGTGCACATATATGGAAACTGAAAATTTGTATCTCGGTTAATAAAGGAGCTACGACTTTGGGAATAGTCTCGTTGGATTCAGAACGACGAAGTTAAGACAAAACCGTTGCATTTTTAAAGTTAGTACTGACAGAAGTCGAGATATAGATTTCCAAACTTTGGGTTTTTGGTGCACATATATGGAAACTGAAAATTTGTATCTCGGTTAATAAAGGAGCTACGACTTTGCGAATAGTCTCGTTGGATTCAGAACGCTGAAACTAAGACAAAACCGTTAAATTTTTAAAGCTACTACTGACAGAAGTCGGGATATAGATTTCCAAACTTTGGGTTTTTGGTGCACATATATGGAAACTGAAAATTTGTATCTCGGTTAATAAAGGAGCTACGACTTTGGGAATAGTCGCATTGGATTTAGAACGACGAAACTAAAACAAAACCGTTGGATTTTTAAAGCTAGTACTGACAGAAGTCGAGATATAGATTTCCAAACTTTGGGTTTTTGGTGCATATATATGGAAACTGAAAATTTGTATCTCGGTTAGTAAAGGAGCTACGACTTTAGGAATAGTCTCGTTGGATTCAGAACGCTGAAACTAAGACAAAACCGTTAAATTTTTAAAGCTACTACTGACAGAAGTCGGGATATAGATTTCCAAACTTTGGGTTTTTGGTGCACATATATGGAAACTGAAAATTTGTATCTCGGTTAATAAAGGAGCTACGACTTTGGGAATAGTCGCATTGGATTTAGAACGACGAAACTAAAACAAAACCGTTGGATTTTTAAAGCTAGTACTGACAGAAGTCGAGATATAGATTTCCAAACTTTGGGTTTTTGGTGCATATATATGGAAACTGAAAATTTGTATCTCGGTTAATAAAGGAGCTACGACTTTGGGAATAGTCGCATTGGATTTAGAACGACGAAACTAAAACAAAACCGTTGGATTTTTAAAGCTAGTACTGACAGAAGTCGAGATATAGATTACCAAACTTTGGGTTTTTGGTGCACATATATGGAAACTGAAAATTTGTATCTCGGTTAATAAAGGAGCTACGACTTTGAGAATAGTCTCGTTGGATTCAGAACGCTAAGACTAAGATAAAACCGTTAGATTTTTAAAGCTAGTACTGACAGAAGTCGAGATATAGATTTCCAAACTTTGGGTGTTTGGTGCACATATATGGAAACTGAAAATTTGTATCTCGGTTAATAAAGGAGCTACGACTTTGGGAATAGTTGCGTTGGATTTAGAACGACGAAACTAAGACAAGATCTTTAGATTTTTAAAGCTAGTACTGACAGAAGTCAAGATATAGATTTCCAAACTTTGGGTGTTTGGTGCACATATATGGAAACTGAAAATTTGTATCTCGGTTAGTAAAGGAGCTACGACTTTGAGAATAGTCTCGTTGGATTCAGAACGCTAAGACTAAGATAAAACCGTTAGATTTTTAAAGCTAGTACTGACAGAAGTCGAGATATAGATTTCCAAACTTTGGGTGTTTGGTGCACATATATGGAAACTGAAAATTTGTATCTCGGTTAATAAAGGAGCTACGACTTTGGGAA
The DNA here is from genome assembly GCF_022605725.1 of Anthonomus grandis grandis. NCBI lineage: Eukaryota > Metazoa > Arthropoda > Insecta > Coleoptera > Curculionidae > Anthonomus > Anthonomus grandis. The sequence continues at coordinate 40,900,649 of NC_065567.1, forward strand.
TAGTCTCGTTGGATTCAGAACGACGAAGTTAAGACAAAACCGTTGCATTTTTAAAGTTAGTACTGACAGAAGTCGAGATATAGATTTCCAAACTTTGGTTTTTTGGTGCACATATATGGAAACTGAAAATTTGTATCTCGGTTAATAAAGGAGCTACGATTTTGGGAATAATCTCATTGGATTCAGAACGCTAAAACTAAGACAAAATCGTTGGATTTTTAAAGCTAGTACTGACAGAAGTCGAGATATAGATTTCCAAACTTTGGGTTTTTGGTGCATATATATGGAAGCTGAAAATTTGTATCTCGGTTAATAAAGGAAGTACGATTTTGGGAATAGTCTCATTGGATTCAGAACGCTAAAACTAAGACAAAACCGTTGGATTTTTAAAGCTACTACTGACAGAAGTCGAGATATAGATTTCCAAACTTTGGTTTTTTGGTGCACATATATGGAAACTGAAAATTTGTATCTCGGTTAATAAAGGAGCTACGATTTTAAGAATAGTCTCATTGGATTCAGAACGCTGAAACTAAGACAAAATCGTTGGATTTTTAAAGCTAGTACTGACAGAAGTCGAGATATAGATTTCCAAACTTTGGGTTTTTGGTGCATATATATGGAAACTGAAAATTTGTATCTCGGTTAATAAACTAGCTACGATTTTGGGAATAGTCTCGTTGGATTCAGAACGCTGAAACTAAGATAAAACCGTTGGATTTTTAAAGCTAGTACTGACAGAAGTCGAGATATAGATTTCCAAACTTTGGGTGTTTGGTGCACATATATGGAAACTGAAAATTTGTATCTCAATTAATAAACTAGCTACGATTTTGGGAATAGTCTCGTTGGATTCAGAACGCTGAAACTAAGACAAAATCGTTGGATTTTTAAAGCTAGTACTGACAGAAGTCGAGATATAGATTTCCAAACTTTGGGTGTTTGGTGCACATATATGGAAACTGAAAATTTGTATCTCGGTTAATAAAGGAGCTACGACTTTGGGAATAGTCTCGTTGGATTCAGAACGACGAAGTTAAGACAAAACCGTTGCATTTTTAAAGTTGGTACTGACAGAAGTCGAGATATAGATTTCCAAACTTTGGGTTTTTGGTGCACATATATGGAAACTGAAAATTTGTATCTCGGTTAATAAAGGAGCTACGACTTTGGGAATAGTCTCGTTGGATTCAGAACGACGAAGTTAAGACAAAACCGTTGCATTTTTAAAGTTAGTACTGACAGAAGTCGAGATATAGATTTCCAAACTTTGGGTTTTTGGTGCACATATATGGAAACTGAAAATTTGTATCGCGGTTAATAAAGGAGCTACGACTTTGGGAATAGTCTCGTTGGATTCAGAACGACGAAGTTAAGACAAAACCGTTGCATTTTTAAAGTTAGTACTGACAGAAGTCGAGATATAGATTTCCAAACTTTGGGTTTTTGGTGCACATATATGGAAACTGAAAATTTGTATCTCGGTTAATAAAGGAGCTACGACTTTGGGAATAGTCGCGTTGGATTTAGAACGACGAAATTAAGACAAAACCGTTGGATTTTTAAAGCTAGTACTGACAGAAGTTGAGATATAGATTTCCAAACTTTGGGTTTTTGGTGCACATATATGGAAACTGAAAATTTGTATCTCGGTTAATAAAGGAGCTACGACTTTGGGAATAGTCTCGTTGGATTCAGAACGACGAAGTTAAGACAAAACCGTTGCATTTTTAAAGTTAGTACTGACAGAAGTCGAGATATAGATTTCCAAACTTTGGGTTTTTGGTGCACATATATGGAAACTGAAAATTTGTATCGCGGTTAATAAAGGAGCTACGACTTTGGGAATAGTCTCGTTGGATTCAGAACGATGAAGTTAAGACAAAACCGTTGCATTTTTAAAGTTAGTACTGACAGAAGTCGAGATATAGATTTCCAAACTTTGGGTTTTTGGTGCACATATATGGAAACTGAAAATTTGTATCTCGGTTAATAAAGGAGCTACGACTTTGGGAATAGTTGCGTTGGATTTAGAACGACGAAACTAAGACAACCGTTGGATTTTTAAAGCTACTACTGACAGAAGTCGAGATATAGATTTCCAAACTTTGGGTTTTTGGTGCATATATATGGAAACTGAAAATTTGTATCTCGGTTAATATAGGAGCTACGACTTTGCGAATAGTCTCGTTGGATTCAGAACGCTGAAACTAAGACAAAACCGTTGGATTTTTAAAGCTACTACTGACAGAAGTCGAGATATAGATTTCCAAACTTTGGGTTTTTAGTGCATATATATGGAAACTGAAAATTTGTATCTCGGTTAATAAGGGAGCTACGACTTTGGGAATAGTCTCATTGGATTCAGAACGCTAAAACTAAGACAAAACCGTTGGATTTTTAAAGCTACTACTGACAGAAGTCGGGATATAGATTTCCAAACTTTGGGTTTTTGGTGCATATATATGGAAACTGAAAAGTTGTATCTCGGTTAATATAGGAGCTACGACTTTGCGAATAGTCTCGTTGGATTCAGAACGCTGAAACTAAGACAAAACCGTTGGATTTTTAAAGCTACTACTGACAGAAGTCGAGATATAGATTTCCAAACTTTGGGTTTTTGGTGCATATATATGGAAACTGAAAATTTGTATCTCGGTTAATAAGGGAGCTACGACTTTGGGAATAGTCGCGTTGGATTTAGAACGACAAAACTAAAATAAAACCGTTGGATTTTTAAAGCTACTACTGACAGAAGTCGAGATATAGATTTCCAAACTTTGGGTTTTTGGTGCATATATATGGAAACTGAAAATTTGTATCTCGGTTAATAAGGGAGCTACGACTTTGGGAATAGTCTCATTGGATTCAGAACGCTAAAACTTAGACAAAACCGTTGGATTTTTAAAGCTACTACTGACAGAAGTCGGGATATAGATTTCCAAACTTTGGGTTTTTGGTGCATATATATGGAAACTGAAAATTTGTATCTCGGTTAATATAGGAGCTACGACTTTGCGAATAGTCTCATTGGATTCAGAACGCTAAAACTAAGACAAAACCGTTGGATTTTTAAAGCTACTACTGACAGAAGTCGGGATATAGATTTCCAAACTTTGGGTTTTTGGTGCATATATATGGAAACTGAAAATTTGTATCTCGGTTAATATAGGAGCTACGACTTTGCGAATAGTCTCGTTGGATTCAGAACGCTGAAACTAAGACAAAACCGTTGGATTTTTAAAGCTACTACTGACAGAAGTCGAGATATAGATTTCCAAACTTTGGGTTTTTGGTGCATATATATGGAAACTGAAAATTTGGATCTCGGTTAATAAAGGAGGTACGATTTTGGGAATAGTCTCGTTGGATTTAGAACGACGAAACTAAAATAAAACCGTTGGATTTTTAAAGCTACTACTGACAGAAGTCGAGATATAGATTTCCAAACTTTGGGTTTTTGGTGCACATATATGGAAACTGAAAATTTGTATCTTGGTTAATAAAGGAGCTACGACTTTGGGAATAGTCTCGTTGGATTCAGAACGCTGAAACTAAGATAAAACCGTTGGATTTTTAAAGCTACTACTGACAGAAGTCGAGATATAGATTTCCAAACTTTGGGTTTTTGGTGCATATATATGGAAACTGAAAATTTGTATCTCGGTTAGTAAAGGAGCTAAGACTTTGGGAATAGTCTCATTTGATTCAGAACGCTAAAACTAAGACAAAACCGTTGGATTTTTAAAGCTACTACTGACAGAAGTCGAGATATAGATTTCCAAACTTTGGGTTTTTGGTGCATATATATGGAAACTGAAAATTTGTATCTCGGTTAATAAAGGAGCTACGACTTTGCGAATCGTTGGATTCAGAACGCTGAAGCTAAGACAAAACCGTTGGATTTTTAAAGCTACTACTAACAGAAGTCGAGATATAGATTTTCAAACTTTGGGTTTTTGGTGCATATATATGGAAACTGAAAATTTGTATCTCGGTTAGTAACGGAGCTACGACTTTGGGAATAGTCTCGTTGGATTCAGAACGACGAAGTTAAGACAAAACCGTTGCATTTTTAAAGTTAGTACTGACAGAAGTCGAGATATAGATTTCCAAACTTTGGGTTTTTGGTGCACATATATGGAAACTGAAAATTTGTATCGCGGTTAATAAAGGAGCTACGACTTTGGGAATAGTCTCGTTGGATTCAGAACGACGAAGTTAAGACAAAACCGTTGCATTTTTAAAGTTAGTACTGACAGAAGTCGAGATATAGATTTCCAAACTTTGGGTTTTTGGTGCACATATATGGAAACTGAAAATTTGTATCTCGGTTAATAAAGGAGCTACGACTTTGGGAATAGTCGCGTTGGATTTAGAACGACGAAATTAAGACAAAACCGTTGGATTTTTAAAGCTAGTACTGACAGAAGTTGAGATATAGATTTCCAAACTTTGGGTTTTTGGTGCACATATATGGAAACTGAAAATTTGTATCGCGGTTAATAAAGGAGCTACGACTTTGGGAATAGTTGCGTTGGATTTAGAACGACGAAACTAAGACAACCGTTGGATTTTTAAAGCTACTACTGACAGAAGTCGAGATATAGATTTCCAAACTTTGGGTTTTTGGTGCATATATATGGAAACTGAAAATTTGTATCTCGGTTAATATAGGAGCTACGACTTTGCGAATAGTCTCGTTGGATTCAGAACGCTGAAACTAAGACAAAACCGTTGGATTTTTAAAGCTACTACTGACAGAAGTCGAGATATAGATTTCCAAACTTTGGGTTTTTGGTGCATATATATGGAAACTGAAAATTTGTATCTCGGTTAATAAGGGAGCTACGACTTTGGGAATAGTCTCATTGGATTCAGAACGCTAAAACTAAGACAAAACCGTTGGATTTTTAAAGCTACTACTGACAGAAGTCGGGATATAGATTTCCAAACTTTGGGTTTTTGGTGCATATATATGGAAACTGAAAAGTTGTATCTCGGTTAATATAGGAGCTACGACTTTGCGAATAGTCTCGTTGGATTCAGAACGCTGAAACTAAGACAAAACCGTTGGATTTTTGAAGCTACTACTGACAGAAGTCGAGATATAGATTTCCAAACTTTGGGTTTTTGGTGCATATATATGGAAACTGAAAATTTGTATCTCGGTTAATAAGGGAGCTACGACTTTGGAAATAGTCGCGTTGGATTTAGAACGACAAAACTAAAATAAAACCGTTGGATTTTTAAAGCTACTACTGACAGAAGTCGAGATATAGATTTCCAAACTTTGGGTTTTTGGTGCATATATATGGAAACTGAAAATTTGTATCTCGGTTAATAAGGGAGCTACGACTTTGGGAATAGTCTCATTGGATTCAGAACGCTAAAACTAAGACAAAACCGTTGGATTTTTAAAGCTACTACTGACAGAAGTCGGGATATAGATTTCCAAACTTTGGGTTTTTGGTGCATATATATGGAAACTGAAAATTTGTATCTCGGTTAATATAGGAGCTACGACTTTGCGAATAGTCTCATTGGATTCAGAACGCTAAAACTAAGACAAAACCGTTGGATTTTTAAAGCTACTACTGACAGAAGTCGGGATATAGATTTCCAAACTTTGGGTTTTTGGTGCATATATATGGAAACTGAAAATTTGTATCTCGGTTAATATAGGAGCTACGACTTTGCGAATAGTCTCGTTGGATTCAGAACGCTGAAACTAAGACAAAACCGTTGGATTTTTAAAGCTACTACTGACAGAAGTCGAGATATAGATTTCCAAACTTTGGGTTTTTGGTGCATATATATGGAAACTGAAAATTTGTATCTCGGTTAATAAGGGAGCTACGAGTTTGGGAATAGTCGCGTTGGATTTAGAACGACAAAACTAAAATAAAACCGTTGGATTTTTAAAGCTACTACTGACAGAAGTCGAGATATAGATTTCCAAACTTTGGGTTTTTGGTGCATATATATGGAAACTGAAAATTTGTATCTCGGTTAATAAAGGAGGTACGATTTTGGGAATAGTCTCGTTGGATTTAGAACGACGAAACTAAAATAAAACCGTTGGATTTTTAAAGCTACTACTGACAGAAGTCGAGATATAGATTTCCAAACTTTGGGTTTTTGGTGCACATATATGGAAACTGAAAATTTGTATCTTGGTTAATAAAGGAGCTACGACTTTGGGAATAGTCTCGTTGGATTCAGAACGCTGAAACTAAGATAAAACCGTTGGATTTTTAAAGCTACTACTGACAGAAGTCGAGATATAGATTTCCAAACTTTGGGTTTTTGGTGCATATATATGGAAACTGAAAATTTGTATCTCGGTTAATAAAGGAGCTACGACTTTGCGAATCGTTGGATTCAGAACGCTGAAGCTAAGACAAAACCGTTGGATTTTTAAAGCTACTACTGACAGAAGTCGAGATATAGATTTCCAAACTTTGGGTTTTTGGTGCACATATATGGAAACTGAAAATTTGTATCTCGGTTAGTAAAGGAGCTAAGACTTTGGGAATAGTCTCATTTGATTCAGAACGCTAAAACTAAGACAAAACCGTTGGATTTTTAAAGCTACTACTGACAGAAGTCGAGATATAGATTTCCAAACTTTGGGTTTTTGGTGCACATATATGGAAACTGAAAATTTGTATCTCGGTTAGTAAAGGAGCTAAGACTTTGGGAATAGTCTCATTTGATTCAGAACGCTAAAACTAAGACAAAACCGTTGGATTTTTAAAGCTACTACTGACAGAAGTCGAGATATAGATTTCCAAACTTTGGGTTTTTGGTGCACATATATGGAAACTGAAAATTTGTATCTCGGTTAATAAAGGAGCTACGACTTTGGGAATAGTCTCGTTGGATTCAAAACGCTGAAACTAAGATAAAACCGTTGGATTTTTAAAGCTACTACTAACAGAAGTCGAGATATAGATTTTCAAACTTTGGGTTTTTGGTGCATATATATGGAAACTGAAAATTTGTATCTCGGTTAGTAACGGAGCTAAGACTTTGGGAGTAGTCTCATTGGATTCAGAACGCTGAAACTAAGACAAAACCGTTGGATTTTTAAAGCTACTACTGACAGAAGTCGAGATATAGATTTCCAAACTTTGGGTTTTTGGTGCATATATATAGAAACTGAAAATTTGTATCTCGGTTAGTAAAGGAGCTAAGACTTTGGGAATAGTCTCGTTGGATTCAAAACGCTGAAACTAAGATAAAACCGTTGGATTTTTAAAGCTACTACTAACAGAAGTCGAGATATAGATTTTCAAACTTTGGGTTTTTGGTGCATATATATGGAAACTGAAAATTTGTATCTCGGTTAGTAACGGAGCTAAGACTTTGGGAATAGTCTCATTGGATTCAGAACGCTGAAACTAAGACAAAACCGTTGGATTTTTAAAGCTACTACTGACAGAAGTCGAGATATAGATTTCCAAACTTTGGGTTTTTGGTGCATATATATAGAAACTGAAAATTTGTATCTCGGTTAGTAAAGGAGCTAAGACTTTGGGAATAGTCTCATTGGATTCAGAACGCTGAAACTAAGACAAAACCGTTGGATTTTTAAAGCTACTACCGACAGAAGTCGAGATATAGATTTCCAAACTTTGGGTTTTTGGTGCATATATATGGAAACTGAAAATTTGTATCTCGGTTAATAAAGGAGCTACGACTTTAGGAATAGTCTCGTTGGATTCAGAACGCTGAAACTAAGACAAAACCGTTGGATTTTTAAAGCTACTGCTGACAGAAGTCGAGATATAGATTTCCAAACTTTGGTTTTTTGGTGCATATATATGGAAACTGAAAATTTGTATCTCGGTTAATAAAGGAGCTACGATTTTGGGAATAGTCTCATTGGATTCAGAACGCTAAAACTAAGACAAAATCGTTGGATTTTTAAAGCTAGTACTGACAGAAGTCGAGATATAGATTTCCAAACTTTGGTTTTTTGGTGCATATATATGGAAGCTGAAAATTTGTATCTCGGTTAATAAAGGAGGTACGATTTTGGGAATAGTCTCATTGGATTCAGAACGCTAAAACTAAGACAAAATCGTTGGATTTTTAAAGCTAGTACTGACAGAAGTCGAGATATAGATTTCCAAACTTTGGTTTTTTGGTGCATATATATGGAAGCTGAAAATTTGTATCTCGGTTAATAAAGGAGGTACGATTTTGGGAATAGTCTCATTGGATTCAGAACGCTGAAACTAAGACAAAACCGTTGGATTTTTAAAGCTACTGCTGACAGAAGTCGAGATATAGATTTCCAAACTTTGGTTTTTTGGTGCATATATATGGAAACTGAAAATTTGTATCTCGGTTAATAAAGGAGCTACCATTTTGGGAATAGTCTCATTGGATTCAGAACGCTGAAACTAAGACAAAATCGTTGGATTTTTAAAGCTACTACTGACAGAAGTCGAGATATAGATTTCCAAACTTTGGGTTTTTGGTGCATATATATGGAAACTGAAATATTGTATCTCGGTTAATAAAGGAGCTACGACTTTAGGAATAGTCTCGTTGGATTCAGAACGCTGAAACTAAGACAAAACCGTTGGATTTTTAAAGCTACTACTGACAGAAGTCGAGATATAGATTTCCAAACTTTGGGTTTTTGGTGCATATATATGGAAACTGAAATATTGTATCTCGGTTAATAAAGGAGCTACGACTTTAGGAATAGTCTCGTTGGATTCAGAACGCTGAAACTAAGACAAAACCGTTGGATTTTTAAAGCTACTGCTGACAGAAGTCGAGATATAGATTTCCAAACTTTGGGTTTTTGGTGCATATATATGGAAACTGAAATATTGTATCTCGGTTAATAAAGGAGCTACGACTTTAGGAATAGTCTCGTTGGATTCAGAACGCTGAAACTAAGACAAAACCGTTGGATTTTTAAAGCTACTACTGACAGAAGTCGAGATATAGATTTCCAAACTTTGGGTTTTTGGTGCATATATATGGAAACTGAAAATTTGTATCTCGGTTAATAAAGGAGCTACGACTTTAGGAATAGTCTCGTTGGATTCAGAACGCTGAAACTAAGACAAAACCGTTGGATTTTTAAAGCTACTGCTGACAGAAGTCGAGATATAGATTTCCAAACTTTGGTTTTTTGGTGCATATATATGGAAACTGAAAATTTGTATCTCGGTTAATAAAGGAGCTACCATTTTGGGAATAGTCTCATTGGATTCAGAACGCTGAAACTAAGACAAAATCGTTGGATTTTTAAAGCTAGTACTGACAGAAGTCGAGATATAGATTTCCAAACTTTGGGTGTTTGGTGCACATATATGGAAACTGAAAATTTGTATCTCGGTTAATAAAGGAGCTACGACTTTGGGAATAGTCTCGTTGGATTCAGAACGACGAAGTTAAGACAAAACCGTTGCATTTTTAAAGTTAGTACTGACAGAAGTCGAGATATAGATTTCCAAACTTTGGGTTTTTGGTGCACATATATAGAAACTGAAAATTTGTATCTCGGTTAATAAAGGAGCTACGACTTTGGGAATAGTCGCGTTGGATTTACAACGACGAAACTAAGACAAGACCGTTAGATTTTTAAAGCTAGTACTAACAGAAGTCGAGATATAGATTTCCAAATTTTGGGTGTTTGGTGCACATATATGGAAACTGAAAATTTGTATCTCGGTTAATAAAGGAGCTACGACTTTAAGAATAGTCTCGTTGGATTCAGAACGCTAAAACTAAGACAAAACCGTTGGATTTTTAAAGCTAGTACTGACAGAAGTCGAGATATAGATTTCCAAACTTTGGGTTTTTGGTGCACATATATGGAAACTGAAAATTTGTATCTCGGTTAATAAAGGAGCTACGACTTTGGGAATAGTCTCGTTGGATTCAGAACGACGAAGTTAAGAGAAAACCGTTGCATTTTTAAAGTTAGTACTGACAGAAGTCGAGATATAGATTTCCAAACTTTGGGTTTTTGGTGCACATATATAGAAACTGAAAATTTGTATCTCGGTTAATAAAGGAGCTACGACTTTGGGAATGGTCGCGTTGGATTTAGAACGACGAAATTAAGACAAAACCGTTGGATTTTTAAAGCTAGTACTGACAGAAGTTGAGATATAGATTTCCAAACTTTGGGTTTTTGGTGCACATATATGGAAACTGAAAATTTGTATCTCGGTTAATAAAGGAGCTACGACTTTGGGAATAGTCTCGTTGGATTCAGAACGACGAAGTTAAGACAAAACCGTTGCATTTTTAAAGTTAGTACTGACAGAAGTCGAGATATAGATTTCCAAACTTTGGGTTTTTGGTGCACATATATGGAAACTGAAAATTTGTATCTCGGTTAATAAAGGAGCTACGACTTTGGGAATAGTCGCGTTGGATTTAGAACGACGAAATTAAGACAAAACCGTTGGATTTTTAAAGCTAGTACTGACAGAAGTTGAGATATAGATTTCCAAACTTTGGGTTTTTGGTGCACATATATGGAAACTGAAAATTTGTATCTCGGTTATTAAAGGAGCTACGACTTTGGGAATAGTCTCATTGGATTCAGAACGCTGAAACTAAGACAAAACCGTTGGACTTTTAAAGCTAGTACTGACAGAAGTCGAGATATAGATTTCCAAACTTTGGGTTTTTGGTGCACATATATGGAAACTGAAAATTTGTATCTCGGTTAATAAAGGAGCTACGACTTTGGGAATAGTCTCATTGGATTCAGAACGCTGAAACTAAGACAAAACCGTTGGACTTTTAAAGCTAGTACTGACAGAAGTCGAGATATAGATTTCCAAACTTTGGGTTTTTGGTGCACATATATGGAAACTGAAAATTTGTATCTCGGTTAATAAAGGAGCTACGACTTTGGGAATAGTCTCATTGGATTCAGAACGCTAAAACTAAGACAAAACCGTTGGATTTTTAAAGCTACTACTGACAGAAGTCGGGATATAGATTTCCAAACTTTGGGTTTTTGGTGCATATATATGGAAACTGAAAATTTGTATCTCGGTTAATATAGGAGCTACGACTTTGCGAATAGTCTCGTTGGATTCAGAACGCTGAAACTAAGACAAAACCGTTGGATTTTTAAAGCTACTACTGACAGAAGTCGAGATATAGATTTCCAAACTTTGGGTTTTTGGTGCATATATATGGAAACTGAAAATTTGTATCTCGGTTAATAAGGGAGCTACGAGTTTGGGAATAGTCGCGTTGGATTTAGAACGACAAAACTAAAATAAAACCGTTGGATTTTTAAAGCTACTACTGACAGAAGTCGAGATATAGATTTCCAAACTTTGGGTTTTTGGTGCATATATATGGAAACTGAAAATTTGTATCTCGGTTAATAAAGGAGGTACGATTTTGGGAATAGTCTCGTTGGATTTAGAACGACGAAACTAAAATAAAACCGTTGGATTTTTAAAGCTACTACTGACAGAAGTCGAGATATAGATTTCCAAACTTTGGGTTTTTGGTGCACATATATGGAAACTGAAAATTTGTATCTTGGTTAATAAAGGAGCTACGACTTTGGGAATAGTCTCGTTGGATTCAGAACGCTGAAACTAAGATAAAACCGTTGGATTTTTAAAGCTACTACTGACAGAAGTCGAGATATAGATTTCCAAACTTTGGGTTTTTGGTGCATATATATGGAAACTGAAAATTTGTATCTCGGTTAATAAAGGAGCTACGACTTTGCGAATCGTTGGATTCAGAACGCTGAAGCTAAGACAAAACCGTTGGATTTTTAAAGCTACTACTGACAGAAGTCGAGATATAGATTTCCAAACTTTGGGTTTTTGGTGCACATATATGGAAACTGAAAATTTGTATCTCGGTTAGTAAAGGAGCTAAGACTTTGGGAATAGTCTCATTTGATTCAGAACGCTAAAACTAAGACAAAACCGTTGGATTTTTAAAGCTACTACTGACAGAAGTCGAGATATAGATTTCCAAACTTTGGGTTTTTGGTGCACATATATGGAAACTGAAAATTTGTATCTCGGTTAGTAAAGGAGCTAAGACTTTGGGAATAGTCTCATTTGATTCAGAACGCTAAAACTAAGACAAAACCGTTGGATTTTTAAAGCTACTACTGACAGAAGTCGAGATATAGATTTCCAAACTTTGGGTTTTTGGTGCACATATATGGAAACTGAAAATTTGTATCTCGGTTAATAAAGGAGCTACGACTTTGGGAATAGTCTCGTTGGATTCAAAACGCTGAAACTAAGATAAAACCGTTGGATTTTTAAAGCTACTACTAACAGAAGTCGAGATATAGATTTTCAAACTTTGGGTTTTTGGTGCATATATATGGAAACTGAAAATTTGTATCTCGGTTAGTAACGGAGCTAAGACTTTGGGAGTAGTCTCATTGGATTCAGAACGCTGAAACTAAGACAAAACCGTTGGATTTTTAAAGCTACTACTGACAGAAGTCGAGATATAGATTTCCAAACTTTGGGTTTTTGGTGCATATATATAGAAACTGAAAATTTGTATCTCGGTTAGTAAAGGAGCTAAGACTTTGGGAATAGTCTCGTTGGATTCAAAACGCTGAAACTAAGATAAAACCGTTGGATTTTTAAAGCTACTACTAACAGAAGTCGAGATATAGATTTTCAAACTTTGGGTTTTTGGTGCATATATATGGAAACTGAAAATTTGTATCTCGGTTAGTAACGGAGCTAAGACTTTGGGAATAGTCTCATTGGATTCAGAACGCTGAAACTAAGACAAAACCGTTGGATTTTTAAAGCTACTACTGACAGAAGTCGAGATATAGATTTCCAAACTTTGGGTTTTTGGTGCATATATATAGAAACTGAAAATTTGTATCTCGGTTAGTAAAGGAGCTAAGACTTTGGGAATAGTCTCATTGGATTCAGAACGCTGAAACTAAGACAAAACCGTTGGATTTTTAAAGCTACTACCGACAGAAGTCGAGATATAGATTTCCAAACTTTGGGTTTTTGGTGCATATATATGGAAACTGAAAATTTGTATCTCGGTTAATAAAGGAGCTACGACTTTAGGAATAGTCTCGTTGGATTCAGAACGCTGAAACTAAGACAAAACCGTTGGATTTTTAAAGCTACTGCTGACAGAAGTCGAGATATAGATTTCCAAACTTTGGTTTTTTGGTGCATATATATGGAAACTGAAAATTTGTATCTCGGTTAATAAAGGAGCTACGATTTTGGGAATAGTCTCATTGGATTCAGAACGCTGAAACTAAGACAAAATCGTTGGATTTTTAAAGCTAGTACTGACAGAAGTCGAGATATAGATTTCCAAACTTTGGTTTTTTGGTGCATATATATGGAAGCTGAAAATTTGTATCTCGGTTAATAAAGGAGGTACGATTTTGGGAATAGTCTCATTGGATTCAGAACGCTGAAACTAAGACAAAACCGTTGGATTTTTAAAGCTACTACTGACAGAAGTCGAGATATAGATTTCCAAACTTTGGGTTTTTGGTGCATATATATGGAAACTGAAATATTGTATCTCGGTTAATAAAGGAGCTACGACTTTAGGAATAGTCTCGTTGGATTCAGAACGCTGAAACTAAGACAAAACCGTTGGATTTTTAAAGCTACTACTGACAGAAGTCGAGATATAGATTTCCAAACTTTGGGTTTTTGGTGCATATATATGGAAACTGAAAATTTGTATCTCGGTTAATAAAGGAGCTACGACTTTAGGAATAGTCTCGTTGGATTCAGAACGCTGAAACTAAGACAAAACCGTTGGATTTTTAAAGCTACTGCTGACAGAAGTCGAGATATAGATTTCCAAACTTTGGTTTTTTGGTGCATATATATGGAAACTGAAAATTTGTATCTCGGTTAATAAAGGAGCTACCATTTTGGGAATAGTCTCATTGGATTCAGAACGCTGAAACTAAGACAAAATCGTTGGATTTTTAAAGCTAGTACTGACAGAAGTCGAGATATAGATTTCCAAACTTTGGGTGTTTGGTGCACATATATGGAAACTGAAAATTTGTATCTCGGTTAATAAAGGAGCTACGACTTTGGGAATAGTCTCGTTGGATTCAGAACGACGAAGTTAAGACAAAACCGTTGCATTTTTTTAGTTAGTACTGACAGAAGTCGAGATATAGATTTCCAAACTTTGGGTTTTTGGTGCACATATATAGAAACTGAAAATTTGTATCTCGGTTAATAAAGGAGCTACGACTTTGGGAATAGTCGCGTTGGATTTACAACGACGAAACTAAGACAAGACCGTTAGATTTTTAAAGCTAGTACTAACAGAAGTCGAGATATAGATTTCCAAATTTTGGGTGTTTGGTGCACATATATGGAAACTGAAAATTTGTATCTCGGTTAATAAAGGAGCTACGACTTTAAGAATAGTCTCGTTGGATTCAGAACGCTAAAACTAAGACAAAACCGTTGGATTTTTAAAGCTAGTACTGACAGAAGTCGAGATATAGATTTCCAAACTTTGGGTTTTTGGTGCACATATATGGAAACTGAAAATTTGTATCTCGGTTAATAAAGGAGCTACGACTTTGGGAATGGTCGCGTTGGATTTAGAACGACGAAGTTAAGACAAGACCGTTAGATTTTTAAAGCTAGTACTAACAGAAGTCGAGATATAGATTTCCAAATTTTGGGTGTTTGGTGCACATATATGGAAACTGAAAATTTGTATCTCGGTTAATAAAGGAGCTACGACTTTAGGAATAGTCTCGTTGGATTCAGAACGCTGAAACTAAGACAAAACCGTTGGATTTTTAAAGCTACTGCTGACAGAAGTCGAGATATAGATTTCCAAACTTTGGTTTTTTGGTGCATATATATGGAAACTGAAAATTTGTATCTCGGTTAATAAAGGAGCTACGATTTTGGGAATAGTCTCATTGGATTCAGAACGCTGAAACTAAGACAAAATCGTTGGATTTTTAAAGCTAGTACTGACAGAAGTCGAGATATAGATTTCCAAACTTTGGTTTTTTGGTGCATATATATGGAAGCTGAAAATTTGTATCTCGGTTAATAAAGGAGGTACGATTTTGGGAATAGTCTCATTGGATTCAGAACGCTGAAACTAAGACAAAACCGTTGGATTTTTAAAGCTACTACTGACAGAAGTCGAGATATAGATTTCCAAACTTTGGGTTTTTGGTGCATATATATGGAAACTGAAATATTGTATCTCGGTTAATAAAGGAGCTACGACTTTAGGAATAGTCTTGTTGGATTCAGAACGCTGAAACTAAGACAAAACCGTTGGATTTTTAAAGCTACTACTGACAGAAGTCGAGATATAGATTTCCAAACTTTGGGTTTTTGGTGCATATATATGGAAACTGAAAATTTGTATCTCGGTTAATAAAGGAGCTACGACTTTAGGAATAGTCTCGTTGGATTCAGAACGCTGAAACTAAGACAAAACCGTTGGATTTTTAAAGCTACTGCTGACAGAAGTCGAGATATAGATTTCCAAACTTTGGTTTTTTGGTGCATATATATGGAAACTGAAAATTTGTATCTCGGTTAATAAAGGAGCTACCATTTTGGGAATAGTCTCATTGGATTCAGAACGCTGAAACTAAGACAAAATCGTTGGATTTTTAAAGCTAGTACTGACAGAAGTCGAGATATAGATTTCCAAACTTTGGGTGTTTGGTGCACATATATGGAAACTGAAAATTTGTATCTCGGTTAATAAAGGAGCTACGACTTTGGGAATAGTCTCGTTGGATTCAGAACGACGAAGTTAAGACAAAACCGTTGCATTTTTAAAGTTAGTACTGACAGAAGTCGAGATATAGATTTCCAAACTTTGGGTTTTTGGTGCACATATATAGAAACTGAAAATTTGTATCTCGGTTAATAAAGGAGCTACGACTTTGGGAATGGTCGCGTTGGATTTAGAACGACGAAATTAAGACAAAACCGTTGGATTTTTAAAGCTAGTACTGACAGAAGTTGAGATATAGATTTCCAAACTTTGGGTTTTTGGTGCACATATATGGAAACTGAAAATTTGTATCTCGGTTAATAAAGGAGCTACGACTTTGGGAATAGTCTCGTTGGATTCAGAACGACGAAGTTAAGACAAAACCGTTGCATTTTTAAAGTTAGTACTGACAGAAGTCGAGATATAGATTTCCAAACTTTGGGTTTTTGGTGCACATATATGGAAACTGAAAATTTGTATCTCGGTTAATAAAGGAGCTACGACTTTGGGAATAGTCGCGTTGGATTTAGAACGACGAAATTAAGACAAAACCGTTGGATTTTTAAAGCTAGTACTGACAGAAGTTGAGATATAGATTTCCAAACTTTGGGTTTTTGGTGCACATATATGGAAACTGAAAATTTGTATCTCGGTTATTAAAGGAGCTACGACTTTGGGAATAGTCTCATTGGATTCAGAACGCTGAAACTAAGACAAAACCGTTGGACTTTTAAAGCTAGTACTGACAGAAGTCGAGATATAGATTTCCAAACTTTGGGTTTTTGGTGCACATATATGGAAACTGAAAATTTGTATCTCGGTTAATAAAGGAGCTACGACTTTGGGAATAGTCTCATTGGATTCAGAACGCTGAAACTAAGACAAAACCGTTGGACTTTTAAAGCTAGTACTGACAGAAGTCGAGATATAGATTTCCAAACTTTGGGTTTTTGGTGCACATATATGGAAACTGAAAATTTGTATCTCGGTTAATAAAGGAGCTACGACTTTGGGAATAGTCTCGTTGGATTCAGAACGCTGAAACTAAGACAAAACCGTTGGACTTTTAAAGCTAGTACTGACAGAAGTCGAGATATAGATTTCCAAACTTTGGGTTTTTGGTGCATATATATGGAAACTGAAAATTTGTATCTCGGTTAATAAAGGAGCTACGACTTTGGGAATAGTCGCGTTGGATTTAGAACGACGAAATTAAGACAAAACCGTTGGACTTTTAAAGCTAGTACTGACAGAAGTCGAGATATAGATTTCCAAACTTTGGGTTTTTGGTGCACATATATGGAAACTGAAAATTTGTATCTCGGTTAATAAAGGAGCTACGACTTTGGGAATAGTCTCGTTGGATTCAGAACGACGAAGTTAAGACAAAACCGTTGCATTTTTAAAGTTAGTACTGACAGAAGTCGAGATATAGATTTCCAAACTTTGGGTTTTTGGTGCACATATATGGAAACTGAAAATTTGTATCTCGGTTAATAAAGGAGCTACGACTTTGGGAATAGTCTCGTTGGATTCAGAACGACGAAGTGAAGACAAAACCGTTGCATTTTTAAAGTTAGTACTGACAGAAGTCGAGATATAGATTTCCAAACTTTGGGTTTTTGGTGCACATATATGGAAACTGAAAATTTGTATCTCGGTTAATAAAGGAGCTACGACTTTGGGAATAGTCTCGTTGGATTCAGAACGACGAAGTTAAGACAAAACCGTTGCATTTTTAAAGTTAGTACTGACAGAAGTCGAGATATAGATTTCCAAACTTTGGGTTTTTGGTGCACATATATGGAAACTGAAAATTTGTATCTCGGTTAATAAAGGAGCTACGACTTTGCGAATAGTCTCGTTGGATTCAGAACGCTGAAACTAAGACAAAACCGTTAAATTTTTAAAGCTACTACTGACAGAAGTCGGGATATAGATTTCCAAACTTTGGGTTTTTGGTGCATATATATGGAAACTGAAAATTTGTATCTCGGTTAATAAAGGAGCTACGACTTTGGGAATAGTCGCATTGGATTTAGAACGACGAAACTAAAACAAAACCGTTGGATTTTTAAAGCTAGTACTGACAGAAGTCGAGATATAGATTTCCAAACTTTGGGTTTTTGGTGCATATATATGGAAACTGAAAATTTGTATCTCGGTTAGTAAAGGAGCTACGACTTTAGGAATAGTCTCGTTGGATTCAGAACGCTGAAACAAAGACAAAACCGTTAAATTTTTAAAGCTACTTCTGACAGAAGTCGGGATATAGATTTCCAAACTTTGGGTTTTTGGTGCACATATATGGAAACTGAAAATTTGTATCTCGGTTAATAAAGGAGCTACGACTTTGGGAATAGTCGCATTGGATTTAGAACGACGAAACTAAAACAAAACCGTTAGATTTTTAAAGCTAGTACTGACAGAAGTCGAGATATAGATTTCCAAACTTTGGGTTTTTGGTGCACATATATGGAAACTGAAAATTTGTATCTCGGTTAATAAAGGAGCTACGACTTTGGGAATAGTCGCATTGGATTTAGAACGACGAAACTAAAACAAAACCGTTAGATTTTTAAAGCTAGTACTGACAGAAGTCGAGATATAGATTTCTAAACTTTGGGTGTTTGGTGCACATATATGGAAACTGAAAATTTGTATCTCGGTTAATAAAGGAGCTACGACTTTGTGAATAGTTGCGTTGGATTTAGAACGACGAAACTAAGACAAGACCGTTAGATTTTTAAAGCTAGTACTGACAGAAGTCGAGATATAGATTTCCAAACTTTGGGTTTTTGGTGCACATATATGGAAACTGAAAATTTGTATCTCGGTTAATAAAGGAGCTACGACTTTGGGAATAGTCTCATTGGATTCAGAACGCTGAAACTAGGACAAAACCGTTGGATTTTTAAAGCTAGTACTGACAGAAGTTGAGATATAGATTTCCAAACTTTGGGTTTTTGGTGCACATATATGGAAACTGAAAATTTGTATCTCGGTTAATAAAGGAGCTACGACTTTGGGAATAGTCGCGTTGGATTTAGAACGACGAAATTAAGACAAAACCGTTGGACTTTTAAAGCTAGTACTGACAGAAGTCGAGATATAGATTTCCAAACTTTGGGTTTTTGGTGCACATATATGGAAACTGAAAATTTGAATCTCGGTTAATAAAGGAGCTACGACTTTGGGAATAGTCTCGTTGGATTCAGAACGACGAAGTTAAGACAAAACCGTTGCATTTTTAAAGTTAGTACTGACAGAAGTCGAGATATAGATTTCCAAACTTTGGGTTTTTGGTGCACATATATGGAAACTGAAAATTTGTATCTCGGTTAATAAAGGAGCTACGACTTTGGGAATAGTCTCGTTGGATTCAGAACGACGAAGTTAAGACAAAACCGTTGCATTTTTAAAGTTAGTACTGACAGAAGTCGAGATATAGATTTCCAAACTTTGGGTTTTTGGTGCACATATATGGAAACTGAAAATTTATATCTCGGTTAATAAAGGAGCTACGACTTTGCGAATAGTCTCGTTGGATTCAGAACGCTGAAACTAAGACAAAACCGTTTAATTTTTAAAGCTACTACTGACAGAAGTCGGGATATAGATTTCCAAACTTTGGGTTTTTGGTGCACATATATGGAAACTGAAAATTTGTATCTCGGTTAATAAAGGAGCTACGACTTTGGGAATAGTCGCATTGGATTTAGAACGACGAAACTAAAACAAAACCGTTGGATTTTTAAAGCTAGTACTGACAGAAGTCGAGATATAGATTTCCAAACTTTGGGTTTTTGGTGCATATATATGGAAACTGAAAATTTGTATCTCGGTTAGTAAAGGAGCTACGACTTTAGGAATAGTCTCGTTGGATTCAGAACGCTGAAACTAAGACAAAACCGTTAAATTTTTAAAGCTACTACTGACAGAAGTCGGGATATAGATTTCCAAACTTTGGGTTTTTGGTGCACATATATGGAAACTGAAAATTTGTATCTCGGTTAATAAAGGAGCTACGACTTTGGGAATAGTCACATTGGATTTAGAACGACGAAACTAAAACAAAACCGTTGGATTTTTAAAGCTAGTACTGACAGAAGTCGAGATATAGATTTCCAAACTTTGGGTTTTTGGTGCATATATATGGAAACTGAAAATTTGTATCTCGGTTAATAAAGGAGCTACGACTTTGGGAATAGTCGCATTGGATTTAGAACGACGAAACTAAAACAAAACCGTTGGATTTTTAAAGCTAGTACTGACAGAAGTCGAGATATAGATTACCAAACTTTGGGTTTTTGGTGCACATATATGGAAACTGAAAATTTGTATCTCGGTTAATAAAGGAGCTACGACTTTGGGAATAGTCTCGTTGGATTCAGAACGACGAAGTTAAGACAAAACCGTTGCATTTTTAAAGTTAGTACTGACAGAAGTCGAGATATAGATTTCCAAACTTTGGGTTTTTGGTGCACATATATGGAAACTGAAAATTTGTATCTCGGTTAATAAAGGAGCTACGACTTTGGGAATAGTTGCGTTGGATTTAGAACGACGAAACTAAGACAACCGTTGGATTTTTAAAGCTACTACTGACAGAAGTCGAGATATAGATTTCCAAACTTTGGGTTTTTGGTGCATATATATGGAAACTGAAAATTTGTATCTCGGTTAATAAAGGAGCTACGACTTTGCGAATAGTCTTGTTGGATTCAGAACGCTGAAACTAAGACAAAACCGTTGGATTTTTAAAGCTACTACTGACAGAAGTCGGGATATAGATTTCCAAACTTTGGGTTTTTGGTGCACATATATGGAAACTGAAAATTTGTATCTCGGTTAATAAAGGAGCTACGACTTTGGGAATAGTCGCATTGGATTTAGAACGACGAAACTAAAACAAAACCGTTGGATTTTTAAAGCTAGTACTGACAGAAGTCGAGATATAGATTTCCAAACTTTGGGTTTTTGGTGCATATATATGGAAACTGAAAATTTGTATCTCGGTTAATAAAGGAGCTACGACTTTGGGAATAGTCGCATTGGATTTAGAACGACGAAACTAAAACAAAACCGTTGGATTTTTAAAGCTAGTACTGACAGAAGTCGAGATATAGATTACCAAACTTTGGGTTTTTGGTGCACATATATGGAAACTGAAAATTTGTATCTCGGTTAATAAAGGAGCTACGACTTTGGGAATAGTCTCGTTGGATTCAGAACGACGAAGTTAAGACAAAACCGTTGCATTTTTAAAGTTAGTACTGACAGAAGTCGAGATATAGATTTCCAAACTTTGGGTTTTTGGTGCACATATATGGAAACTGAAAATTTGTATCTCGGTTAATAAAGGAGCTACGACTTTGGGAATAGTTGCGTTGGATTTAGAACGACGAAACTAAGACAACCGTTGGATTTTTAAAGCTACTACTGACAGAAGTCGAGATATAGATTTCCAAACTTTGGGTTTTTGGTGCATATATATGGAAACTGAAAATTTGTATCTCGGTTAATATAGGAGCTACGACTTTGCGAATAGTCTCGTTGGATTCAGAACGCTGAAACTAAGACAAAACCGTTGGATTTTTAAAGCTACTACTGACAGAAGTCGAGATATAGATTTCCAAACTTTGGGTTTTTGGTGCATATATATGGAAACTGAAAATTTGTATCTCGGTTAATAAGGGAGCTACGACTTTGGGAATAGTCTCATTGGATTCAGAACGCTAAAACTAAGACAAAACCGTTGGATTTTTAAAGCTACTACTGACAGAAGTCGGGATATAGATTTCCAAACTTTGGGTTTTTGGTGCATATATATGGAAACTGAAAATTTGTATCTCGGTTAATATAGGAGCTACGACTTTGCGAATAGTCTCGTTGGATTCAGAACGCTGAAACTAAGACAAAACCGTTGGATTTTTAAAGCTACTTCTGACAGAAGTCGAGATATAGATTTCCAAACTTTGGGTTTTTGGTGCATATATATGGAAACTGAAAATTTGTATCTCGGTTAATAAGGGAGCTACGAGTTTGGGAATAGTCGCGTTGGATTTAGAACGACAAAACTAAAATAAAACCGTTGGATTTTTAAAGCTACTACTGACAGAAGTCGAGATATAGATTTCCAAACTTTGGGTTTTTGGTGCATATATATGGAAACTGAAAATTTGTATCTCGGTTAATAAAGGAGGTACGATTTTGGGAATAGTCTCGTTGGATTTAGAACGACGAAACTAAAATAAAACCGTTGGATTTTTAAAGCTACTACTGACAGAAGTCGAGATATAGATTTCCAAACTTTGGGTTTTTGGTGCACATATATGGAAACTGAAAATTTGTATCTTGGTTAATAAAGGAGCTACGACTTTGGGAATAGTCTCGTTGGATTCAGAACGCTGAAACTAAGATAAAACCGTTGGATTTTTAAAGCTACTACTGACAGAAGTCGAGATATAGATTTCCAAACTTTGGGTTTTTGGTGCATATATATGGAAACTGAAAATTTGTATCTCGGTTAGTAAAGGAGCTAAGACTTTGGGAATAGTCTCATTTGATTCAGAACGCTAAAACTAAGACAAAACCGTTGGATTTTTAAAGCTACTACTGACAGAAGTCGAGATATAGATTTCCAAACTTTGGGTTTTTGGTGCATATATATGGAAACTGAAAATTTGTATCTCGGTTAATAAAGGAGCTACGACTTTGCGAATCGTTGGATTCAGAACGCTGAAGCTAAGACAAAACCGTTGGATTTTTAAAGCTACTACTGACAGAAGTCGAGATATAGATTTCCAAACTTTGGGTTTTTGGTGCACATATATGGAAACTGAAAATTTGTATCTCGGTTAATAAAGGAGCTACGACTTTGGGAATAGTCTCGTTGGATTCAAAACGCTGAAACTAAGATAAAACCGTTGGATTTTTAAAGCTACTACTAACAGAAGTCGAGATATAGATTTTCAAACTTTGGGTTTTTGGTGCATATATATGGAAACTGAAAATTTGTATCTCGGTTAGTAACGGAGCTAAGACTTTGGGAGTAGTCTCATTGGATTCAGAACGCTGAAACTAAGACAAAACCGTTGGATTTTTAAAGCTACTACTGACAGAAGTCGAGATATAGATTTCCAAACTTTGGGTTTTTGGTGCATATATATGGAAACTGAAAATTTGTATCTCGGTTAGTAACGGAGCTAAGACTTTGGGAGTAGTCTCATTGGATTCAGAACGCTGAAACTAAGACAAAACCGTTGGATTTTTAAAGCTACTACTGACAGAAGTCGAGATATAGATTTCCAAACTTTGGGTTTTTGGTGCATATATATAGAAACTGAAAATTTGTATCTCGGTTAGTAAAGGAGCTAAGACTTTGGGAATAGTCTCGTTGGATTCAAAACGCTGAAACTAAGATAAAACCGTTGGATTTTTAAAGCTACTACTAACAGAAGTCGAGATATAGATTTTCAAACTTTGGGTTTTTGGTGCATATATATGGAAACTGAAAATTTGTATCTCGGTTAGTAACGGAGCTAAGACTTTGGGAATAGTCTCATTGGATTCAGAACGCTGAAACTAAGACAAAACCGTTGGATTTTTAAAGCTACTACTGACAGAAGTCGAGATATAGATTTCCAAACTTTGGGTTTTTGGTGCATATATATAGAAACTGAAAATTTGTATCTCGGTTAGTAAAGGAGCTAAGACTTTGGGAATAGTCTCATTGGATTCAGAACGCTGAAACTAAGACAAAACCGTTGGATTTTTAAAGCTACTACCGACAGAAGTCGAGATATAGATTTCCAAACTTTGGGTTTTTGGTGCATATATATGGAAACTGAAAATTTGTATCTCGGTTAATAAAGGAGCTACGACTTTAGGAATAGTCTCGTTGGATTCAGAACGCTGAAACTAAGACAAAACCGTTGGATTTTTAAAGCTACTGCTGACAGAAGTCGAGATATAGATTTCCAAACTTTGGTTTTTTGGTGCATATATATGGAAACTGAAAATTTGTATCTCGGTTAATAAAGGAGCTACGATTTTGGGAATAGTCTCATTGGATTCAGAACGCTGAAACTAAGACAAAATCGTTGGATTTTTAAAGCTAGTACTGACAGAAGTCGAGATATAGATTTCCAAACTTTGGGTTTTTGGTGCATATATATGGAAACTGAAAATTTGTATCTCGGTTAATAAAGGAGCTACGACTTTGGGAATAGTCGCGTTGGATTTAGAACGACGAAATTAAGACAAAACCGTTGGACTTTTAAAGCTAGTACTGACAGAAGTCGAGATATAGATTTCCAAACTTTGGGTTTTTGGTGCACATATATGGAAACTGAAAATTTGTATCTCGGTTAATAAAGGAGCTACGACTTTGGGAATAGTCTCGTTGGATTCAGAACGACGAAGTTAAGACAAAACCGTTGCATTTTTAAAGTTAGTACTGACAGAAGTCGAGATATAGATTTCCAAACTTTGGGTTTTTGGTGCACATATATGGAAACTGAAAATTTGTATCTCGGTTAATAAAGGAGCTACGACTTTGGGAATAGTCTCGTTGGATTCAGAACGACGAAGTGAAGACAAAACCGTTGCATTTTTAAAGTTAGTACTGACAGAAGTCGAGATATAGATTTCCAAACTTTGGGTTTTTGGTGCACATATATGGAAACTGAAAATTTGTATCTCGGTTAATAAAGGAGCTACGACTTTGGGAATAGTCTCGTTGGATTCAGAACGACGAAGTTAAGACAAAACCGTTGCATTTTTAAAGTTAGTACTGACAGAAGTCGAGATATAGATTTCCAAACTTTGGGTTTTTGGTGCACATATATGGAAACTGAAAATTTGTATCTCGGTTAATAAAGGAGCTACGACTTTGCGAATAGTCTCGTTGGATTCAGAACGCTGAAACTAAGACAAAACCGTTAAATTTTTAAAGCTACTACTGACAGAAGTCGGGATATAGATTTCCAAACTTTGGGTTTTTGGTGCATATATATGGAAACTGAAAATTTGTATCTCGGTTAATAAAGGAGCTACGACTTTGGGAATAGTCGCATTGGATTTAGAACGACGAAACTAAAACAAAACCGTTGGATTTTTAAAGCTAGTACTGACAGAAGTCGAGATATAGATTTCCAAACTTTGGGTTTTTGGTGCATATATATGGAAACTGAAAATTTGTATCTCGGTTAGTAAAGGAGCTACGACTTTAGGAATAGTCTCGTTGGATTCAGAACGCTGAAACAAAGACAAAACCGTTAAATTTTTAAAGCTACTTCTGACAGAAGTCGGGATATAGATTTCCAAACTTTGGGTTTTTGGTGCACATATATGGAAACTGAAAATTTGTATCTCGGTTAATAAAGGAGCTACGACTTTGGGAATAGTCGCATTGGATTTAGAACGACGAAACTAAAACAAAACCGTTAGATTTTTAAAGCTAGTACTGACAGAAGTCGAGATATAGATTTCCAAACTTTGGGTTTTTGGTGCACATATATGGAAACTGAAAATTTGTATCTCGGTTAATAAAGGAGCTACGACTTTGGGAATAGTCGCATTGGATTTAGAACGACGAAACTAAAACAAAACCGTTAGATTTTTAAAGCTAGTACTGACAGAAGTCGAGATATAGATTACCAAACTTTGGGTTTTTGGTGCATATCTATGGAAACTGAAAATTTGTATCTCGGTTAGTAAAGGAGCTACGACTTTGGGAATAGTCGTTGAATTTTTAAAGCTAGTACTGACAGAAGTCGAGATATAGATTTCTAAACTTTGGGTGTTTGGTGCACATATATGGAAACTGAAAATTTGTATCTCGGTTAATAAAGGAGCTACGACTTTGTGAATAGTTGCGTTGGATTTAGAACGACGAAACTAAGACAAGACCGTTAGATTTTTAAAGCTAGTACTGACAGAAGTCGAGATATAGATTTCCAAACTTTGGGTTTTTGGTGCACATATATGGAAACTGAAAATTTGTATCTCGGTTAATAAAGGAGCTACGACTTTGGGAATAGTCTCATTGGATTCAGAACGCTGAAACTAGGACAAAACCGTTGGATTTTTAAAGCTAGTACTGACAGAAGTTGAGATATAGATTTCCAAACTTTGGGTTTTTGGTGCACATATATGGAAACTGAAAATTTGTATCTCGGTTAATAAAGGAGCTACGACTTTGGGAATAGTCGCGTTGGATTTAGAACGACGAAATTAAGACAAAACCGTTGGACTTTTAAAGCTAGTACTGACAGAAGTCGAGATATAGATTTCCAAACTTTGGGTTTTTGGTGCACATATATGGAAACTGAAAATTTGAATCTCGGTTAATAAAGGAGCTACGACTTTGGGAATAGTCTCGTTGGATTCAGAACGACGAAGTTAAGACAAAACCGTTGCATTTTTAAAGTTAGTACTGACAGAAGTCGAGATATAGATTTCCAAACTTTGGGTTTTTGGTGCACATATATGGAAACTGAAAATTTGTATCTCGGTTAATAAAGGAGCTACGACTTTGGGAATAGTCTCGTTGGATTCAGAACGACGAAGTTAAGACAAAACCGTTGCATTTTTAAAGTTAGTACTGACAGAAGTCGAGATATAGATTTCCAAACTTTGGGTTTTTGGTGCACATATATGGAAACTGAAAATTTATATCTCGGTTAATAAAGGAGCTACGACTTTGCGAATAGTCTCGTTGGATTCAGAACGCTGAAACTAAGACAAAACCGTTTAATTTTTAAAGCTACTACTGACAGAAGTCGGGATATAGATTTCCAAACTTTGGGTTTTTGGTGCACATATATGGAAACTGAAAATTTGTATCTCGGTTAATAAAGGAGCTACGACTTTGGGAATAGTCGCATTGGATTTAGAACGACGAAACTAAAACAAAACCGTTGGATTTTTAAAGCTAGTACTGACAGAAGTCGAGATATAGATTTCCAAACTTTGGGTTTTTGGTGCATATATATGGAAACTGAAAATTTGTATCTCGGTTAGTAAAGGAGCTACGACTTTAGGAATAGTCTCGTTGGATTCAGAACGCTGAAACTAAGACAAAACCGTTAAATTTTTAAAGCTACTACTGACAGAAGTCGGGATATAGATTTCCAAACTTTGGGTTTTTGGTGCACATATATGGAAACTGAAAATTTGTATCTCGGTTAATAAAGGAGCTACGACTTTGGGAATAGTCACATTGGATTTAGAACGACGAAACTAAAACAAAACCGTTGGATTTTTAAAGCTAGTACTGACAGAAGTCGAGATATAGATTTCCAAACTTTGGGTTTTTGGTGCATATATATGGAAACTGAAAATTTGTATCTCGGTTAATAAAGGAGCTACGACTTTGGGAATAGTCGCATTGGATTTAGAACGACGAAACTAAAACAAAACCGTTGGATTTTTAAAGCTAGTACTGACAGAAGTCGAGATATAGATTACCAAACTTTGGGTTTTTGGTGCACATATATGGAAACTGAAAATTTGTATCTCGGTTAATAAAGGAGCTACGACTTTGGGAATAGTCTCGTTGGATTCAGAACGACGAAGTTAAGACAAAACCGTTGCATTTTTAAAGTTAGTACTGACAGAAGTCGAGATATAGATTTCCAAACTTTGGGTTTTTGGTGCACATATATGGAAACTGAAAATTTGTATCTCGGTTAATAAAGGAGCTACGACTTTGGGAATAGTTGCGTTGGATTTAGAACGACGAAACTAAGACAACCGTTGGATTTTTAAAGCTACTACTGACAGAAGTCGAGATATAGATTTCCAAACTTTGGGTTTTTGGTGCATATATATGGAAACTGAAAATTTGTATCTCGGTTAATAAAGGAGCTACGACTTTGCGAATAGTCTTGTTGGATTCAGAACGCTGAAACTAAGACAAAACCGTTGGATTTTTAAAGCTACTACTGACAGAAGTCGGGATATAGATTTCCAAACTTTGGGTTTTTGGTGCACATATATGGAAACTGAAAATTTGTATCTCGGTTAATAAAGGAGCTACGACTTTGGGAATAGTCGCATTGGATTTAGAACGACGAAACTAAAACAAAACCGTTGGATTTTTAAAGCTAGTACTGACAGAAGTCGAGATATAGATTTCCAAACTTTGGGTTTTTGGTGCATATATATGGAAACTGAAAATTTGTATCTCGGTTAATAAAGGAGCTACGACTTTGGGAATAGTCGCATTGGATTTAGAACGACGAAACTAAAACAAAACCGTTGGATTTTTAAAGCTAGTACTGACAGAAGTCGAGATATAGATTACCAAACTTTGGGTTTTTGGTGCACATATATGGAAACTGAAAATTTGTATCTCGGTTAATAAAGGAGCTACGACTTTGGGAATAGTCTCGTTGGATTCAGAACGACGAAGTTAAGACAAAACCGTTGCATTTTTAAAGTTAGTACTGACAGAAGTCGAGATATAGATTTCCAAACTTTGGGTTTTTGGTGCACATATATGGAAACTGAAAATTTGTATCTCGGTTAATAAAGGAGCTACGACTTTGGGAATAGTTGCGTTGGATTTAGAACGACGAAACTAAGACAACCGTTGGATTTTTAAAGCTACTACTGACAGAAGTCGAGATATAGATTTCCAAACTTTGGGTTTTTGGTGCATATATATGGAAACTGAAAATTTGTATCTCGGTTAATATAGGAGCTACGACTTTGCGAATAGTCTCGTTGGATTCAGAACGCTGAAACTAAGACAAAACCGTTGGATTTTTAAAGCTACTACTGACAGAAGTCGAGATATAGATTTCCAAACTTTGGGTTTTTGGTGCATATATATGGAAACTGAAAATTTGTATCTCGGTTAATAAGGGAGCTACGACTTTGGGAATAGTCTCATTGGATTCAGAACGCTAAAACTAAGACAAAACCGTTGGATTTTTAAAGCTACTACTGACAGAAGTCGGGATATAGATTTCCAAACTTTGGGTTTTTGGTGCATATATATGGAAACTGAAAATTTGTATCTCGGTTAATATAGGAGCTACGACTTTGCGAATAGTCTCGTTGGATTCAGAACGCTGAAACTAAGACAAAACCGTTGGATTTTTAAAGCTACTACTGACAGAAGTCGAGATATAGATTTCCAAACTTTGGGTTTTTGGTGCATATATATGGAAACTGAAAATTTGTATCTCGGTTAATAAGGGAGCTACGAGTTTGGGAATAGTCGCGTTGGATTTAGAACGACAAAACTAAAATAAAACCGTTGGATTTTTAAAGCTACTACTGACAGAAGTCGAGATATAGATTTCCAAACTTTGGGTTTTTGGTGCATATATATGGAAACTGAAAATTTGTATCTCGGT
This sequence comes from Anthonomus grandis grandis, assembly GCF_022605725.1. Taxonomy (NCBI): domain Eukaryota; kingdom Metazoa; phylum Arthropoda; class Insecta; order Coleoptera; family Curculionidae; genus Anthonomus; species Anthonomus grandis. The sequence continues at coordinate 40,929,787 of NC_065567.1, forward strand.
TAATAAAGGAGGTACGATTTTGGGAATAGTCTCGTTGGATTTAGAACGACGAAACTAAAATAAAACCGTTGGATTTTTAAAGCTACTACTGACAGAAGTCGAGATATAGATTTCCAAACTTTGGGTTTTTGGTGCACATATATGGAAACTGAAAATTTGTATCTTGGTTAATAAAGGAGCTACGACTTTGGGAATAGTCTCGTTGGATTCAGAACGCTGAAACTAAGATAAAACCGTTGGATTTTTAAAGCTACTACTGACAGAAGTCGAGATATAGATTTCCAAACTTTGGGTTTTTGGTGCATATATATGGAAACTGAAAATTTGTATCTCGGTTAGTAAAGGAGCTAAGACTTTGGGAATAGTCTCATTTGATTCAGAACGCTAAAACTAAGACAAAACCGTTGGATTTTTAAAGCTACTACTGACAGAAGTCGAGATATAGATTTCCAAACTTTGGGTTTTTGGTGCATATATATGGAAACTGAAAATTTGTATCTCGGTTAATAAAGGAGCTACGACTTTGCGAATCGTTGGATTCAGAACGCTGAAGCTAAGACAAAACCGTTGGATTTTTAAAGCTACTACTGACAGAAGTCGAGATATAGATTTCCAAACTTTGGGTTTTTGGTGCACATATATGGAAACTGAAAATTTGTATCTCGGTTAATAAAGGAGCTACGACTTTGGGAATAGTCTCGTTGGATTCAAAACGCTGAAACTAAGATAAAACCGTTGGATTTTTAAAGCTACTACTAACAGAAGTCGAGATATAGATTTTCAAACTTTGGGTTTTTGGTGCATATATATGGAAACTGAAAATTTGTATCTCGGTTAGTAACGGAGCTAAGACTTTGGGAGTAGTCTCATTGGATTCAGAACGCTGAAACTAAGACAAAACCGTTGGATTTTTAAAGCTACTACTGACAGAAGTCGAGATATAGATTTCCAAACTTTGGGTTTTTGGTGCATATATATGGAAACTGAAAATTTGTATCTCGGTTAGTAACGGAGCTAAGACTTTGGGAGTAGTCTCATTGGATTCAGAACGCTGAAACTAAGACAAAACCGTTGGATTTTTAAAGCTACTACTGACAGAAGTCGAGATATAGATTTCCAAACTTTGGGTTTTTGGTGCATATATATAGAAACTGAAAATTTGTATCTCGGTTAGTAAAGGAGCTAAGACTTTGGGAATAGTCTCGTTGGATTCAAAACGCTGAAACTAAGATAAAACCGTTGGATTTTTAAAGCTACTACTAACAGAAGTCGAGATATAGATTTTCAAACTTTGGGTTTTTGGTGCATATATATGGAAACTGAAAATTTGTATCTCGGTTAGTAACGGAGCTAAGACTTTGGGAATAGTCTCATTGGATTCAGAACGCTGAAACTAAGACAAAACCGTTGGATTTTTAAAGCTACTACTGACAGAAGTCGAGATATAGATTTCCAAACTTTGGGTTTTTGGTGCATATATATAGAAACTGAAAATTTGTATCTCGGTTAGTAAAGGAGCTAAGACTTTGGGAATAGTCTCATTGGATTCAGAACGCTGAAACTAAGACAAAACCGTTGGATTTTTAAAGCTACTACCGACAGAAGTCGAGATATAGATTTCCAAACTTTGGGTTTTTGGTGCATATATATGGAAACTGAAAATTTGTATCTCGGTTAATAAAGGAGCTACGACTTTAGGAATAGTCTCGTTGGATTCAGAACGCTGAAACTAAGACAAAACCGTTGGATTTTTAAAGCTACTGCTGACAGAAGTCGAGATATAGATTTCCAAACTTTGGTTTTTTGGTGCATATATATGGAAACTGAAAATTTGTATCTCGGTTAATAAAGGAGCTACGATTTTGGGAATAGTCTCATTGGATTCAGAACGCTGAAACTAAGACAAAATCGTTGGATTTTTAAAGCTAGTACTGACAGAAGTCGAGATATAGATTTCCAAACTTTGGTTTTTTGGTGCATATATATGGAAGCTGAAAATTTGTATCTCGGTTAATAAAGGAGGTACGATTTTGGGAATAGTCTCATTGGATTCAGAACGCTGAAACTAAGACAAAACCGTTGGATTTTTAAAGCTACTACTGACAGAAGTCGAGATATAGATTTCCAAACTTTGGGTTTTTGGTGCATATATATGGAAACTGAAATATTGTATCTCGGTTAATAAAGGAGCTACGACTTTAGGAATAGTCTCGTTGGATTCAGAACGCTGAAACTAAGACAAAACCGTTGGATTTTTAAAGCTACTACTGACAGAAGTCGAGATATAGATTTCCAAACTTTGGGTTTTTGGTGCATATATATGGAAACTGAAAATTTGTATCTCGGTTAATAAAGGAGCTACGACTTTAGGAATAGTCTCGTTGGATTCAGAACGCTGAAACTAAGACAAAACCGTTGGATTTTTAAAGCTACTGCTGACAGAAGTCGAGATATAGATTTCCAAACTTTGGTTTTTTGGTGCATATATATGGAAACTGAAAATTTGTATCTCGGTTAATAAAGGAGCTACCATTTTGGGAATAGTCTCATTGGATTCAGAACGCTGAAACTAAGACAAAATCGTTGGATTTTTAAAGCTAGTACTGACAGAAGTCGAGATATAGATTTCCAAACTTTGGGTGTTTGGTGCACATATATGGAAACTGAAAATTTGTATCTCGGTTAATAAAGGAGCTACGACTTTGGGAATAGTCGCGTTGGATTTACAACGACGAAACTAAGACAAGACCGTTAGATTTTTAAAGCTAGTACTAACAGAAGTCGAGATATAGATTTCCAAATTTTGGGTGTTTGGTGCACATATATGGAAACTGAAAATTTGTATCTCGGTTAATAAAGGAGCTACGACTTTAAGAATAGTCTCGTTGGATTCAGAACGCTAAAACTAAGACAAAACCGTTGGATTTTTAAAGCTAGTACTGACAGAAGTCGAGATATAGATTTCCAAACTTTGGGTTTTTGGTGCACATATATGGAAACTGAAAATTTGTATCTCGGTTAATAAAGGAGCTACGACTTTGGGAATAGTCTCGTTGGATTCAGAACGACGAAGTTAAGACAAAACCGTTGCATTTTTAAAGTTAGTACTGACAGAAGTCGAGATATAGATTTCCAAACTTTGGGTTTTTGGTGCACATATATAGAAACTGAAAATTTGTATCTCGGTTAATAAAGGAGCTACGACTTTGGGAATGGTCGCGTTGGATTTAGAACGACGAAATTAAGACAAAACCGTTGGATTTTTAAAGCTAGTACTGACAGAAGTTGAGATATAGATTTCCAAACTTTGGGTTTTTGGTGCACATATATGGAAACTGAAAATTTGTATCTCGGTTAATAAAGGAGCTACGACTTTGGGAATAGTCTCGTTGGATTCAGAACGACGAAGTTAAGACAAAACCGTTGCATTTTTAAAGTTAGTACTGACAGAAGTCGAGATATAGATTTCCAAACTTTGGGTTTTTGGTGCACATATATGGAAACTGAAAATTTGTATCTCGGTTAATAAAGGAGCTACGACTTTGGGAATAGTCGCGTTGGATTTAGAACGACGAAATTAAGACAAAACCGTTGGATTTTTAAAGCTAGTACTGACAGAAGTTGAGATATAGATTTCCAAACTTTGGGTTTTTGGTGCACATATATGGAAACTGAAAATTTGTATCTCGGTTATTAAAGGAGCTACGACTTTGGGAATAGTCTCATTGGATTCAGAACGCTGAAACTAAGACAAAACCGTTGGACTTTTAAAGCTAGTACTGACAGAAGTCGAGATATAGATTTCCAAACTTTGGGTTTTTGGTGCATATATATGGAAACTGAAAATTTGTATCTCGGTTAATAAAGGAGCTACGACTTTGGGAATAGTCGCGTTGGATTTAGAACGACGAAATTAAGACAAAACCGTTGGACTTTTAAAGCTAGTACTGACAGAAGTCGAGATATAGATTTCCAAACTTTGGGTTTTTGGTGCACATATATGGAAACTGAAAATTTGTATCTCGGTTAATAAAGGAGCTACGACTTTGGGAATAGTCTCGTTGGATTCAGAACGACGAAGTTAAGACAAAACCGTTGCATTTTTAAAGTTAGTACTGACAGAAGTCGAGATATAGATTTCCAAACTTTGGGTTTTTGGTGCACATATATGGAAACTGAAAATTTGTATCTCGGTTAATAAAGGAGCTACGACTTTGGGAATAGTCTCGTTGGATTCAGAACGACGAAGTTAAGACAAAACCGTTGCATTTTTAAAGTTAGTACTGACAGAAGTCGAGATATAGATTTCCAAACTTTGGGTTTTTGGTGCACATATATGGAAACTGAAAATTTGTATCTCGGTTAATAAAGGAGCTACGACTTTGCGAATAGTCTCGTTGGATTCAGAACGCTGAAACTAAGACAAAACCGTTAAATTTTTAAAGCTACTACTGACAGAAGTCGGGATATAGATTTCCAAACTTTGGGTTTTTGGTGCACATATATGGAAACTGAAAATTTGTATCTCCGTTAATAAAGGAGCTACGACTTTGGGAATAGTCGCATTGGATTTAGAACGACGAAACTAAAACAAAACCGTTGGATTTTTAAAGCTAGTACTGACAGAAGTCGAGATATAGATTTCCAAACTTTGGGTTTTTGGTGCATATATATGGAAACTGAAAATTTGTATCTCGGTTAGTAAAGGAGCTACGACTTTAGGAATAGTCTCGTTGGATTCAGAACGCTGAAACAAAGACAAAACCGTTAAATTTTTAAAGCTACTTCTGACAGAAGTCGGGATATAGATTTCCAAACTTTGGGTTTTTGGTGCACATATATGGAAACTGAAAATTTGTATCTCGGTTAATAAAGGAGCTACGACTTTGGGAATAGTCGCATTGGATTTAGAACGACGAAACTAAAACAAAACCGTTGGATTTTTAAAGCTAGTACTGACAGAAGTCGAGATATAGATTTCCAAACTTTGGGTTTTTGGTGCACATATATGGAAACTGAAAATTTGTATCTCGGTTAATAAAGGAGCTACGTTTTTGGGAATAGTCGCATTGGATTTAGAACGACGAAACTAAAACAAAACCGTTAGATTTTTAAAGCTAGTACTGACAGAAGTCGAGATATAGATTACCAAACTTTGGGTTTTTGGTGCATATCTATGGAAACTGAAAATTTGTATCTCGGTTAGTAAAGGAGCTACGACTTTGGGAATAGTCGTTGAATTTTTAAAGCTAGTACTGACAGAAGTCGAGATATAGATTTCTAAACTTTGGGTGTTTGGTGCACATATATGGAAACTGAAAATTTGTATCTCGGTTAATAAAGGAGCTACGACTTTGTGAATAGTTGCGTTGGATTTAGAACGACGAAACTAAGACAAGACCGTTAGATTTTTAAAGCTAGTACTGACAGAAGTCGAGATATAGATTTCCAAACTTTGGGTTTTTGGTGCACATATATGGAAACTGAAAATTTGTATCTCGGTTAATAAAGGAGCTACGACTTTGGGAATAGTCTCATTGGATTCAGAACGCTGAAACTAGGACAAAACCGTTGGATTTTTAAAGCTAGTACTGACAGAAGTTGAGATATAGATTTCCAAACTTTGGGTTTTTGGTGCACATATATGGAAACTGAAAATTTGTATCTCGGTTAATAAAGGAGCTACGACTTTGGGAATAGTCGCGTTGGATTTAGAACGACGAAATTAAGACAAAACCGTTGGACTTTTAAAGCTAGTACTGACAGAAGTCGAGATATAGATTTCCAAACTTTGGGTTTTTGGTGCACATATATGGAAACTGAAAATTTGTATCTCGGTTAATAAAGGAGCTACGACTTTGGGAATAGTCGCGTTGGATTTAGAACGACGAAATTAAGACAAAACCGTTGGACTTTTAAAGCTAGTACTGACAGAAGTCGAGATATAGATTTCCAAACTTTGGGTTTTTGGTGCACATATATGGAAACTGAAAATTTGAATCTCGGTTAATAAAGGAGCTACGACTTTGGAAATAGTCTCGTTGGATTCAGAACGACGAAGTTAAGACAAAACCGTTGCATTTTTAAAGTTAGTACTGACAGAAGTCGAGATATAGATTTCCAAACTTTGGGTTTTTGGTGCACATATATGGAAACTGAAAATTTGTATCTCGGTTAATAAAGGAGCTACGACTTTGGGAATAGTCTCGTTGGATTCAGAACGACGAAGTTAAGACAAAACCGTTGCATTTTTAAAGTTAGTACTGACAGAAGTCGAGATATAGATTTCCAAACTTTGGGTTTTTGGTGCACATATATGGAAACTGAAAATTTGTATCTCGGTTAATAAAGGAGCTACGACTTTGGGAATAGTCTCGTTGGATTCAGAACGACGAAGTTAAGACAAAACCGTTGCATTTTTAAAGTTAGTACTGACAGAAGTCGAGATATAGATTTCCAAACTTTGGGTTTTTGGTGCACATATATGGAAACTGAAAATTTGTATCTCGGTTAATAAAGGAGCTACGACTTTGCGAATAGTCTCGTTGGATTCAGAACGCTGAAACTAAGACAAAACCGTTAAATTTTTAAAGCTACTACTGACAGAAGTCGGGATATAGATTTCCAAACTTTGGGTTTTTGGTGCACATATATGGAAACTGAAAATTTGTATCTCGGTTAATAAAGGAGCTACGACTTTGGGAATAGTCGCATTGGATTTAGAACGACGAAACTAAAACAAAACCGTTGGATTTTTAAAGCTAGTACTGACAGAAGTCGAGATATAGATTTCCAAACTTTGGGTTTTTGGTGCATATATATGGAAACTGAAAATTTGTATCTCGGTTAGTAAAGGAGCTACGACTTTAGGAATAGTCTCGTTGGATTCAGAACGCTGAAACTAAGACAAAACCGTTAAATTTTTAAAGCTACTACTGACAGAAGTCGGGATATAGATTTCCAAACTTTGGGTTTTTGGTGCACATATATGGAAACTGAAAATTTGTATCTCGGTTAATAAAGGAGCTACGACTTTGGGAATAGTCGCATTGGATTTAGAACGACGAAATTAAGACAAAACCGTTGGACTTTTAAAGCTAGTACTGACAGAAGTCGAGATATAGATTTCCAAACTTTGGGTTTTTGGTGCATATATATGGAAACTGAAAATTTGTATCTCGGTTAGTAAAGGAGCTACGACTTTGGGAATAGTCGCATTGGATTTAGAACGACGAAACTAAAACAAAACCGTTGGATTTTTAAAGCTAGTACTGACAGAAGTCGAGATATAGATTACCAAACTTTGGGTTTTTGGTGCACATATATGGAAACTGAAAATTTGTATCTCGGTTAATAAAGGAGCTACGACTTTGGGAATAGTCGCATTGGATTTAGAACGACGAAACTAAAACAAAACCGTTGGATTTTTAAAGCTAGTACTGACAGAAGTCGAGATATAGATTACCAAACTTTGGGTTTTTGGTGCACATATATGGAAACTGAAAATTTGTATCTCGGTTAATAAAGGAGCTACGACTTTGGGAATAGTTGCGTTGGATTTAGAACGACGAAACTAAGACAAGATCTTTAGATTTTTAAAGCTAGTACTGACAGAAGTCGAGATATAGATTTCCAAACTTTGGGTGTTTGGTGCACATATATGGAAACTGAAAATTTGTATCTCGGTTAGTAAAGGAGCTACGACTTTGAGAATAGTCTCGTTGGATTCAGAACGCTAAGACTAAGATAAAACCGTTAGATTTTTAAAGCTAGTACTGACAGAAGTCGAGATATAGATTTCCAAACTTTGGGTGTTTGGTGCACATATATGGAAACTGAAAATTTGTATCTCGGTTAGTAAAGGAGCTACGACTTTGGGAATAGTCGCATTGGATTTAGAACGACGAAACTAAAACAAAACCGTTGGATTTTTAAAGCTAGTACTGACAGAAGTCGAGATATAGATTACCAAACTTTGGGTTTTTGGTGCACATATATGGAAACTGAAAATTTGTATCTCGGTTAATAAAGGAGCTACGACTTTGGGAATAGTCGCATTGGATTTAGAACGACGAAACTAAAACAAAACCGTTGGATTTTTAAAGCTAGTACTGACAGAAGTCGAGATATAGATTACCAAACTTTGGGTTTTTGGTGCACATATATGGAAACTGAAAATTTGTATCTCGGTTAATAAAGGAGCTACGACTTTGGGAATAGTTGCGTTGGATTTAGAACGACGAAACTAAGACAAGATCTTTAGATTTTTAAAGCTAGTACTGACAGAAGTCGAGATATAGATTTCCAAACTTTGGGTGTTTGGTGCACATATATGGAAACTGAAAATTTGTATCTCGGTTAGTAAAGGAGCTACGACTTTGAGAATAGTCTCGTTGGATTCAGAACGCTAAGACTAAGATAAAACCGTTAGATTTTTAAAGCTAGTACTGACAGAAGTCGAGATATAGATTTCCAAACTTTGGGTGTTTGGTGCACATATATGGAAACTGAAAATTTGTATCTCGGTTAGTAAAGGAGCTACGACTTTGGGAATAGTCGCATTGGATTTAGAACGACGAAACTAAAACAAAACCGTTGGATTTTTAAAGCTAGTACTGACAGAAGTCGAGATATAGATTACCAAACTTTGGGTTTTTGGTGCACATATATGGAAACTGAAAATTTGTATCTCGGTTAATAAAGGAGCTACGACTTTGGGAATAGTCGCGTTGGATTTAGAACGACGAAATTAAGACAAAACCGTTGGACTTTTAAAGCTAGTACTGACAGAAGTCGAGATATAGATTTCCAAACTTTGGGTGTTTGGTGCACATATATGGAAACTGAAAATTTGTATCTCGGTTAATAAAGGAGCTACGACTTTGGGAATAGTCGCGTTGGATTTAGAACGACGAAACTAAGACAAAACCGTTAGATTTTCAAAGCTAGTACTGTCAGAAGTCGAGATATAGATTTCCAAACTTTGGGTTTTTGGTGCACAGATATGGAAACTGAAAATTTGTATCTCGGTTAATAAAGAAGCTACGACTTTGGGAATAGTCTCGTTGGATTCAGAACGACGAAACTAAAACAAAACCGTTGGATTTATAAAGCTAGTACTGACAGAAGTTGAGATATAGATTTCCAAACTTAAGGTTTTTGGTGCATATATATGGAAACTAAAAATTTGTATCTCGGTTAGTAAAAGAGCTATGACTTTGGGAATAGTCTCGTTATATTCAGAACGCTGAATCTAAGATAAAACTGTTGGATTTTTAAAGCTGGTATTTACAGAAGCCGAGATATAGACTTCCAAACTTTGGGTTTTTGGTGCACATATATGGAAACTAAAAATTTGTATCTCGGTTAATAAAGGAGCTACGACTTTGGGTATGGTCTCGTTGGATTCAGAACGACAAAACTGCAGCACATTTTCGGGGAAATCGAGAAGGAAATCACCGATTTGGAGCGGAAGTGTCGTCAGAATAAAGCGGAAGTGGTGAACAAGGATGACGCGAAACCGGGAACAAGCGGGTCTAGTGGGTTTCATGAAAATGGTGAGTATTTACTTCCGATTTTACTGTTTTATTGTAAAAATGTGCTCTTTTTACTACTGTACCTTGGTTTTTTGTATTTTTTTTTGTTTAGTCCTAAAGTGCGCTTTTATTAACAATTAAACAAATATAAGAAATCTGTTCTCCATTGATTTTTATTCTGTTGTTTTAGCCTTTGTAAGTGTGAATCTGCGGTTCTTAATGCCCGGTAAATAACGTAAAAATCAAGCGGTCAAAGGGTTTTATAAGACTTTTTTAAAGGTTTTTGAGCGATTTATCGAATTATTAAAAAAAAAATAATTTTCTTAAAAAAAAATTTTTTTGCACAAAAATTATTTAATTTTTCGAAAATCTTTTATAACTTCTTTATTTTTCGATTTACGTCAAAATGTTATTCTATATGATTTGTTCTATTTTTAATTGTGAATCTAATGCTAAAAGAAAATTTTCCAATTTCCAACTAGTTTTTAAGAAAATTAGGAAAAACTGTTTAGAGGTTTCTATCAATTTTCTGGAAAACTGTTAGACCTAAAAATTATTTTTCTATTGCATCTGATGCGTATTGAAATTCGCAACAACTTTTGTTTTAACAATTTCTTTCTACGACTAATAGTTTTCCAAATAAAAATAAAAACCGAAATCATGAACATTTTTCCAGGGGATCCTTTGGATTTTTTGACGAAGACTTTTTGGGTATAACTTTTTTCTGGTACATTTTTCAAAAATGTTTTAAAAGACTTTTTTGACGCATTTTGAGTGAGTTATCGATTTGCCCAAAAAAAATTAAATTTTTTCGAAAAATTTTTTTTTTCAATTTTGCACTTCAATTCTACACTTTTTCATTTTCTCGAAAATCCTCCATAACTTCTTTATTTTTCGATTTAGGGAAAAATGTTATTCCATATGATTTGTTCTATTTTCGATTGTGAATCTTATGCAGAATGAAAAATTTCCATTTTCCTACCAGTTTTCGAGAAAATGAGGAAAAACCTGTTCAGAGATTCTAAATTTTCCAGGCATTTATTTTTATATTTTTTCATTCTATTTTTATACTGGTAAATTCGTTCCAAACGTATTTTTACCCATGTAGTTATATGTTTTTACACGTAAAATTTTCCCAATCTTTAAAAAATGGGTGCACGTGAGTCTGACCTCGCGGTTAATTTTCAAGGTCACTAGAAGGTCGACCCAAGGTGATAGGGTTGGAAAAAAATTGGTGAAAGTGAGTTTGACCTCGCGGATAATTTTCAAGGTCACTAGAAGGTCGAGACAAGGTGACAGGGTCGAAGAAAAATTGGTGTAAGTGATTTTGACCTCGCGGTTAATTTTCAAGGTCACTAGAAGGTCGACACAAGGTGAGAGGGTCCAAGAAACACTGGTGCAAGTGAGTTTAACCTCGTGGATAATTTTCAAGGTCGCTACAAGGTCGACACAAGGTAAGTAGCTCTTAGAAAAATTGGTGCAAGTAAGTTTGACCTCGCGGTTAATTCTCAAGGTCACTAGAAGGTCGACATAAGGCGACAGGGTCTAAGAAACATTGGTGCAAGTGAGTCTGACCTCGCGGATAATTTTCAAGGTCACTAGAAGGACGAGACAAGGTGACAGGGTCGAAGAAAAATTGGTGCAAGTGAGTTTGACCTCGCGGATAATTTTCAAGGTCACTAGAAGGTTGACACAAGGTGACAGGGTCGAAGAAAAATTGGTGCAAGGGATTTTGACCTCGCGAATAATTTTTAAGGTCACTAGAAGGACGAGACAAGGTGGCAGGGTCGAAGAAAAATTGGTGCAAGTAAGTCTGACCTCGCGGATAATTTTCAAGGTCACTAGAAGGTCGAGACAAGGTGATAGGATCGAAGAAAAATTGGTGCAAGTGATTTTGACCTCGCGGTTAATTCTCAAGGTCACTAGAAGGTCGACATAAGGCGACAGGGTCTAAGAAACATTGGTGCAAGTGAGTCTGACCTCGCGGATAATTTTCAAGGTCACTAGAAGGTCGAGACAAGGTGATAGGATCGAAGAAAAATTGGTGCAAGTGATTTTGACCTCGCGGTTAATTCTCAAGGTCACTAGAAGGTCGACATAAGGCGACAGGGTCTAAGAAACATTGGTGCAAGTGAGTCTGACCTCGCGGATAATTTTCAAGGTCACTAGAAGGTCGAGACAAGGTGATAGGATCGAAGAAAAATTGGTGCAAGTGATTTTGACCTCGCGGTTAATTCTCAAGGTCACTAGAAGGTCGACATAAGGCGACAGGGTCTAAGAAACATTGGTGCAAGTGAGTCTGACCTCGCGGATAATTTTCAAGGTCACTAGAAGGTCGAGACAAGGTGATAGGATCGAAGAAAAATTGGTGCAAGTGATTTTTACCTCGCGGTTAATTCTCAAGGTCACAAGAAGGTCGATACAAGGTGACAGGGTCGAAGAAAAATTGGTGCAAGTGATTTTGACCTCGCGAATAATTTTCAAGGTCACTAGAAGGTCGAGACGAGGTGACAGGGTCGAAGAAAAATTGGTGCAAGTGAGTTTGACCTCGCGGTTAATTCTCAAGGTCACTAGAAGGTCGACATAAGGCGACAGGGTCTAAGAAACATTGGTGCAAGTGAGTCTGACCTCGCGGATAATTTTCAAGGTCACTAGAAGGTCGAGACAAGTTGATAGGATCGAAGAAAAATTGGTGCAAGTGATTTTTACCTCGCGGTTAATTCTCAAGGTCACAAGAAGGTCGATACAAGGTGACAGGGTCGAAGAAAAATTGGTGCAAGTGATTTTGACCTCGCGGTTAATTTTCAAGGTCACTAGAAGGTCGAGACAAGGTGACAGGGTCGAAGAAAAATTGGTACAAGTGAGTTTGTCCTCGCGGATAATTTTCAAGGTCACTAGAAGGTCGAGACAAGGTGATAGGATCGAAGAAAAATTGGTGCAAGTGATTTTGACCTCGCGGATAATTTTCAAGGTCACTAGAAGGTCGATACAAGGTGACAGGGTCGAAGAAAAATTGGTGCAAGTGATTTTGACCTCGCGGATAATTTTCAAGGTCACTAGAAGGTCAAGACAAGGTGATAGGATCGAAGAAAAATTGGTGCAAGTGATTTTGACCTCGCGGTTAATTCTCAAGGTCACTAGAAGGTCGACATAAGGCGACAGGTTCTAAGAAACATTGGTGTAAGTGAGTCTGACCTCGCGAATAATTTTCAAGGTCACTAGAAGGTCGAGACAAGGTGATAGGATCGAAGAAAAATTGGTGCAAGTGATTTTTACCTCGCGGTTAATTCTCAAGGTCACAAGAAGGTCGATACAAGGTGACAGGGTCGAAGAAAAATTGGTGCAAGTGATTTTGACCTCGCGGTTAATTTTCAAGGTCACTAGAAGGTCGACACAAGGTGACAGGGTCGAAGAAAAATTGGTACAAGTGAGTTTGTCCTCGCGGATAATTTTCAAGGTCACTAGAAGGTCGACATAAAGTGACAGGATCGGAGAAAAATTGGTGTAAGTGATTTTGACCTCGCGGTTAATTTTTAAGGTCACTAGAAGGTCGAGACAAGGTGACAGGGTCGAAGAAAAATTGGTGCAAGTGATTTTGACCTCGCGGTTAATTTTCAAGGTCACTAGAAGGTCGACACAAGGTGACAGGGTCGAAGAAAAATTGGTGTAAGTAATTTTGACCTCGCGGTTAATTCTTAAGGTCACTAGAAGGTCGAGACAAGGTGACAGGGTCGAAGAAAAATTGGTGCAAGTGATTTTGACCTCGCGGTTAATTTTCAAGGTCACTAGAAGGTCGACACAAGGTGACAGGGTCGAAGAAAAATTAGTGCAAGTGATTTTGACTTCGCGGTTAATTTTCAAGGTCACTAGAAGGTCGACACAAGGTGACAGGGTCGAAGAAAAATTGGTGCAAGTGAGTTTGACCTCGCGGATAATTTTCAAGGTCACTAGAAGGTTGACACAAGGTGAGAGTTTCGAAGAAAAATTGGTGCAAGTGAGTCTGACCTCGCGGTTAATTTTCAAGGGCACTAGAATGTCAAAACAAGGTGACAGAGTCGAACAAAAATTGGTGCAAGGGATTTTGACCTCGCGAATAATTTTCAAGGTCACTAGAAGGTCGAGACAAGGTGGCAGGGTCGAAGAAAAATTGGTACAAGTGAGTTTGTCCTCGCGGATAATTTTCAAGGTCACTAGAAGGTCGACATAAAGTGACAGGATCGGAGAAAAATTGGTGTAAGTGATTTTGACCTCGCGGTTAATTCTTAAGGTCACTAGAAGGTCGAGACAAGGTGACAGGGTCGAAGAAAAATTGGTGCAAGTGATTTTGACCTCGCGGTTAATTTTCAAGGTCACTATAAGGTCGACACAAGGTGACAGGGTCGAAGAAAAATTAGTGCAAGTGATTTTGACCTCGCGGTTAATTTTCAAGGTCACTAGAAGGTCGACACAAGGTGACAGGGTCGAAGAAAAATTGGTGCAAGTGAGTTTGACCTCGCGGATAATTTTCAAGGTCACTAGAAGGTTGACACAAGGTGAGAGTTTCGAAGAAAAATTGGTGCAAGTGAGTCTGACCTCGCGGTTAATTTTCAAGGTCACTAGAAGGTCAAAACAAGGTGACAGAATCGAAGAAAAATTGGTGCAAGGGATTTTGACCTCGCGAATAATTTTCAAGGTCACTAGAAGGTCGAGACAAGGTGGCAGGGTCGAAGAAAAATTAGTGCAAGTGAGTCTGACCTCGCGGATAATTTTCAAGGTCACTAGAAGGTCGAGACAAGGTGATAGCGTCGAAGAAAAATTGGTGCAAGTGATTTTGACCTCGCGGTTAATTCTCAAGGTCACTAGAAGGTCGACATAAGGCGACAGGGTCTAAGAAACATTGGTGCAAGTGAGTCTGACCTCGCGGATAATTTTCAAGGTCACTAGAAGGTTGACACAAGGTGACAGGGTCGAAGAAAAATTAATACTAGTGAGTTTGTCCTCGCGGATAATTTTCAAGGTCACTAGAAGGTCGACATAAGGTGACAGGGTCGAAGAAAAATTGGTGTAAGTGATTTTGACCTCGCGGTTAATTCTCAAGGTCACTAGAAGGTCGAGACAAGGTGACAGGGTCGAAGAAAAATTGGTGCAAGTGAGTTTGTCCTCGCGGTTAATTCTCAAGGTCACTAGAAGGTCGAGACAAGGTGACAGGGTCGAAGAAAAATTGGTGTAAGTGATTTTGACCTCGCGGTTAATTCTCAAGGTCACTAGAAGGTCGAGACAAGGTGACAGGGTCGAAGAAAAATTGGTGCAAGTGAGTTTGTCCTCGCGGATAATTTTCAAGGTCACTAGAAGGTTGACATAAGGTGACAGGATCGGAGAAAAATTGGTGCAAGTGAGTTTGACCTCAAGGATAATTTTTAAGGTCACTAGAAGTTCGAGACAAGTTAAGTAGTTCGTAGAAAGTAAGTGCAAGTGAGTTTGACCTCGCGGTTAATTCTCAAGGTCACTAGAAGGTCGAGACAAGGTGACAGGGTCGAAGAAAAATTGGTGCAAGTGATTTTGACCTCGCGGTTAATTTTCAAGGTCACTAGAAGGTCGACACAAGGTGACAGGGTCGAAGAAAAATTGGTGTAAGTGATTTTGACCTCGCGGTTAATTCTCAAGGTCACTAGAAGGTCGAGACAAGGTGACAGGGTCGAAGAAAAATTGGTGCAAGTGAGTTTGTCCTCGCGGATAATTTTCAAGGTCACTAGAAGGTTGACATAAGGTGACAGGATCGGAGAAAAATTGGTGCAAGTGAGTTTGACCTCAAGGATAATTTTTAAGGTCACTAGAAGTTCGAGACAAGTTAAGTAGTTCGTAGAAAGTAAGTGCAAGTGAGTTTGACCTCGCGGTTAATTCTCAAGGTCACTAGAAGGTCGACACAAGGTGAGGGGTTCGAAGAAAAATTGGTGTAAGTGAGTTTGACCTCGCGGATAATTTTCAAGGTCACTTAAAGGCCATATCAAGGTAAATAATTCTTCACCAATTTTTCTTCGACTCTGTCACCTTGTGTCGACCTTCTAGTGACCTTGAAAATTATCCGCGAGGTCAAACTCACTTGCACCAATTTTTCTAACAACTACTCACCTTGTGTCGACCTTCTAGTGACCTTGAAAATTATCCGCGAGGTCAAACTCACTTGCACCAATTTTTCTAGGAACTACTTACTTTGTGTCGACCTTGTAGTGACCTTGAAAATTAACCGCGAGGTCATATTCACTTGCACTTATTTTCTACGATCTACTTAACTTGTCTCGACCTTCGAGTGACCTTGAAAATTTTCTGCGAGGTCAAACTCACTTGCACCAATTTTTCTAACAAATACTCACCTTGTGTCGACCTTCGAGTGACCTTGAAAATTATCCGCGAGGTCATATTCACTTGCACTTAATTTCTGCGATCTACTTACCTTGTCACGACCTTCTAGTGACCTTGAAAATTGTCCACGAGGTCAAACTCCCTTGAATCAATTTTTCTAACATCTACTCACCTTGTGTCGACCTTCTAGTGACCTTGAAAATTATCCGCGAGGTCATATTCACTTGCACTTATTTTCTACGATCCACTTAACTTGTCTCGACCTTCGAGTGACCTTGAAAATTTTCTGCGAGGTCAAACTCACTTGCACCAATTTTTCTAGGAACTACTTATTTTGTGTCGATCTTGTAGTGACCTTGAAAATTATTTGCGAGGTCAAACTCACTTGCACCAATTTTTCTAACAACTACTCACCTCGTCTCGACCTTCTAGTGACCTTGAAAATTACCTGGGGGGGTCATATTCACTTGCACTTATATTCTACGAACTACCTACCTCGTCTCGACCTTTTAGTGACCTTGAAAATTATCCGCGAGGTCAAACTCACTTGCATCAATTTTTCTAACAACTACTTACCTTGTGTCGACCTTGTAGTGACCTTGAAAATTTTCCGCGAGGTCATATTCACTTGCACTTATATTCTACGAAGTACCTACCTTGTCTCGACCTTCTAGTGACCTTAAAAATTATCCGCGAGGTCATATTCACTTGCACTTATTTTCTACGATCTACTTAACTTGTCTCGACCTTCTAGTGACCTTGAAAATTATCCGCGAGGTCATATTTACTTGCACCTATTTTCTACGATCTACTTAACTTGTCTCGACCTTCGAGTGACCTTGAAAATTTTCTGCGAGGTCAAACTCACTTGCACCAATTTTTCTAACAACTACTCACCTTGTGTCGACCTTCTAGTGACCTTGAAAATTATCCGCGAGGTCATATTTACTTGCACCTATTTTCTACGATCTACTTAACTTGTCTCGACCTTCGAGTGACCTTGAAAATTTTCTGCGAGGTCAAACTCACTTGCACCAATTTTTCTAACAACTACTCACCTTGTCTCGCCCTTCTAGTGAACTTGAAAATTATCTGCGAGGTCAAACTCACTTGCACCAATTTTTCTAGGAACTACTTACTTTGTGTCGACCTTGTGTTGACCTTGAAAATTATCCGCGAGGTTAAACTCACTTGCACCAATTTTTCTAACAACTACACACCTTGTCTCGACCTTCTAGTGACCTTGAAAATTATTCGCGAGATCAAACTCACTTGCACCAATTTTTCTAGGAACTACTTACCTTGATTCGACCTTCAAGTGACCTTGAAAATACCTTTCAAGGTCAAATTTTCTTAGTACATTAAACTGTTTTCTTTTGTCCCAACTGAGCCTACTATTTGATGGTACTTCTAGAGTACCATCATTATTTGACTTCTTCTTCTTCTCCTTCTTTAATGTTGTTAAATTTGCAGATGACCACTCGACCACCGAGGACGAGAGAAAGAAGAAGAAGAATCAGAAACGAAACGAACAAAGACAACACAAAACAGAGATAGATAAACGCAAGGGTTACGCCGAAGACGCCTCAAAGGAGAACTACAGCATGTGGGTACCACCGACCGATCAAACCGGAGACGGTCGTACCAGTTTTAACGAAAAATTGGGTTATTAATTAAAGAAACAACAAAATCAAGTTTATTAATATTTTATTATTATTTAATGTCCACTTAATTATAAAGATTCAAAGCGTTCTATTCCTAACAGTCTATTGGATACAATAAATGGTACTTATTAAATATCACATAGGAAAATTTTATTTATCCCCTCTTTCTCCTTACAAATGAATATGGGGTAAGTATACTTAATTTAATAATAATATCCTTGTCTAGCTCATTATAGTACCTAGGGAACTTGTACAAATAAAATGTTATGCAAAATGTTCGATCTAATAAAGTACATGTTAATGGTAAAAAACAGAAATTTCGATTTTTTTCAAAAATTACAATTTTTTTAGTTTTTTATTAATACGTACAAGGTGCCCCTTTGTAAGGAGTACTTGACAGTTTTTAAATGAAGGCTCTATCTTTAATACCAAAAAAGTTATGCAAAATTTACGATCTTATAAAGTACATGTTAATTGTAAAAAACGGAAATTTCGATTTTTCTCAAAAACTATAATTTTTTCAATTATAATAATTATGTGCAAGGTGCCCCATCACTAGGAGTGCTTGGCAGTTTTTAAACGAAAGCTTTATCTTTAATAACAAAAAAGTTATGCAAAATTTTCCATCTAAAAAAGTACATGTTAATTGTAAAAAACCGAAATTTCGATTTTTCTCAAAAACTATAATTTTTTAAATTTTGATAATTATGTGCAAGGTGCCCCTTCACTAGGAGTACTTGGCAGTTTTTAAATGTAAGCTCTATCTTTAATAACAAGAAAGTTATGCAAAATTTTCGATCTAAAAATACTTAATTGTAAAAAACCGAAATTTCGATTTTTCTCAAAAACTATAATTTTTTCAATTTTGATAATTATGTGCAAGGTGCCCCTTCACTAGGAGTACTTGACTGTTTTTAAATAAAAGCTCTATATTTAATAACAAAAAAAATATGCAAAATTTTCGATATAAAAAAGTACATGGTAATTGTAAAAAACCGAAATTTCGATTTTTCTGAAAAACTATAAATTTTTAAATTTTGATAATTATGTGCAAGGTGCCCCTTCACTAGGAGTACTTGACTGTATTTAAATGAAAGCTCTATCTTTAATAACAAAAAAGTTATTCAAAATTTTCGATCTAAAAAAGTACATGTTAATTGTAAAAAACCGAAATTTCGATTTTTCTCAAAAACTATAATTTTTTCAATTATAATAATTATGTGCAAGGTGCCCCTTCACTAGGAGTGCTTGGCAGTTTTTAAATGAAAGCTTTATCTTTAATAACCAAAAAGTTATGCAAAATTTTCGATCTAAAAAAGTACATGTTAATTGTAAAAAACCGAAATTTCGATTTTTCTCAAAAACTATAATTTTTTAAATTTTGATAATTATGTGCAAGGTGCCCCTTCACTAGGAGTACTTGGCAGTTTTTAAATGTAAGCTCTATCTTTAATAACAAGAAAGTTATGCAAAATTTTCGATCTAAAAAAGTACATGTTAATTGTAAAAAACCGAAATTTCGATTTTTCTCAAAAACTATAATTTTTTCAATTTTGATAATTATGTGCAAGGTGCCCCTTCACTAGGAGTACTTGACTGTTTTTAAATGAAAGCTCTATCTTTAATAACAAAAAAGTTATGCAAAATTTTCGATCTAAAAAAGTACATGTTAATTGTAAAAAACCAAAATTTCGATTTTACTCAAAAACTATAATTTTTTAAATTTTGATAATTATGTGCAAGGTGCCCCTTCACTAGGAGTACTTGACTGTTTTTAAATGAAAGCTCTATCTTTAATAACAAAAAAGTTATGCAAAATTTTCGATCTAAAAAAGTACATGTTAATTGTAAAAAACCGAAATTTCGATTTTTTTCAAAAACTATAATTTTTTCAATTTTGATAATTATGTGCAAGGTGCCCCTTTGCGAGGAGTACTTGGCAGTTTTTAAATGAAAGCTCTATCTTTAATAACAAAAAAGTTATGCAAAATTTTCGATCTAAAAAAGTACATGTTAATTGTAAAAAACCGAAATTTCGATTTTCTTCAAAAACTACAATTTTTTCAATTCTGATAATTATGTGCAAGGTGCCCCTTTGCCAGGAGTGCTTGGCAGTTTTTAAATGAAAGCTCTATCTTTAATAACAAAAAAGTTATGCAAAATTTTCGATCTAAAAAAGTACATGTTAATTGTAAAAAACCGAAATTTCGATTTTCCTCAAAAACTATAATTTTTTCAATTTTGATAATTATGTGCAAGGTGCCCCTTCACTAGGAGTACTTGACTGTTTTTAAATGAAAGCTCTATCTTTAATAACAAAAAAGTTATGCAAAATTTTCGATCTAAAAAAGTACATGTTAATTGTAAAAAACCAAAATTTCGATTTTACTCAAAAACTATAAATTTTTAAATTTTGATAATTATGTGCAAGGTGCCTCTTTACTAGGAGTACTTAACTGTTTTTAAATGAAAGCTCTATCTTTAATAACAAAAAAGTTATGCAAAATTTTCGATCTAAAAAAGTACATGTTAATTGTAAAAAACCGAAATTTCGATTTTTTTCAAAAACTATAATTTTTTTTAATTTTGATAATTATGTGCAAGGTGCCCCTTTGCGAGGAGTACTTGGCAGTTTTTAAATGAAAGCTCTATCTTTAATAGCAAAAAAGTTATGCAAAATTTTCGATCTAAAAAAGTACATGTTAATTGTAAAAAACCGAAATTTCGATTTTCTTCAAAAACTATAATTTTTTCAATTTTGATAATTATGTGCAAGGTGCCCCTTTGCGAGGAGTACTTGGCAGTTTTTAAATGAAAGCTCTATCTTTAATAACAAAAAAGTTATGCAAAATTTTCGATCTAAAAAAGTACATGTTAATTGTAAAAAACCAAAATTTCGATTTTACTCAAAAACTATAAATTTTTAAATTTTGATAATTATGTGCAAGGTGCCTCTTTACTAGGAGTACTTGACTGTTTTTAAATGAAAGCTCTATCTTTAATAACAAAAAAGTTATGCAAAATTTTCGATCTAAAAAAGTACATGTTAATTGTAAAAAACCGAAATTTCGATTTTCTTCAAAAACTATAATTTTTTCAATTTTGATAATTATGTGCAAGGTGCCCCTTTACTAGGAGTACTTGGCAGTTTTTAAATGAAAGCTCTATCTTTAATAACAAAAAAGTTATGCAAAATTTTCGATCTAAAAAAGTACATGTTAATTGTAAAAAACCGAAATTTCGATTTTTCTCAAAAACTATAATTTTTTCAATTTTGATAATTATGTGCAAGGTGCCCCTTTACTAGGAGTACTTGGCAGTTTTTAAATGAAAGCTCTATCTTTAATAACAAAAAAGTTATGCAAAATTTTCGATCTAAAAAAGTACATGTTAATTGTAAAAAACCGAAATTTCGATTTTTTTCAAAAACTATAATTTTTTCAATTTTGATAATTATGTGCAAGGTGCCCCTTTGCGAGGAGTACTTGGCAGTTTTTAAATGAAAGCTCTATCTTTAATAACAAAAAAGTTATGCAAAATTTTCGATCTAAAAAAGTACATGTTAATTGTAAAAAACCGAAATTTCGATTTTTCTCAAAAACTATAATTTTTTCAATTTTGATAATTATGTGCAAGGTGCCCCTTTACTAGGAGTACTTGGCAGTTTTTAAATGAAAGCTCTATCTTTAATAACAAAAAAGTTATGCAAAATTTTCGATCTAAAAAAGTACATGTTAATTGTAAAAAACCGAAATTTCGATTTTTCTCAAAAACTATAATTTTTTCAATTATAATAATTATGTGCAAGGTGCCCCTTCACTAGGAGTGCTTGGCAGTTTTTAAATGAAAGCTTTATCTTTAATAACCAAAAAGTTATGCAAAATTTTCGATCTAAAAAAGTACATGTTAATTGTAAAAAACCGAAATTTCGATTTTTCTCAAAAACTATAATTTTTTAAATTTTGATAATTATGTGCAAGGTGCCCCTTCACTAGGAGTACTTGGCAGTTTTTAAATGTAAGCTCTATCTTTAATAACAAGAAAGTTATGCAAAATTTTCGATCTAAAAAAGTACATGTTAATTGTAAAAAACCGAAATTTCGATTTTTCTCAAAAACTATAATTTTTTCAATTTTGATAATTATGTGCAAGGTGCCCCTTCACTAGGAGTACTTGACTGTTTTTAAATGAAAGCTCTATCTTTAATAACAAAAAAGTTATGCAAAATTTTCGATCTAAAAAAGTACATGTTAATTGTAAAAAACCAAAATTTCGATTTTACTCAAAAACTATAATTTTTTAAATTTTGATAATTATGTGCAAGGTGCCCCTTCACTAGGAGTACTTGACTGTTTTTAAATGAAAGCTCTATCTTTAATAACAAAAAAGTTATGCAAAATTTTCGATCTAAAAAAGTACATGTTAATTGTAAAAAACCGAAATTTAGATTTTTCTCAAAAACTATAATTTTTTCAATTTTGATAATTATGTGCAAGGTGCCCCTTCGCTGGGAGTACTTAACAGTTTTTAAATGAAAGCTCTATCTTAAATAACAAAAAAGATATGCAAAATTTTCGATCTAAAAAAATACATGTAAATTGTAAAAAATCGAAATTTCGATTTTTCTCAAAAACTATAAATTTTTAAATTTTGATAATAATGTGCAAGGTGCGCCTTTACTAGGAGTACTTGACTGTTTTTAAATGAAAGCTCTATCGTTAATAACAAAAAAGTTATGCAAAATTTTCGATCTAAAAAAGTACATGTTAATTGTAAAAAACCGAAATTTAGATTTTTCTCAAAAACTATAATTTTTTCAATTTTGATAAATATGTGCAATGTGCCCCTTCGCTGGGAGTACTTAACAGTTTTTAAATGAAAGCTCTATCTTAAATAACAAAAAAGATATGCAAAATTTTCGATCTAAAAAACTACATGTAAATTGTAAAAAATCGAAATTTCGATTTTTCTCAAAAACTATAAATTTTTAAATTTTGATAATTATGTGCAAGGTGCCCCTTTACTAGGAGTACTTGACTGTTTTTAAATGAAAGCTCTATCTTTAATAACAAAAAAGTTATGCAAAATTTTCGATCTAAAAAAGTACATGTTAATTGTAAAAAACCGAAATTTCGATTTTTTTCAAAAACTACAATTTTTTTAGTTTTTGATTATTACGTACAAGGTGCCCCTTTGCAAGGAGTACTTAACAGTTTTTAAATGAAAGCTCTATCTTAAATACCAAAAAAGTTATGCAAAATTTACGAACTTATAAAGTACATGTTAATGGTAAAAAACCGAAATTTCGTTTTTTTTTTCAAAAACTACAATTTTTTTAGTTTTTTATTATTACGTACAAGGTGCCCCTTTGCAAGGAGTACTTAACAGTTTTTAAATGAAAGCTCTATCTTTAATAACAAAAAAGTTATGCAAAATTTTCGATCTAAAAAAGTACATGTTAATTGTAAAAAACCGAAATTTCGATTTTTTTCAAAAACTACAATTTTGTTAGTTTTTGATTATTACGTACAAGGTGCCCCTTTGCAAGGAGTACTTGACAGTTTTTAAATGAAAGCTCTATCTTTAATAACAAAAAAGTTATGCAAAATTTTCGATCTAAAAAAGTACAGGTTAATTGTAAAAAACGGAAATTTCGATTTTTCTCAAAAACTACAATTTTTTTAGTTTTTGATTATTACGTACAAGGTGCCCCTTTGCAAGGAGTACTTAACAGTTTTTAAATGAAAGCTCTATCTTAAATACCAAAAAAGTTATGCAAAATTTACGAACTTATAAAGTACATGTTAATGGTAAAAAACCGAAATTTCGTTTTTTTTTTCAAAAACTACAATTTTTTTAGTTTTTTATTATTACGTACAAGGTGCCCCTTTGCAAGGAGTACTTAACAGTTTTTAAATGAAAGCTCTATCTTTAATAACAAAAAAGTTATGCAAAATTTTCGATCTAAAAAAGTACAGGTTAATTGTAAAAAACGGAAATTTCGATTTTTCTCAAAAACTACAATTTTTTTAGTTTTTGATTATTACGTACAAGGTGCCCCTTTGCAAGGAGTACTTGACAGTTTTTAAATGAAAGCTCTATCTTAAATACCAAAAAAGTTATGCAAAATTTACGAACTTATAAAGTACATGTTAATGGTAAAAAACCGAAATTTCGTTTTTTTTTTCAAAAACTACAATTTTTTTAGTTTTTTATTATTACGTACAAGGTGCCCCGTTGTAAAAATTAAAAATAAATAATTATAAAAACAAACACGATATAGCTTGACTTGCCTTAATCCTAACTTCTTCTGACTCGTCTTGCATCAGTCTAATCAGTTTATCGCAGACAGTTTCCAGTGAAACTTTAGTAGTTTGGCGTAGAAAAAACCGGTGACAAGGGCGGGATTGGCGCTTAGACACCACCATTAAACCAACTCGTCCTCGATTTGATCCCCAAGTAACCTTGATATCATTGATTCCATAAATCCCTAATTAAATTCAAAATAGATCACAAACAAACTGCATGAATATTACATTTAAGGTGCTGCCATTTACTTACTATGCGTTTAATTAACTCCTTAATAAAATCCGTGAACATCAAGTCGGTGTCGTCGCCCAAACACTCCTGGATCATGCGGTATACCTCCGGAAAATCCAGATAAGGGCCAACCTTCTGGATTGTACTTTTAGAGGCCTAAATGGGGTCCATGCATGAGTTAAGTGAGTAAAATAATCCGAAAAAGTCATACCTTGACAACATACACGTCTGGATTGCATAGATGCAAGAGTAAAGTGATGAGGTTCCCTTGGATCTCACTCGATCCTTGAATGCCTCAAAATTGGTCTCCTGGCCAAGGGATGTTGCCAGATCTCCTAATAACTGGATCGAGGATCTCCTTAGACCTGGATCCTCTTGACCGAATAGCAACTTGATCCTCACTGCTCCGGTAACTTGAAAGGAACTGAATTTGAACCCTGGCAAACTGTTCAGGAGTTTCGAGAAGGATTGCAGGGACTCCAGGATCAGCTCGCTTTCGTTCCTAGATAAGGAAGAATAGGTCGATCATTTTGTAAATGATTAAATTAAGAGTAGAACCTTTCAAGGAACCTACAGTTGAGTAGCTCGTTGTCGAGTTATTTCTTCGGGTCCTATTTATTTATTAAGAAATAAATCCTGGAATTTTTACTGAATTGACTTAGAAAATGGACAATATTGATAATGTGGACTAAAAACTCATTAAAATCCATATTGAGATTTGATCACCAGAAACAAAGTCTGTGATAATCACAGAAAAGCTTGCCGGTCAATAAAATCAATCAATTAATAAATTGTCACTGTCAAAATTAGATGTTTTATTTGTAATTCTTATGGTAGAGATTTATTCAAAGTAAGTATATGTAAACGGAATCCAGGTATTAGAGGTTTTTAAAGAAGAAGAGGGAGAAGAAGAAGAAGAAAAAGAAGAAGCAGAAGAAACTTAGGACTCAACTGCTTGTAAAAAATCAATAATTTTGTCCAGGCATTTAAAAAAGAGGAAGAAGAAGAAGGAGAAGAGAAGTAGCAGTAGCCAAAGTGCGAGAGAAAAGAAGAGAGATGAGAGATGAGAGAGAGAAAAGAGGGTTCGTATGTCAAAGAAACCACTTATGTCGGGAAATC
The DNA here is from genome assembly GCF_022605725.1 of Anthonomus grandis grandis. Taxonomy (NCBI): domain Eukaryota; kingdom Metazoa; phylum Arthropoda; class Insecta; order Coleoptera; family Curculionidae; genus Anthonomus; species Anthonomus grandis. Next base: position 40,954,985 of record NC_065567.1, read on the forward strand.
TCAGTTAATTCACCTCAGTTATGGGCTTAGTTTTAACACCTTTTAATAACAAAATAGATAACATAAATTGCTAGCCAAGAAACAGGACAGTTGTAACCTTACCTATTAATAATAAAAGCACTGACCTGGATTAAAACCTTTTAACGGAACCACGGAGTCAAAAGCGCCATACTTCTTTATTAAATAATGTAAACGAAGTGTGATAAACGAAGTAATAATCATATGTATACTCCGAGCAGAAATGTAGGGTTTAAAGAATGTCATACATTTCCACAAATAAATAAAATATTTAAGACGCCCGATATTCTAATAGAACGAACTATAGCAAATTTAGAGGTCGTTCCGCTACATTATATATTTAAGAAAGAACTACGGGTTTGATAAATTTTTTTAATTTTCAAAATTTTTATAGACACTTTTTGTTCCAAATTAAAAATAGAACAAAGTACAAAGAATAACATTTAACCGTAAAACGAAAATAAAGGAGTTATGGGAGGTATTTGAAATTTTTGAAAAATTGAAAAAAAAATATTTTTTTTTGGCAAATCGATAGACCATTTAAAACACTTTAAAAAAATTATATAAAACTTTTCGAAAAATGCACCAAAAAAAAGTTATACGCAAAAAGTCTTTCTCAAAAATGCAAAGGGTTAACCCTGGAAAATTGCTCATAAATTCGGTTTTTATTTTTTTTCGGGAAAAATATTGGTTGCAGAAAAAAAATTGTATTAACAAAAGTCGTTTGGACCCTCAATGCCCATCAGATTCAATAAAAAAAAGATTTTTAAGTCTAACAGTTTTCCAGAAAATTGAGAAAAGCCTTTAAACAGTTTATCTTTATTTTCTCGAAAACTAGATGTAATATTAAAAATAAAATTTTTGCACCGAATTTCCGATCAAAAACAGAACAAATCATAATGAACGATATTTAATCGTAAAACAAGAAATACCAGAATTATAAAAGATTTTTGAGAAAAGTTAAGAAACTTACCCCAAATTGTGATAATCCAAACAGTTCATTGAAATGCCCAGTATCTGATTGCAGTACCGCACCACGAGCTCCTTATTCAAATTCTCCGGGGCATACCCCGATCTTCCGCACCCAGCAGCTTTGGTCCAGCTGGACATCCAAAATCATCTCCAATAGGTTTTCTATTAAAACCGCCTGTTTGCACTCTACATTGTCCTTGATCAAGTAGGTAAAGAAAGCGACCACTACCGTCCACTGAGGTATCAGGTCCGACCGAATACTGGGCCCATAAAGGAGACGATCCATGACAAAGTGTGCTACATGTCTGCACATATGTCCCCCACCACTGTTTCGGTCATTTTTAGAAAGAGAAGTTAGTCCTGGTCGTTGCAGAGAGAGCTGAAAAATAAAAGGTATGGTCACATGTAAACGAGTGAGTCAACCCATATCCCCCACCCGCCCCACACTGTTTATCAGTAAGAAATTATATACCCCCCTTTCAAATTTTTTCATAATTTTTTTTTTTATTCGAATTCCAACTAACTATAACAGCGGATTATTCTCATCAAGTAGATCACGAAAATACCGGGTTATAAGGGAATCTGAGCAGAACTAAGAAATCGAGTATTTTTTCGACCTCGATTTTGAGGCCAAAAATGGGCTACAAAAATGCCATATCTCGGCTCTCGTAGAAGCTACGACCTTGCGGATGGTCTCGTTGGATTCAGAAGAACGAAACTAAGACAACAATGTTGAAATCTTCCCGATAGCTCCCACAGAAGCCCAGATATCGATCTTCAAAGTTTGGGTTTTTTCATTTTTCGGGTATACCCCCCCGTATCGAATTTTTTCACCAAAAATTGATTTTTTCGAAATCAAACTAAGTATACCAGCGTCTTATTCTGATCACCTAAATAACGAAAACACCAGGTTATAACAGGATCCGAGCAGAACTAAGCGAATGAGAGCACTTTGAAAATCCTGAAAAAGTCGTTTCCGACGTCCGTTTTTGAGGCCAAAAATGGGCTACAAAAATGCCATATCTCGGCTATCGTAAAAGCTACGATCTTGCGGATGGTCTCGTTGGATACAAAATGCCGAAACTAAGACAAGACCGTTGGAATTTTCCCGATAGCTCCCATAGAAGCCGAGATATCGACCTTCAAAGTTTGGGTTTTTTCATTTTTCGGGTATACCCCCCCGTATCGAATTTTTCACCAAAAATTGATTTTTTTCGAAATCGAAATCAAACTAAGTATACCAGCGTCTTATTTGGATCACCTAGATTACGAAAACACCGGGTTATAACAGGATCCGAGCAGAACTAAGGGAATGAGAGCACTTTGAAAATCCTGAAAAAGTCGTTTTCGACGTCTGTTTTTGAGGCCAAAAATGGGCATCAAAAATGCCATATCTCGGCGATCGTAAGAGCTACGACCTTGCGGATGGTCTCGTTGGATTTAGAATGACGAAACTAAGACAAAACCGTTGGAATTTTCCCGATAGCTCCCATAGAAGCCGAGATATCGACTTTAGAAGTTTGGGATTTTTCATTTTTCGGGTATACCCCCCCGTATCGAATTTTTCACCAAAAATTGATTTTTTTCGAAATCAAACTAAGTATACCAGCGTCTTATTTGGATCACCTAGATTACGAGAACACCGGGTTATAACAGGATCCGAGCAGAACTAAGGGAATGAGAGCACTTTGAAAATCCTGAAAAAGTCGTTTTCGACGTCCGTTTTTGAGGCCAAAAATGGGCATCAAAAATGCCATATCTCGGCTATCGTAAGAGCTACGACCTTGCGGATGGTCTCGTTGGATTTAGAATGACGAAACTAAGACAAAACCGTTGGAATTTTCCCGATAGCTCCCATAGAAGCCGAGATATCGACCTTCAAAGTTTGGGTTTTTTCATTTTTCGGGTATACCCCCCCGTATCGAATTTTTCACCAAAAATTGATTTTTTTCGAAATCAAACTAAGTATACCAGCGTCTTATTTGGATCACCTAGATTACGAAAACACCGGGTTATAACAGGATCCGAGCAGAACTAAGGGAATGAGAGCACTTTGAAAATCCTGAAAATGTCGTTTTCGACGTCCGTTTTTGAGGCCAAAAATGGGCATCAAAAATGCCATATCTCGGCTATCGTAAGAGCTACGACCTTGCGGATGGTCTCGTTGGATTCAGAATGACGAAACTAAGACAAAACCGTTGGAATTTTCCCGATAGCTCCCATAGAAGCCGAGATATCGACCTTCAAAGTTTGGGTTTTTTCATTTTTCGGGTATACCCCCCCGTATCGAATTTTTCACCAAAAATTGATTTTTTTCGAAATCAAACTAAGTATACCAGCGTCTTATTTGGATCACCAAGATTACGAAAACACCGGGTTATAACAGGATCCGAGCAGAACTAAGGGAATGAGAGCACTTTGAAAATCCTGAAAAAGTCGTTTTCGACGTCCGTTTTTGAGGCCAAAAATGGGCATCGAAAATGCCATATCTCGGCTATCGTAAGAGCTACGACCTTGCGGATGGTCTCGTTGAATTTAGAATGACGAAACTAAGACAAAACCGTTGGAATTTTCCCGATAGCTCCCATAGAAGCCGAGATATCGACCTTCAAAGTTTGGGTTTATTCATTTTTCGGGTATACCCCCCCGTATCGAATTTTTCACCAAAAATTGATTTTTTTCGAAATCAAACTAAGTATACCAGCGTCTTATTTGGATCACCTAGATTACGAAAACACCGGGTTATAACAGGATTCGAGCAGAACTAAGGGAATGAGAGCACTTTGAAAATCCTGAAAAAGTCGTTTTCGACGTCCGTTTTTGAGGCCAAAAATTGGCATCAAAAATGCCATATCTCGGCTATCGTAAGAGCTACGACCTTGCGGATGGTCTCGTTGGATTTAGAATGACGAAACTAAGACAAAACCGTTGGAATTTTCCCGATAGCTCCCATAGAAGCCGAGATATCGACCTTCAAAGTTTGGGTTTTTTCATTTTTCGGGTATACCCCCCCGTATCGAATTTTTCACCAAAAATTGATTTTTTTCGAAATCAAACTAAGTATACCAGCGTCTTATTTGGATCACCTAGATTACGAAAACACCGGGTTATAACAGGATCCGAGCAGAACTAAGGCAATGAGAGCACTTTGAAAATCCTGAAAAAGTCGTTTTCGACGTCCGTTTTTGAGGCCAAAAATGGGCATCAAAAATGCCATATCTCGGCTATCGTAAGAGCTACGACCTTGCGGATGGTCTCGTTGGATTTAGAATGACGAAACTAAGACAAAACCGTTGGAATTTTCCCGATAGCTCCCATAGAAGCCGAGATATCGACCTTCAAAATTTGGGTTTATTCATTTTTCGGGTATACCCCCCCGTATCGAATTTTTCACCAAAAATTGATTTTTTTCGAAATCAAACTAAGTATACCAGCGTCTTATTTGGATCACCTAGATTACGAAAACACCGGGTTATAACAAAATCCGAGCAGAACTAAGGCAATGAGAGCACTTTGAAAATCCTGAAAAAGTCGTTTTCGAAGTCCGTTTTTGAGGCCAAAAATGGGCATCAAAAATGCCATATCTCGGCTATCGTAAGAGCTACGACCTTGCGAATGGTCTCGTTGGATTTAGAATGACGAAACTAAGACAAAACCGTTGGAATTTTCCCGATAGCTCCCATAGAAGCCGAGATATCGACCTTCAAAGTTTGGGTTTTTTCATTTTTCGGGTATACCCCCCCGTATCGAATTTTTCACCAAAAATTGATTTTTTTCGAAATCAAACTAAGTATACCAGCGTCTTATTTGGATCACCAAGATTACGAAAACACCGGGTTATAACTGGATCCGAGCAGAACTAAGGGAATGAGAGCACTTTGAAAATCCTGAAAAAGTCGTTTTCGACGTCCGTTTTTGAGGCCAAAAATGGGCATCGAAAATGCCATATCTCGGCTATCGTAAGAGCTACGACCTTGCGGATGGTCTCGTTGAATTTAGAATGACGAAACTAAGACAAAACCGTTGGAATTTTCCCGATAGCTCCCATAGAAGCCGAGATATCGACCTTCAAAGTTTGGGTTTTTTCATTTTTCGGGTATACCCCCCCGTATCGAATTTTTCACCAAAAATTGATTTTTTTCGAAATCAAACTAAGTATACCAGCGTCTTATTTGGATCACCTAGATTACGAAAACACCGGGTTATAACAGGATCCGAGCAGAACTAAGGGAATGAGAGCACTTTGAAAATCCTGAAAAAGTCGTTTTCGACGTCCGTTTTTGAGGCCAAAAATGGGCATCGAAAATGCCATATCTCGGCTATCGTAAGAGCTACGACCTTGCGGATGGTCTCGTTGGATTTAGAATGACGAAACTAAGACAAAACCGTTGGAATTTTCCCGATAGCTCCCATAGAAGCCGAGATATCGACCTTCAAAGTTTGGGTTTTTTCATTTTTCGGGTATACCCCCCCGTATCGAATTTTTCACCAAAAATTGATTTTTTTCGAAATCAAACTAAGTATACCAGCGTCTTATTTGGATCACCTAGATTACGAAAACACCGGGTTATAACAGGATCCGAGCAGAACTAAGGGAATGAGAGCACTTTGAAAATCCTGAAAAAGTCGTTTTCGTCGTTAGCGTCTTATTTGGATCACCTAGATTACGAAAACACCGGGTTATAACAGGATCCGAGCAGAACTAAGGGAATGAGAGCACTTTGAAAATCCTGAAAAAGTCGTTTTCGACGTCCGTTTTTGAGGCCAAAAATGGGCATCAAAAATGCCATATCTCGGGTATCGTAAGAGCTACGACCTTGCGGATGGTCTCGTTGGATTCAGAATGACGAAACTAAGACAAAACCGTTGGAATTTTCCCGATGGCTCCCATAGAAGCCGAGATATCGACCTTCAAAGTTTGGGTTTTTTCATTTTTCGGGTATACCCCCCCGTATCGAATTTTTCACCAAAAATTGATTTTTTTCGAAATCAAACTAAGTATACCAGCGTCTTATTTGGATCACCTAGATTACGAAAACACCGGGTTATAACAGGATCCGAGCAGAACTAAGGGAATGAGAGCACTTTGAAAATCCTGAAAAAGTCGTTTTCGACGTCCGTTTTTGAGGCCAAAAATGGGCATCAAAAATGCCATATCTCGGCTATCGTAAGAGCTACGACCTTGCGGATGGTCTCGTTGGATTTAGAATGACGAAACTAAGACAAAACCGTTGGAATTTTCCCGATAGCTCCCATAGAAGCCGAGATATCGACCTTCAAAGTTTGGGTTTATTCATTTTTCGGGTATACCCCCCCCGTATCGAATTTTTCACCAAAAATTGATTTTTTTCGAAATCAAACTAAGTATACCAGCGTCTTATTTGGATCACCTAGATTACGAAAACACCGGGTTATAACAGGATCCGAGCAGAACTAAGGGAATGAGAGCACTTTGAAAATCCTGAAAAAGTCGTTTTCGACGTCCGTTTTTGAGGCCAAAAATGGGCATCAAAAATGCCATATCTCGGCTATCGTAAGAGCTACGACCTTGCGGATGGTCTCGTTGGATTTAGAATGACGAAACTAAGACAAAACCGTTGGAATTTTCCCGATAGCTCCCATAGAAGCCGAGATATCGACCTTCAAAGTTTGGGTTTTTTCATTTTTCGGGTATACCCCCCCGTATCGAATTTTTCACCAAAAATTGATTTTTTTCGAAATCAAACTAAGTATACCAGCGTCTTATTTGGATCACCTAGATTACGAAAACACCGGGTTATAACAGGATCCGAGCAGAACTAAGGGAATGAGAGCACTTTGAAAATCCTGAAAAAGTCGTTTTCGACGTCCGTTTTTGAGGCCAAAAATGGGCATCAAAAATGCCATATCTCGGCTATCGTAAGAGCTACGACCTTGCGGATGGTCTCGTTGGATTTAGAATGACGAAACTAAGACAAAACCGTTGGAATTTTCCCGATAGCTCCCATAGAAGCCGAGATATCGACCTTCAAAGTTTGGGTTTATTCATTTTTCGGGTATACCCCCCCGTATCGAATTTTTCACCAAAAATTGATTTTTTTCGAAATCAAACTAAGTATACCAGCGTCTTATTTGGATCACCTAGATTACGAAAACACCGGGTTATAACAGGATCCGAGCAGAACTAAGGGAATGAGAGCACTTTGAAAATCCTGAAAAAGTCGTTTTCGACGTCCGATTTTGAGGCCAAAAATGGGCATCAAAAATGCCATATCTCGGCTATCGTAAGAGCTACGACCTTGCGGATGGTCTCGTTGGATTCAGAATGACGAAAGCTAAGACAAAAACCGTTGGAATTTTCCCGATAGCTCCCATAGAAGCCGAGATATCGACCTTCAAAGTTTGGGTTTTTTCATTTTTCGGGTATACCCCCCCGTATCGAATTTTTTCACCAAAAAATTGATTTTTTCGAAATCAAACTAAGTATACCAGCGTCTTATTCTGATCACCTAAATAACGAAAACACCAGGTTATAAACAGGATCCGAGCAGAAACTAAGCGAATGAGAGCACTTTGAAAATCCTGAAAAAAGTCGTTTCCGACGTCCCGTTTTTTGAGGCCAAAAATGGGCTACAAAAAATGCCATATCTCGGCTATCGTAAAAGCTACGATCTTGCGGATGGTCTCGTTGGATACAAAATGCCGAAACTAAGACAAGACCGTTGGAATTTTCCCGATAGCTCCCATAGAAGCCGAGATATCGACCTTCAAAGTTTGGGTTTTTTCATTTTTCGGGTATACCCCCCCGTATCGAATTTTTCACCAAAAATTGATTTTTTTCGAAATCGAAATCAAACTAAGTATACCAGCGTCTTATTTGGATCACCTAGATTACGAAAACACCGGGTTATAACAGGATCCGAGCAGAACTAAGGGAATGAGAGCACTTTGAAAATCCTGAAAAAGTCGTTTTCGACGTCTGTTTTTGAGGCCAAAAATGGGCATCAAAAATGCCATATCTCGGCGATCGTAAGAGCTACGACCTTGCGGATGGTCTCGTTGGATTTAGAATGACGAAACTAAGACAAAACCGTTGGAATTTTCCCGATAGCTCCCATAGAAGCCGAGATATCGACTTTCAAAGTTTGGGTTTTTTCATTTTTCGGGTATACCCCCCCGTATCGAATTTTTCACCAAAAATTGATTTTTTTTCGAAATCAAACTAAGTATACCAGCGTCTTATTTGGATCACCTAGATTACGAGAACACCGGGTTATAACAGGATCCGAGCAGAACTAAGGGAATGAGAGCACTTTGAAAATCCTGAAAAAGTCGTTTTCGACGTCCGTTTTTGAGGCCAAAAATGGGCATCAAAAATGCCATATCTCGGCTATCGTAAGAGCTACGACCTTGCGGATGGTCTCGTTGGATTTAGAATGACGAAACTAAGACAAAACCGTTGGAATTTTCCCGATAGCTCCCATAGAAGCCGAGATATCGACCTTCAAAGTTTGGGTTTTTTCATTTTTCGGGTATACCCCCCCGTATCGAATTTTTTCACCAAAAATTGATTTTTTTTCGAAATCAAACTAAGTATACCAGCGTCTTATTTGGATCACCTAGATTACGAAAACACCGGGTTATAAACAGGATCCGAGCAGAAACTAAGGGAATGAGAGCACTTTGAAAATCCTGAAAATGTCGTTTTCGACGTCCGTTTTTGAGGCCAAAAATGGGCATCAAAAATGCCATATCTCGGCTATCGTAAGAGCTACGACCTTGCGGATGGTCTCGTTGGATTCAGAATGACGAAACTAAGACAAAACCGTTGGAATTTTCCCGATAGCTCCCATAGAAGCCGAGATATCGACCTTCAAAGTTTGGGTTTTTTCATTTTTCGGGTATACCCCCCCGTATCGAATTTTTCACCAAAAATTGATTTTTTTCGAAATCAAACTAAGTATACCAGCGTCTTATTTGGATCACCAAGATTACGAAAACACCGGGTTATAACAGGATCCGAGCAGAACTAAGGGAATGAGAGCACTTTGAAAATCCTGAAAAAGTCGTTTTCGACGTCCGTTTTTGAGGCCAAAAATGGGCATCGAAAATGCCATATCTCGGCTATCGTAAGAGCTACGACCTTGCGGATGGTCTCGTTGAATTTAGAATGACGAAACTAAGACAAAACCGTTGGAATTTTCCCGATAGCTCCCATAGAAGCCGAGATATCGACCTTCAAAGTTTGGGTTTATTCATTTTTCGGGTATACCCCCCCGTATCGAATTTTTCACCAAAAATTGATTTTTTTCGAAATCAAACTAAGTATACCAGCGTCTTATTTGGATCACCTAGATTACGAAAACACCGGGTTATAACAGGATCCGAGCAGAACTAAGGGAATGAGAGCACTTTGAAAATCCTGAAAAAGTCGTTTTCGACGTCCGTTTTTGAGGCCAAAAATGGGCATCGAAAATGCCATATCTCGGCTATCGTAAGAGCTACGACCTTGCGGATGGTCTCGTTGGATTTAGAATGACGAAACTAAGACAAAACCGTTGGAATTTTCCCGATAGCTCCCATAGAAGCCGAGATATCGACCTTCAAAGTTTGGGTTTTTTCATTTTTCGGGTATACCCCCCCGTATCGAATTTTTCACCAAAAATTGATTTTTTTCGAAATCAAACTAAGTATACCAGCGTCTTATTTGGATCACCTAGATTACGAAAACACCGGGTTATAACAGGATCCGAGCAGAACTAAGGGAATGAGAGCACTTTGAAAATCCTGAAAAAGTCGTTTTCGTCGTTAGCGTCTTATTTGGATCACCTAGATTACGAAAACACCGGGTTATAACAGGATCCGAGCAGAACTAAGGGAATGAGAGCACTTTGAAAATCCTGAAAAAGTCGTTTTCGACGTCCGTTTTTGAGGCCAAAAATGGGCATCAAAAATGCCATATCTCGGGTATCGTAAGAGCTACGACCTTGCGGATGGTCTCGTTGGATTCAGAATGACGAAACTAAGACAAAACCGTTGGAATTTTCCCGATGGCTCCCATAGAAGCCGAGATATCGACCTTCAAAGTTTGGGTTTTTTCATTTTTCGGGTATACCCCCCCGTATCGAATTTTTCACCAAAAATTGATTTTTTTCGAAATCAAACTAAGTATACCAGCGTCTTATTTGGATCACCTAGATTACGAAAACACCGGGTTATAACAGGATCCGAGCAGAACTAAGGGAATGAGAGCACTTTGAAAATCCTGAAAAAGTCGTTTTCGACGTCCGTTTTTGAGGCCAAAAATGGGCATCAAAAATGCCATATCTCGGCTATCGTAAGAGCTACGACCTTGCGGATGGTCTCGTTGGATTTAGAATGACGAAACTAAGACAAAACCGTTGGAATTTTCCCGATAGCTCCCATAGAAGCCGAGATATCGACCTTCAAAGTTTGGGTTTATTCATTTTTCGGGTATACCCCCCCGTATCGAATTTTTCACCAAAAATTGATTTTTTTCGAAATCAAACTAAGTATACCAGCGTCTTATTTGGATCACCTAGATTACGAAAACACCGGGTTATAACAGGATCCGAGCAGAACTAAGGGAATGAGAGCACTTTGAAAATCCTGAAAAAGTCGTTTTCGACGTCCGTTTTTGAGGCCAAAAATGGGCATCAAAAATGCCATATCTCGGCTATCGTAAGAGCTACGACCTTGCGGATGGTCTCGTTGGATTTAGAATGACGAAACTAAGACAAAACCGTTGGAATTTTCCCGATAGCTCCCATAGAAGCCGAGATATCGACCTTCAAAGTTTGGGTTTTTTCATTTTTCGGGTATACCCCCCCGTATCGAATTTTTCACCAAAAATTGATTTTTTTCGAAATCAAACTAAGTATACCAGCGTCTTATTTGGATCACCTAGATTACGAAAACACCGGGTTATAACAGGATCCGAGCAGAACTAAGGGAATGAGAGCACTTTGAAAATCCTGAAAAAGTCGTTTTCGACGTCCGTTTTTGAGGCCAAAAATGGGCATCAAAAATGCCATATCTCGGCTATCGTAAGAGCTACGACCTTGCGGATGGTCTCGTTGGATTTAGAATGACGAAACTAAGACAAAACCGTTGGAATTTTCCCGATAGCTCCCATAGAAGCCGAGATATCGACCTTCAAAGTTTGGGTTTATTCATTTTTCGGGTATACCCCCCCGTATCGAATTTTTCACCAAAAATTGATTTTTTTCGAAATCAAACTAAGTATACCAGCGTCTTATTTGGATCACCTAGATTACGAAAACACCGGGTTATAACAGGATCCGAGCAGAACTAAGGGAATGAGAGCACTTTGAAAATCCTGAAAAAGTCGTTTTCGACGTCCGATTTTGAGGCCAAAAATGGGCATCAAAAATGCCATATCTCGGCTATCGTAAGAGCTACGACCTTGCGGATGGTCTCGTTGGATTCAGAATGACGAAGCTAAGACAAAACCGTTGGAATTTTCCCGATAGCTCCCATAGAAGCCGAGATATCGACCTTCAAAGTTTGGGTTTTTCATTTTTCGGGTATACCCCCCCGTATCGAATTTTTCACCAAAAATTGATTTTTTTCGAAATCAAACTAAGTATACCAGCGTCTTATTTGGATCACCTAGATTACGAAAACACCAAGTTATAACAGGATCCGAGCAGAACTAAGGGAATGAGAGCACTTTGAAAATCCTGAAAAAGTCGTTTTCGACGTCCGTTTTTGAGGCCAAAAATGGGCATCGAAAATGCCATATCTCGGCTATCGTAAGAGCTACGACCTTGCGGATGGTCTCGTTGGATTTAGAATGACGAAACTAAGACAAAACCGTTGGAATTTTTCCGATAGCTCCCATAGAAGCCGAGATATCGACCTTCAAAGTTGGGTTTTTTCATTTTTCGGGTATACCCCCCCGTATCGAATTTTTCACCAAAAATTGATTTTTTTCGAAATCAAACTAAGTATACCAGCGTCTTATTTGGATCACCTAGATTACGAAAACACCGGGTTATAACAGGATCCGAGCAGAACTAAGGGAATGAGAGCACTTTGAAAATCCTGAAAAAGTCGTTTTCGACGTCCGATTTTGAGGCCAAAAATGGGCATCAAAAATGCCATATCTCGCTATCGTAAGAGCTACGACCTTGCGGATTGGTCTCGTTGGATTCAGAATGACGAAGCTAAGACAAAACCGATGGAATTTTCCCGATAGCTCCCATAGAAGCCGAGATATCGACCTTCAAAGTTTGGGTTTTTTCATTTTTCGGGTATACCCCCCCGTATCGAATTTTTCACCAAAATTGATTTTTTCGAAATCAAACTAAGTATACCAGCGTCTTATTTGGATCACCTAGATTACGAAAACACCAAGTTATAACAGGATCCGAGCAGAACTAAGGGAATGAGAGCACTTTGAAAATCCTGAAAAAGTCGTTTTCGACGTCCGTTTTGAGGCCAAAAATGGGCATCGAAAATGCCATATCTCGGCTATCGTAAGAGCTACGACCTTGCGGATGGTCTCGTTGGATTTAGAATGACGAAACTAAGACAAAACCGTTGGAATTTTTCCGATAGCTCCCATAGAAGCCGAGATATCGACCTTCAAAGTTTGGGTTTTTTCATTTTTCGGGTATACCCCCCCGTATCGAATTTTCACCAAAAATTGATTTTTTTCGAAATCAAACTAAGTATACCAGCGTCTTATTTGGATCACCTAGATTACGAAAACACCGGGTTATAACAGGATCCGAGCAGAACTAAGGGAATGAGAGCACTTTGAAAATCCTGAAAAAGTCGTTTTCGACGTCCGTTTTTGAGGCCAAAAATGGGCATCAAAAATGCCATATCTCGGGTATCGTAAGAGCTACGACCTTGCCGATAATCTCGTTGGATTCAGAATGACGAAACTAAGACAAAACCGTTGGAATTTTCCCGATAGCTCCCATAGAAGCCGAGATATCGACCTTCAAAGTTTGGGTTTTTTCATTTTCGGGTATACCCCCCCGTATCGAATTTTTCACCAAAAATTGATTTTTTTCGAAATCAAACTAAGTATACCAGCGTCTTATTTGGATCACCTAGATTACGAAAACACCGGGTTATAACAGGATCCGAGCAGAACTAAGGGAATGAGAGCACTTTGAAAATCCTGAAAAAGTCGTTTTCGACGTCCGTTTTTTGAGGCCAAAAATGGGCATCAAAAATGCCATATCTCGGCTATCGTAAGAGCTACGACCTTGCGGATGGTCTCGTTGAATTTAGAATGACGAAACTAAGACAAAACCGTTGGAATTTTCCCGATAGCTCCCATAGAAGCCGAGATATCGACCTTCAAAGTTTGGGTTTTTTTCATTTTTCGGGTATACCCCCCCGTATCGAATTTTTCACCAAAAATTGATTTTTTTCGAAATCAAACTAAGTATACCAGCGTCTTATTTGGATCACCTAGATTACGAAAACACCGGGTTATAACAGGATCCGAGCAGAACTAAGGGAATGAGAGCACTTTGAAAATCCTGAAAAAGTCGTTTTCGACGTCCGTTTTTGAGGCCAAAAATGGGCATCAAAAATGCCATAATCTCGGCTATCGTAAGAGTTACGACCTTGCGGATGGTCTCGATGGATTTAGAATGACGAAACTAAGACAAAACCGTTGGAATTTTCCCGATAGCTCCCATAGAAGCCGAGATATCGACCTTCAAAGTTTGGGTTTTTTCATTTTTCGGGGTATACCCCCCCGTATCGAATTTTTCACCAAAAATTGATTTTTTTCGAAATCAAACTAAGTATACCAGCGTCTTATTTGGATCACCTAGATTACGAAAACACCGGGTTATAACAGGATCCGAGCAGAACTAAGGGAATGAGAGCACTTTGAAAATCCTGAAAAAGTCGTTTTCGACGTCCGATTTTGAGGCCAAAAATGGGCATCAAAAATGCCATATCTCGGCTATCGTAAGAGCTACGACCTTGCGGATGGTCTCGTTGGATTCAGAATGACGAAGCTAAGACAAAACCGTTGGAATTTTCCCGATAGCTCCCATAGAAGCCGAGATATCGACCTTCAAAGTTTGGGTTTTTTCATTTTTCGGGTATACCCCCCCGTATCGAATTTTTCACCAAAAATTGATTTTTTTCGAAATCAAACTAAGTATAACCAAGCGTCTTATTTGGATCACCTAGATTACGAAAACACCAAGTTATAACAGGATCCGAGCAGAACTAAGGGAATGAGAGCACTTTGAAAATCCTGAAAAAGTCGTTTTCGACGTCCGTTTTTGAGGCCAAAAATGGGCATCGAAAATGCCATATCTCGGCTATCGTAAGAGCTACGACCTTGCGGATGGTCTCGTTGGATTTAGAATGACGAAACTAAGACAAAACCGTTGGAATTTTTCCGATAGCCTCCCATAGAAGCCGAGATATCGACCTTCAAAGTTTGGGTTTTTTCATTTTTCGGGTATACCCCCCCCCGTATCGAATTTTTCACCAAAAATTGATTTTTTCGAAATCAAACTAAGTATACCAGCGTCTTATTTGGATCACCTAGATTACGAAAACACCGGGTTATAACAGGATCCGAGCAGAACTAAGGGAATGAGAGCACTTTGAAAATCCTGAAAAAGTCGTTTTCGACGTCCGATTTTGAGGCCAAAAATGGGCATCAAAAATGCCATATCTCGGCTATCGTAAGAGCTACGACCTTGCGGATGGTCTCGTTGGATTCAGAATGACGAAGCTAAGACAAAAACCGTTGGAATTTTCCCGATAGCTCCCATAGAAGCCGAGATATCGACCTTCAAAGTTTGGGTTTTTTCATTTTTCGGGTATACCCCCCGTATCGAATTTTTCACCAAAAATTGATTTTTTTTCGAAATCAAACTAAGTATACCAGCGTCTTATTTGGATCACCTAGATTACGAAAACACCAAGTTATAACAGGATCCGAGCAGAACTAAGGGAATGAGAGCACTTTGAAAATCCTGAAAAAGTCGTTTTCGACGTCCGTTTTTGAGGCCAAAAATGGGCATCGAAAATGCCATATCTCGGCTATCGTAAGAGCTACGACCTTGCGGATGGTCTCGTTGGATTTAGAATGACGAAACTAAGACAAAACCGTTGGAATTTTTCCGATAGCTCCCATAGAAGCCGAGATATCGACCTTCAAAGTTTGGGTTTTTTCATTTTTCGGGTATACCCCCCCGTATCGAATTTTTCACCAAAAATTGATTTTTTTCGAAATCAAACTAAGTATACCAGCGTCTTATTTGGATCACCTAGATTACGAAAACACCGGGTTATAACAGGATCCGAGCAGAACTAAGGGAATGAGAGCACTTTGAAAATCCTGAAAAAGTCGTTTTCGACGTCCGTTTTTGAGGCCAAAAATGGGCATCAAAAATGCCATATCTCGGGTATCGTAAGAGCTACGACCTTGCCGATAATCTCGTTGGATTCAGAATGACGAAACTAAGACAAAACCGTTGGAATTTTCCCGATAGCTCCCATAGAAGCCGAGATATCGACCTTCAAAGTTTGGGTTTTTTCATTTTCGGGTATACCCCCCCGTATCGAATTTTTCACCAAAAATTGATTTTTTCGAAATCAAACTAAGTATACCAGCGTCTTATTTGGATCACCTAGATTACGAAAACACCGGGTTATAACAGGATCCGAGCAGAACTAAGGGAATGAGAGCACTTTGAAAATCCTGAAAAAGTCGTTTCGACGTCCGTTTTTGAGGCCAAAAATGGGCATCAAAATGCCATATCTCGGCTATCGTAAGAGCTACGACCTTGCGGATGGTCTCGTTGAATTTAGAATGACGAAACTAAGACAAAACCGTTGGAATTTTCCCGATAGCTCCCATAGAAGCCGAGATATCGACCTTCAAAGTTTGGGTTTTTTTCATTTTTCGGGTATACCCCCCCGTATCGAATTTTTCACCAAAAATTGATTTTTTTCGAAATCAAACTAAGTATACCAGCGTCTTATTTGGATCACCTAGATTACGAAAACACCGGGTTATAACAGGATCCGAGCAGAACTAAGGGAATGAGAGCACTTTGAAAATCCTGAAAAAGTCGTTTTCGACGTCCGTTTTTGAGGCCAAAAATGGGCATCAAAAATGCCATATCTCGGCTATCGTAAGAGTTACGACCTTGCGGATGGTCTCGTTGGATTTAGAATGACGAAACTAAGACAAAACCGTTGGAATTTTCCCGATAGCTCCCATAGAAGCCGAGATATCGACCTTCAAAGTTTGGGTTTTTTCATTTTTCGGGTATACCCCCCCGTATCGAATTTTTCACCAAAAATTGATTTTTTTCGAAATCAAACTAAGTATACCAGCGTCTTATTTGGATCACCTGATATTACGAAAACACCGGGTTATAACAGGATCCGAGCAGAACTAAGGGAATGAGAGCACTTTGAAAATCCTGAAAAAGTCGTTTTCGACGTCCGTTTTTGAGGCCAAAAATGGGCATCGAAAATGCCATATCTCGGCTATCGTAAGAGCTACGACCTTGCGGATGGTCTCGTTGAATTTAGAATGACGAAACTAAGACAAAACCGTTGGAATTTTCCCGATAGCTCCCATAGAAGCCGAGATATCGACCTTCAAAGTTTGGGTTTTTTCATTTTTCGGGTATACCCCCCCGTATCGAATTTTTCACCAAAAATTGATTTTTTTCGAAATCAAACTAAGTATACCAGCGTCTTATTTGGATCACCTAGATTACGAAAACACCGGGTTATAACAGGATCCGAGCAGAACTAAGGGAATGAGAGCACTTTGAAAATCCTGAAAAAGTCGTTTTCGACGTCCGTTTTTGAGGCCAAAAATGGGCATCGAAAATGCCATATCTCGGCTATCGTAAGAGCTACGACCTTGCGGATGGTCTCGTTGGATTTAGAATGACGAAACTAAGACAAAACCGTTGGAATTTTCCCGATAGCTCCCATAGAAGCCGAGATATCGACCTTCAAAGTTTGGGTTTTTTCATTTTTCGGGTATACCCCCCCGTATCGAATTTTTCACCAAAAATTGATTTTTTTCGAAATCAAACTAAGTATACCAGCGTCTTATTTGGATCACCTAGATTACGAAAACACCGGGTTATAACAGGATCCGAGCAGAACTAAGGGAATGAGAGCACTTTGAAAATCTTGAAAAAGTCGTTTTCGACGTCCGTTTTTGAGGCCAAAAATGGGCATCAAAAATGCCATATCTCGGGTATCGTAAGAGCTACGACCTTGCAGATGGTCTCGTTGGATTCAGAATGACGAAACTAAGACAAAACCGTTGGAATTTTCCCGATAGCTCCCATAGAAGCCGAGATATCGACCTTCAAAGTTTGGGTTTTTTCATTTTTCGGGTATACCCCCCCGTATCGAATTTTTCACCAAAAATTGATTTTTTTCGAAATCAAACTAAGTATACCAGCGTCTTATTTGGATCACCTAGATTACGAAAACACCGGGTTATAACAGGATCCGAGCAGAACTAAGGAAATGAGAGCACTTTGAAAATCCTGAAAAAGTCGTTTTCGACGTCCGTTTTTGAGGCCAAAAATGGGCATCAAAAATGCCATATCTCGGCTATCGTAAGAGCTACGACCTTGCGGATGGTCTCGTTGGATTTAGAATGACGAAACTAAGACAAAACCGTTGGAATTTTCCCGATAGCTCCCATAGAAGCCGAGATATCGACCTTCAAAGTTTGGGTTTATTCATTTTTCGGGTATACCCCCCCGTATCGAATTTTTCACCAAAAATTGATTTTTTTCGAAATCAAACTAAGTATACCAGCGTCTTATTTGGATCACCTAGATTACGAAAACACCGGGTTATAACAGGATCCGAGCAGAACTAAGGAAATGAGAGCACTTTGAAAATCCTGAAAAAGTCGTTTTCGACGTCCGTTTTTGAGGCCAAAAATGGGCATCAAAAATGCCATATCTCGGCTATCGTAAGAGCTACGACCTTGCGAATGGTCTCGTTGGATTTAGAATGACGAAACTAAGACAAAACCGTTGGAATTTTCCCGATAGCTCCCATAGAAGCCGAGATATCGACCTTCAAAGTTTGGGTTTATTCATTTTTCGGGTATACCCCCCCGTATCGAATTTTTCACCAAAAATTGATTTTTTTCGAAATCAAACTAAGTATACCAGCGTCTTATTTGGATCACCTAGATTACGAAAACACCGGGTTATAACAGGATCCGAGCAGAACTAAGGGAATGAGAGCACTTTGAAAATCCTGAAAAAGTCGTTTTCGACGTCCGTTTTTGAGGCCAAAAATGGGCATCAAAAATGCCATATCTCGGCTATCGTAAGAGCTACGACCTTGCGGATGGTCTCGTTGGATTTAGAATGACGAAACTAAGACAAAACCGTTGGAATTTTCCCGATAGCTCCCATAGAAGCCGAGATATCGACCTTCAAAGTTTGGGTTTATTCATTTTTCGGGTATACCCCCCCGTATCGAATTTTTCACCAAAAATTGATTTTTTTCGAAATCAAACTAAGTATACCAGCGTCTTATTTGGATCACCTAGATTACGAAAACACCGGGTTATAACAGGATCCGAGCAGAACTAAGGGAATGAGAGCACTTTGAAAATCCTGAAAAAGTCGTTTTCGACGTCCGTTTTTGAGGCCAAAAATGGGCATCAAAAATGCCATATCTCGGCTATCGTAAGAGCTACGACCTTGCGGATGGTCTCGTTGGATTTAGAATGACGAAACTAAGACAAAACCGTTGGAATTTTCCCGATAGCTCCCATAGAAGCCGAGATATCGACCTTCAAAGTTTGGGTTTATTCATTTTTCGGGTATACCCCCCCGTATCGAATTTTTCACCAAAAATTGATTTTTTTCGAAATCAAACTAAGTATACCAGCGTCTTATTTGGATCACCTAGATTACGAAAACACCGGGTTATAACAGGATCCGAGCAGAACTAAGGGAATGAGAGCACTTTGAAAATCCTGAAAAAGTCGTTTTCGACGTCCGTTTTTGAGGCCAAAAATGGGCATCAAAAATGCCATATCTCGGCTATCGTAAGAGCTACGACCTTGCGGATGGTCTCGTTGGATTCAGAATGACGAAACTAAGACAAAACCGTTGGAATTTTCCCGATAGTTCCCATAGAAGCCGAGATATCGACCTTCAAAGTTTGGGTTTTTTCATTTTTCGGGCATACCCCCCCGTATCGAATTTTTCACCAAAAATTGATTTTTTTCGAAATCAAACTAAGTATACCAGCGTCTTATTTGGATCACCTAGATTACGAAAACACCGGGTTATAACAGGATCCGAGCAGAACTAAGGGAATGAGAGCACTTTGAAAATCCTGAAAAAGTCGTTTTCGACGTCCGATTTTGAGGCCAAAAATGGGCATCAAAAATGCCATATCTCGGCTATCGTAAGAGCTACGACCTTGCGGATGGTCTCGTTGGATTCAGAATGACGAAACTAAGACAAAACCGTTGGAATTTTCCCGATAGCTCCCATAGAAGCCGAGATATCGACCTTCAAAGTTTGGGTTTTTTCATTTTTCGGGTATACCCCCCCGTATCGAATTTTTCACCAAAAATTGATTTTTTTCGAAATCAAACTAAGTATACCAGCGTCTTATTTGGATCACCTAGATTACGAAAACACCGGGTTATAACAGGATCCGAGCAGAACTAAGGGAATGAGAGCACTTTGAAAATCCTGAAAAAGTCGTTTTCGACGTCCGTTTTTGAGGCCAAAAATGGGCATCGAAAATGCCATATCTCGGCTATCGTAAGAGCTACGACCTTGCGGATGGTCTCGTTGGATTTAGAATGACGAAACTAAGACAAAACCGTTGGAATTTTTCCGATAGCTCCCATAGAAGCCGAGATATCGACCTTCAAAGTTTGGGTTTTTTCATTTTTCGGGTATACCCCCCCGTATCGAATTTTTCACCAAAAATTGATTTTTTTCGAAATCAAACTAAGTATACCAGCGTCTTATTTGGATCACCTAGATTACGAAAACACCGGGTTATAACAGGATCCGAGCAGAACTAAGGGAATGAGAGCACTTTGAAAATCCTGAAAAAGTCGTTTTCGACGTCCGTTTTTGAGGCCAAAAATGGGCATCAAAAATGCCATATCTCGGCTATCGTAAGAGCTACGACCTTGCGGATGGTCTCGTTGAATTTAGAATGACGAAACTAAGACAAAATTGTTGGAATTTTCCCGATAGCTCCCATAAAAGCCGAGATATCGACCTTCAAAGTTTGGGTTTTTTCATTTTTCGGGTATACCCCCCCGTATCGAATTTTTCACCAAAAATTGATTTTTTTCGAAATCAAACTAAGTATACCAGCGTCTTATTTGGATCACCTAGATTACGAAAACACCGGGTTATAACAGGATTCGAGCAGAACTAAGGGAATGAGAGCACTTTGAAAATCCTGAAAAAGTCGTTTTCGACGTCCGTTTTTGAGGCCAAAAATGGGCATCAAAAATGCCATATCTCGGCTATCGTAAGAGCTACGACCTTGCGGATGGTCTTGTTGGATTTAGAATGACGAAACTAAGACAAAACCGTTGGAATTTTCCCGATAGCTCCCATAGAAGCCGAGATATCGACCTTCAAAGTTTGGGTTTATTCATTTTTCGGGTATACCCCCCCGTATCGAATTTTTCACCAAAAATTGATTTTTTTCGAAATCAAACTAAGTATACCAGCGTCTTATTTGGATCACCTAGATTACGAAAACACCGGGTTATAACAGGAACCGAGCAGAACTAAGGGAATGAGAGCACTTTGAAAATCCTGAAAAAGTCGTTTTCGACGTCCGTTTTTGAGGCCAAAAATGGGCATCAAAAATGCCATATCTCGGCTATCGTAAGAGCTACGACCTTGCGGATGGTCTTGTTGGATTTAGAATGACGAAACTAAGACAAAACCGTTGGAATTTTCCCGATAGCTCCCATAGAAGCCGAGATATCGACCTTCAAAGTTTGGGTTTATTCATTTTTCGGGTATACCCCCCCGTATCGAATTTTTCACCAAAAATTGATTTTTTTCGAAATCAAACTAAGTATACCAGCGTCTTATTTGGATCACCTAGATTACGAAAACACCGGGTTATAACAGGAACCGAGCAGAACTAAGGGAATGAGAGCACTTTGAAAATCCTGAAAAAGTCGTTTTCGACGTCCGTTTTTGAGGCCAAAAATGGGCATCAAAAATGCCATATCTCGGCTATCGTAAGAGCTACGACCTTGCGGATGGTCTTGTTGGATTTAGAATGACGAAACTAAGACAAAACCGTTGGAATTTTCCCGATAGCTCCCATAGAAGCCGAGATATCGACCTTCAAAGTTTGGGTTTATTCATTTTTCGGGTATACCCCCCCGTATCGAATTTTTCACCAAAAATTGATTTTTTTCGAAATCAAACTAAGTATACCAGCGTCTTATTTGGATCACCTAGATTACGAAAACACCGGGTTATAACAGGAACCGAGCAGAACTAAGGGAATGAGAGCACTTTGAAAATCCTGAAAAAGTCGTTTTCGACGTCCGTTTTTGAGGCCAAAAATGGGCATCAAAAATGCCATATCTCGGCTATCGTAAGAGCTACGACCTTGCGGATGGTCTCGTTGAATTTAGAATGACGAAACTAAGACAAAATTGTTGGAATTTTCCCGATAGCTCCCATAAAAGCCGAGATATCGACCTTCAAAGTTTGGGTTTTTTCATTTTTCGGGTATACCCCCCCGTATCGAATTTTTCACCAAAAATTGATTTTTTTCGAAATCAAACTAAGTATACCAGCGTCTTATTTGGATCACCTAGATTACGAAAACACCGGGTTATAACAGGATCCGAGCAGAACTAAGGGAATGAGAGCACTTTGAAAATCCTGAAAAAGTCGTTTTCGACGTCCGTTTTTGAGGCCAAAAATGGGCATCAAAAATGCCATATCTCGGCTATCGTAAGAGCTACGACCTTGCGGATGGTCTTGTTGGATTTAGAATGACGAAACTAAGACAAAACCGTTGGAATTTTCCCGATAGCTCCCATAGAAGCCGAGATATCGACCTTCAAAGTTTGGGTTTATTCATTTTTCGGGTATACCCCCCCGTATCGAATTTTTCACCAAAAATTGATTTTTTTCGAAATCAAACTAAGTATACCAGCGTCTTATTTGGATCACCTAGATTACGAAAACACCGGGTTATAACAGGAACCGAGCAGAACTAAGGGAATGAGAGCACTTTGAAAATCCTGAAAAAGTCGTTTTCGACGTCCGTTTTTGAGGCCAAAAATGGGCATCAAAAATGCCATATCTCGGCTATCGTAAGAGCTACGACCTTGCGGATGGTCTCGTTGGATTTAGAATGACGAAACTAAGACAAAACCGTTGGAATTTTCCCGATAGCTCCCATAGAAGCCGAGATATCGACCTTCAAAGTTTGGGTTTATTCATTTTTCGGGTATACCCCCCCGTATCGAATTTTTCACCAAAAATTGATTTTTTTCGAAATCAAACTAAGTATACCAGCGTCTTATTTGGATCACCTAGATTACGAAAACACCGGGTTATAACAGGAACCGAGCAGAACTAAGGGAATGAGAGCACTTTGAAAATCCTGAAAAAGTCGTTTTCGACGTCCGTTTTTGAGGCCAAAAATGGGCATCAAAAATGCCATATCTCGGCTATCGTAAGAGCTACGACCTTGCGGATGGTCTCGTTGGATTTAGAATGACGAAACTAAGACAAAACCGTTGGAATTTTCCCGATAGCTCCCATAGAAGCCGAGATATCGACCTTCAAAGTTTGGGTTTATTCATTTTTCGGGTATACCCCCCCGTATCGAATTTTTCACCAAAAATTGATTTTTTTCGAAATCAAACTAAGCATACCAGCGTCTTATTTGGATCACCTAGATTACGAAAACACCGGGTTATAACAGGAACCGAGCAGAACTAAGGGAATGAGAGCACTTTGAAAATCCTGAAAAAGTCGTTTTCGACGTCCGTTTTTGAGGCCAAAAATGGGCATCAAAAATGCCATATCTCGGCTATCGTAAGAGCTACGACCTTGCGGATGGTCTCGTTGAATTTAGAATGACGAAACTAAGACAAAATTGTTGGAATTTTCCCGATAGCTCCCATAAAAGCCGAGATATCGACCTTCAAAGTTTGGGTTTTTTCATTTTTCGGGTATACCCCCCCGTATCGAATTTTTCACCAAAAATTGATTTTTTTCGAAATCAAACTAAGTATACCAGCGTCTTATTTGGATCACCTAGATTACGAAAACACCGGGTTATAACAGGATCCGAGCAGAACTAAGGGAATGAGAGCACTTTGAAAATCCTGAAAAAGTCGTTTTCGACGTCCGTTTTTGAGGCCAAAAATGGGCATCAAAAATGCCATATCTCGGCTATCGTAAGAGCTACGACCTTGCGGATGGTCTTGTTGGATTTAGAATGACGAAACTAAGACAAAACCGTTGGAATTTTCCCGATAGCTCCCATAGAAGCCGAGATATCGACCTTCAAAGTTTGGGTTTATTCATTTTTCGGGTATACCCCCCCGTATCGAATTTTTCACCAAAAATTGATTTTTTTCGAAATCAAACTAAGTATACCAGCGTCTTATTTGGATCACCTAGATTACGAAAACACCGGGTTATAACAGGAACCGAGCAGAACTAAGGGAATGAGAGCACTTTGAAAATCCTGAAAAAGTCGTTTTCGACGTCCGTTTTTGAGGCCAAAAATGGGCATCAAAAATGCCATATCTCGGCTATCGTAAGAGCTACGACCTTGCGGATGGTCTCGTTGGATTTAGAATGACGAAACTAAGACAAAACCGTTGGAATTTTCCCGATAGCTCCCATAGAAGCCGAGATATCGACCTTCAAAGTTTGGGTTTATTCATTTTTCGGGTATACCCCCCCGTATCGAATTTTTCACCAAAAATTGATTTTTTTCGAAATCAAACTAAGTATACCAGCGTCTTATTTGGATCACCTAGATTACGAAAACACCGGGTTATAACAGGAACCGAGCAGAACTAAGGGAATGAGAGCACTTTGAAAATCCTGAAAAAGTCGTTTTCGACGTCCGTTTTTGAGGCCAAAAATGGGCATCAAAAATGCCATATCTCGGCTATCGTAAGAGCTACGACCTTGCGGATGGTCTCGTTGGATTTAGAATGACGAAACTAAGACAAAACCGTTGGAATTTTCCCGATAGCTCCCATAGAAGCCGAGATATCGACCTTCAAAGTTTGGGTTTATTCATTTTTCGGGTATACCCCCCCGTATCGAATTTTTCACCAAAAATTGATTTTTTTCGAAATCAAACTAAGCATACCAGCGTCTTATTTGGATCACCTAGATTACGAAAACACCGGGTTATAACAGGAACCGAGCAGAACTAAGGGAATGAGAGCACTTTGAAAATCCTGAAAAAGTCGTTTTCGACGTCCGTTTTTGAGGCCAAAAATGGGCATCAAAAATGCCATATCTCGGCTATCGTAAGAGCTACGACCTTGCGGATGGTCTCGTTGGATTTAGAATGACGAAACTAAGACAAAACCGTTGGAATTTTCCCGATAGCTCCCATAGAAGCCGAGATATCGACCTTCAAAGTTTGGGTTTATTCATTTTTCGGGTATACCCCCCCGTATCGAATTTTTCACCAAAAATTGATTTTTTTCGAAATCAAACTAAGTATACCAGCGTCTTATTTGGATCACCTAGATTACGAAAACACCGGGTTATAACAGCATCCGAGCAGAACTAAGGGAATGAGAGCACTTTGAAAATCCTGAAAAAGTCGTTTTCGACGTCCGTTTTTGAGGCCAAAAATGGGCATCAAAAATGCCATATCTCGGGTATCGTAAGAGCTACGATCTTGCAGATGGTCTCGTTGGATTCAGAATGACGAAACTAAGACAAAACCGTTGGAATTTTCCCGATAGCTCCCATAGAAGCCGAGATATCGACCTTCAAAGTTTGGGTTTTTTCATTTTTCGGGTATACCCCCCCGTATCGAATTTTTCACCAAAAATTGATTTTTTTCGAAATCAAACTAAGTATACCAGCGTCTTATTTGGATCACCTAGATTACGAAAACACCGGGTTATAACAGGATCCGAGCAGAACTAAGGAAATGAGAGCACTTTGAAAATCCTGAAAAAGTCGTTTTCGACGTCCGTTTTTGAGGCCAAAAATGGGCATCAAAAATGCCATATCTCGGCTATCGTAAGAGCTACGACCTTGCGAATGGTCTCGTTGGATTTAGAATGACGAAACTAAGACAAAACCGTTGGAATTTTCCCGATAGCTCCCATAGAAGCCGAGATATCGACCTTCAAAGTTTGGGTTTATTCATTTTTCGGGTATACCCCCCCGTATCGAATTTTTCACCAAAAATTGATTTTTTTCGAAATCAAACTAAGTATACCAGCGTCTTATTTGGATCACCTAGATTACGAAAACACCGGGTTATAACAGGATCCGAGCAGAACTAAGGGAATGAGAGCACTTTGAAAATCCTGAAAAAGTCGTTTTCGACGTCCGTTTTTGAGGCCAAAAATGGGCATCAAAAATGCCATATCTCGGCTATCGTAAGAGCTACGACCTTGCGGATGGTCTCGTTGGATTTAGAATGACGAAACTAAGACAAAACCGTTGGAATTTTCCCGATAGCTCCCATAGAAGCCGAGATATCGACCTTCAAAGTTTGGGTTTATTCATTTTTCGGGTATACCCCCCCGTATCGAATTTTTCACCAAAAATTGATTTTTTTCGAAATCAAACTAAGTATACCAGCGTCTTATTTGGATCACCTAGATTACGAAAACACCGGGTTATAACAGGATCCGAGCAGAACTAAGGGAATGAGAGCACTTTGAAAATCCTGAAAAAGTCGTTTTCGACGTCCGTTTTTGAGGCCAAAAATGGGCATCGAAAATGCCATATCTCGGCTATCGTAAGAGCTACGACCTTGCGGATGGTCTCGTTGGATTTAGAATGACGAAACTAAGACAAAACCTTTGGAATTTTTCCGATAGCTCCCATAGAAGCCGAGATATCGACCTTCAAAGTTTGGGTTTTTTCATTTTTCGGGTATACCCCCCCGTATCGAATTTTTCACCAAAAATTGATTTTTTTCGAAATCAAACTAAGTATACCAGCGTCTTATTTGGATCACCTAGATTACGAAAACACCGGGTTATAACAGGATCCGAGCAGAACTAAGGGAATGAGAGCACTTTGAAAATCCTGAAAAAGTCGTTTTCGACGTCCGTTTTTGAGGCCAAAAATGGGCATCAAAAATGCCATATCTCGGCTATCGTAAGAGCTACGACCTTGCGGATGGTCTCGTTGGATTTAGAATGACGAAACTAAGACAAAACCGTTGGAATTTTCCCGATAGCTCCCATAGAAGCCGAGATATCGACCTTCAAAGTTTGGGTTTATTCATTTTTCGGGTATACCCCCCCGTATCGAATTTTTCACCAAAAATTGATTTTTTTCGAAATCAAACTAAGTATACCAGCGTCTTATTTGGATCACCTAGATTACGAAAACACCGGGTTATAACAGGATCCGAGCAGAACTAAGGGAATGAGAGCACTTTGAAAATCCTGAAAAAGTCGTTTTCGACGTCCGTTTTTGAGGCCAAAAATGGGCATCGAAAATGCCATATCTCGGCTATCGTAAGAGCTACGACCTTGCGGATGGTCTCGTTGGATTTAGAATGACGAAACTAAGACAAAACCTTTGGAATTTTTCCGATAGCTCCCATAGAAGCCGAGATATCGACCTTCAAAGTTTGGGTTTTTTCATTTTTCGGGTATACCCCCCCGTATCGAATTTTTCACCAAAAATTGATTTTTTTCGAAATCAAACTAAGTATACCAGCGTCTTATTTGGATCACCTAGATTACGAAAACACCGGGTTATAACAGGATCCGAGCAGAACTAAGGGAATGAGAGCACTTTGAAAATCCTGAAAAAGTCGTTTTCGACGTCCGTTTTTGAGGCCAAAAATGGGCATCAAAAATGCCATATCTCGGCTATCGTAAGAGCTACGACCTTGCGGATGGTCTCGTTGGATTTAGAATGACGAAACTAAGACAAAACCGTTGGAATTTTCCCGATAGCTCCCATAGAAGCCGAGATATCGACCTTCAAAGTTTGGGTTTATTCATTTTTCAGGTATACCCCGTATCGAATTTTTCACCAAAAATTGATTTTTTTCGAAATCAAACTAAGTATACCAGCGTCTTATTTGGATCACCTAGATTACGAAAACACCGGGTTATAACAGGATCCGAGCAGAACTAAGGGAATGAGAGCACTTTGAAAATCCTGAAAAAGTCGTTTTCAACGTCCGATTTTGAGGCCAAAAATGGGCATCAAAAATGCCATATCTCGGCTATCGTAAGAGCTACGACCTTGCGGATGGTCTCGTTGGATTCAAAATGACGAAACTAAGACAAAACCGTTGGAATTTTCCCGATAGCTCCCATAGAAGCCGAGATATCGACCTTCAAAGTTTGGGTTTTTTCATTTTTCGGGTATACCCCCCCGTATCGAATTTTTCACCAAAAATTGATTTTTTTCGAAATCAAACTAAGTATACCAGCGTCTTATTTGGATCACCTAGATTACGAGAACACCGGGTTATAACAGGATCCGAGCAGAACTAAGGGAATGAGAGCACTTTGAAAATCCTGAAAAAGTCGTTTTCGACGTCCGTTTTTGAGGCCAAAAATGGGCATCAAAAATGCCATATCTCGGCTATCGTAAGAGCTACGACCTTGCGGATGGTCTCGTTGGATTTAGAATGACGAAACTAAGACAAAACCGTTGGAATTTTCCCGATAGCTCCCATAGAAGCCGAGATATCGACCTTCAAAGTTTGGGTTTATTCATTTTTCGGGTATACCCCCCCGTATCGAATTTTTCACCAAAAATTGATTTTTTTCGAAATCAAACTAAGTATACCAGCGTCTTATTTGGATCACCTAGATTACGAAAACACCGGGTTATAACAGGAACCGAGCAGAACTAAGGGAATGAGAGCACTTTGAAAATCCTGAAAAAGTCGTTTTCGACGTCCGTTTTTGAGGCCAAAAATGGGCATCAAAAATGCCATATCTCGGGTATCGTAAGAGCTACGACCTTGCAGATGGTCTCGTTGGATTCAGAATGACGAAACTAAGACAAAGCCGTTGGAATTTTCCCGATAGCTCCCATAGAAGCCGAGCTATCGACCTTCAAAGTTTGGGTTTTTTCATTTTTCGGGTATACCCCCCCGTATCGAATTTTTCACCAAAAATTGATTTTTTTCGAAATCAAACTAAGTATACCAGCGTCTTATTTGGATCACCTAGATTACGAAAACACCGGGTTATAACAGGATCCGAGCAGAACTAAGGAAATGAGAGCACTTTGAAAATCCTGAAAAAGTCGTTTTCGACGTCCGTTTTTGAGGCCAAAAATGGGCATCAAAAATGCCATATCTCGGCTATCGTAAGAGCTACGACCTTGCGAATGGTCTCGTTGGATTTAGAATGACGAAACTAAGACAAAACCGTTGTAATTTTCCCGATAGCTCCCATAGAAGCCGAGATATCGACCTTCAAAGTTTGGGTTTATTCATTTTTCGGGTATACCCCTCCGTATCGAATTTTTCACCAAAAATTGATTTTTTTCGAAATCAAACTAAGTATACCAGCGTCTTATTTGGATCACCTAGATTACGAAAACACCGGGTTATAACAGGAACCGAGCAGAACTAAGGGAATGAGAGCACTTTGAAAATCCTGAAAAAGTCGTTTTCGACGTCCGTTTTTGAGGCCAAAAATGGGCATCAAAAATGCCATATCTCGGCTATCGTAAGAGCTACGACCTTGCGGATGGTCTCGTTGGATTTAGAATGACGAAACTAAGACAAAACCGTTGGAATTTTCCCGATAGCTCCCATAGAAGCCGAGATATCGACCTTCAAAGTTTGGGTTTATTCATTTTTCGGGTATACCCCCCCGTATCGAATTTTTCACCAAAAATTGATTTTTTTCGAAATCAAACTAAGTATACCAGCGTCTTATTTGGATCACCTAGATTACGAAAACACCGGGTTATAACAGGATCCGAGCAGAACTAAGGGAATGAGAGCACTTTGAAAATCCTGAAAAAGTCGTTTTCGACGTCCGTTTTTGAGGCCAAAAATGGGCATCAAAAATGCCATATTTTGGGTATCGTAAGAGCTACGACCTTGCAGATGGTCTCGTTGGATTCAGAATGACGAAACTAAGACAAAGCCGTTGGAATTTTCCCGATAGCTCCCATAGAAGCCGAGATATCGACCTTCAAAGTTTGGGTTTTTTCATTTTTCGGGTATACCCCCCCGTATCGAATTTTTCACCAAAAATTGATTTTTTTCGAAATCAAACTAAGTATACCAGCGTCTTATTTGGATCACCTAGATTACGAAAACACCGGGTTATAACAGGAACCGAGCAGAACTAAGGGAATGAGAGCACTTTGAAAATCCTGAAAAAGTCGTTTTCGACGTCCGTTTTTGAGGCCAAAAATGGGCATCAAAAATGCCATATCTCGGCTATCGTAAGAGCTACGACCTTGCGGATGGTCTCGTTGGATTTAGAATGACGAAACTAAGACAAAACCGTTGGAATTTTCCCGATAGCTCCCATAGAAGCCGAGATATCGACCTTCAAAGTTTGGGTTTATTCATTTTTCGGGTATACCCCCCCGTATCGAATTTTTCACCAAAAATTGATTTTTTTCGAAATCAAACTAAGTATACCAGCGTCTTATTTGGATCACCTAGATTACGAAAACACCGGGTTATAACAGGATCCGAGCAGAACTAAGGAAATGAGAGCACTTTGAAAATCCTGAAAAAGTCGTTTTCGACGTCCGTTTTTGAGGCCAAAAATGGGCATCAAAAATGCCATATCTCGGCTATCGTAAGAGCTACGACCTTGCGAATGGTCTCGTTGGATTTAGAATGACGAAACTAAGACAAAACCGTTGGAATTTTCCCGATAGCTCCCATAGAAGCCGAGATATCGACCTTCAAAGTTTGGGTTTATTCATTTTTCGGGTATACCCCCCCGTATCGAATTTTTCACCAAAAATTGATTTTTTTCGAAATCAAACTAAGTATACCAGCGTCTTATTTGGATCACCTAGATTACGAAAACACCGGGTTATAACAGGATCCGAGCAGAACTAAGGGAATGAGAGCACTTTGAAAATCCTGAAAAAGTCGTTTTCGACGTCCGTTTTTGAGGCCAAAAATGGGCATCGAAAATGCCATATCTCGGCTATCGTAAGAGCTACGACCTTGCGGATGGTCTCGTTGGATTTAGAATGACGAAACTAAGACAAAACCGTTGGAATTTTCCCGATAGCTCCCATAGAAGCCGAGATATCGACCTTCAAAGTTTGGGTTTTTTCATTTTTCGGGTATACCCCCCCGTATCGAATTTTTCACCAAAAATTGATTTTTTTCGAAATCAAACTAAGTATACCAGCGTCTTATTTGGATCACCTAGATTACGAAAACACCGGGTTATAACAGGATCCGAGCAGAACTAAGGGAATGAGAGCACTTTGAAAATCCTGAAAAAGTCGTTTTCGACGTCCGTTTTTGAGGCCAAAAATGGGCATCGAAAATGCCATATCTCGGCTATCGTAAGAGCTACGACCTTGCGGATGGTCTCGTTGGATTTAGAATGACGAAACTAAGACAAAACCGTTGGAATTTTCCCGATAGCTCCCATAGAAGCCGAGATATCGACCTTCAAAGTTTGGGTTTTTTCATTTTTCGGGTATACCCCCCCGTATCGAATTTTTCACCAAAAATTGATTTTTTTCGAAATCAAACTAAGTATACCAGCGTCTTATTTGGATCACCTAGATTACGAAAACACCGGGTTATAACAGGATCCGAGCAGAACTAAGGGAATGAGAGCACTTTGAAAATCCTGAAAAAGTCGTTTTCGACGTCCGTTTTTGAGGCCAAAAATGGGCATCAAAAATGCCATATCTCGGCTATCGTAAGAGCTACGACCTTGCGGATGGTCTCGTTGGATTTAGAATGACGAAACTAAGACAAAACCGTTGGAATTTTCCCGATAGCTCCCATAGAAGCCGAGATATCGACCTTCAAAGTTTGGGTTTATTCATTTTTCGGGTATACCCCCCCGTATCGAATTTTTCACCAAAAATTGATTTTTTTCGAAATCAAACTAAGTATACCAGCGTCTTATTTGGATCACCTAGATTACGAAAACACCGGGTTATAACAGGATCCGAGCAGAACTAAGGGAATGAGAGCACTTTGAAAATCCTGAAAAAGTCGTTTTCGACGTCCGTTTTTGAGGCCAAAAATGGGCATCAAAAATGCCATATCTCGGGTATCGTAAGAGCTACGACCTTGCAGATGGTCTCGTTGGATTCAGAATGACGAAACTAAGACAAAGCCGTTGGAATTTTCCCGATAGCTCCCATAGAAGCCGAGATATCGACCTTCAAAGTTTGGGTTTTTTCATTTTTCGGGTATACCCCCCCGTATCGAATTTTTCACCAAAAATTGATTTTTTTCGAAATCAAACTAAGTATACCAGCGTCTTATTTGGATCACCTAGATTACGAAAACACCGGGTTATAACAGGATCCGAGCAGAACTAAGGAAATGAGAGCACTTTGAAAATCCTGAAAAAGTCGTTTTCGACGTCCGTTTTTGAGGCCAAAAATGGGCATCAAAAATGCCATATCTCGGCTATCGTAAGAGCTACGACCTTGCGAATGGTCTCGTTGGATTTAGAATGACGAAACTAAGACAAAACCGTTGGAATTTTCCCGATAGCTCCCATAGAAGCCGAGATATCGACCTTCAAAGTTTGGGTTTATTCATTTTTCGGGTATACCCCCCCGTATCGAATTTTTCACCAAAAATTGATTTTTTTCGAAATCAAACTAAGTATACCAGCGTCTTATTTGGATCACCTAGATTACGAAAACACCGGGTTATAACAGGATCCGAGCAGAACTAAGGGAATGAGAGCACTTTGAAAATCCTGAAAAAGTCGTTTTCGACGTCCGTTTTTGAGGCCAAAAATGGGCATCAAAAATGCCATATCTCGGCTATCGTAAGAGCTACGACCTTGCGGATGGTCTCGTTGGATTTAGAATGACGAAACTAAGACAAAACCGTTGGAATTTTCCCGATAGCTCCCATAGAAGCCGAGATATCGACCTTCAAAGTTTGGGTTTATTCATTTTTCGGGTATACCCCCCCGTATCGAATTTTTCACCAAAAATTGATTTTTTTCGAAATCAAACTAAGTATACCAGCGTCTTATTTGGATCACCTAGATTACGAAAACACCGGGTTATAACAGGATCCGAGCAGAACTAAGGGAATGAGAGCACTTTGAAAATCCTGAAAAAGTCGTTTTCGACGTCCGTTTTTGAGGCCAAAAATGGGCATCAAAAATGCCATATCTCGGGTATCGTAAGAGCTACGATCTTGCAGATGGTCTCGTTGGATTCAGAATGACGAAACTAAGACAAAACCGTTGGAATTTTCCCGATAGCTCCCATAGAAGCCGAGATATCGACCTTCAAAGTTTGGGTTTATTCATTTTTCGGGTATACCCCCCCGTATCGAATTTTTCACCAAAAATTGATTTTTTTCGAAATCAAACTAAGTATACCAGCGTCTTATTTGGATCACCTAGATTACGAAAACACCGGGTTATAACAGGATCCGAGCAGAACTAAGGGAATGAGAGCACTTTGAAAATCCTGAAAAAGTCGTTTTCGACGTCCGTTTTTGAGGCCAAAAATGGGCATCAAAAATGCCATATTTTGGGTATCGTAAGAGCTACGACCTTGCAGATGGTCTCGTTGGATTCAGAATGACGAAACTAAGACAAAGCCGTTGGAATTTTCCCGATAGCTCCCATAGAAGCCGAGATATCGACCTTCAAAGTTTGGGTTTTTTCATTTTTCGGGTATACCCCCCCGTATCGAATTTTTCACCAAAAATTGATTTTTTTCGAAATCAAACTAAGTATACCAGCGTCTTATTTGGATCACCTAGATTACGAAAACACCGGGTTATAACAGGAACCGAGCAGAACTAAGGGAATGAGAGCACTTTGAAAATCCTGAAAAAGTCGTTTTCGACGTCCGTTTTTGAGGCCAAAAATGGGCATCAAAAATGCCATATCTCGGCTATCGTAAGAGCTACGACCTTGCGGATGGTCTCGTTGGATTTAGAATGACGAAACTAAGACAAAACCGTTGGAATTTTCCCGATAGCTCCCATAGAAGCCGAGATATCGACCTTCAAAGTTTGGGTTTATTCATTTTTCGGGTATACCCCCCCGTATCGAATTTTTCACCAAAAATTGATTTTTTTCGAAATCAAACTAAGTATACCAGCGTCTTATTTGGATCACCTAGATTACGAAAACACCGGGTTATAACAGGATCCGAGCAGAACTAAGGAAATGAGAGCACTTTGAAAATCCTGAAAAAGTCGTTTTCGACGTCCGTTTTTGAGGCCAAAAATGGGCATCAAAAATGCCATATCTCGGCTATCGTAAGAGCTACGACCTTGCGAATGGTCTCGTTGGATTTAGAATGACGAAACTAAGACAAAACCGTTGGAATTTTCCCGATAGCTCCCATAGAAGCCGAGATATCGACCTTCAAAGTTTGGGTTTATTCATTTTTCGGGTATACCCCCCCGTATCGAATTTTTCACCAAAAATTGATTTTTTTCGAAATCAAACTAAGTATACCAGCGTCTTATTTGGATCACCTAGATTACGAAAACACCGGGTTATAACAGGATCCGAGCAGAACTAAGGGAATGAGAGCACTTTGAAAATCCTGAAAAAGTCGTTTTCGACGTCCGTTTTTGAGGCCAAAAATGGGCATCGAAAATGCCATATCTCGGCTATCGTAAGAGCTACGACCTTGCGGATGGTCTCGTTGGATTTAGAATGACGAAACTAAGACAAAACCGTTGGAATTTTCCCGATAGCTCCCATAGAAGCCGAGATATCGACCTTCAAAGTTTGGGTTTTTTCATTTTTCGGGTATACCCCCCCGTATCGAATTTTTCACCAAAAATTGATTTTTTTCGAAATCAAACTAAGTATACCAGCGTCTTATTTGGATCACCTAGATTACGAAAACACCGGGTTATAACAGGATCCGAGCAGAACTAAGGGAATGAGAGCACTTTGAAAATCCTGAAAAAGTCGTTTTCGACGTCCGTTTTTGAGGCCAAAAATGGGCATCGAAAATGCCATATCTCGGCTATCGTAAGAGCTACGACCTTGCGGATGGTCTCGTTGGATTTAGAATGACGAAACTAAGACAAAACCGTTGGAATTTTCCCGATAGCTCCCATAGAAGCCGAGATATCGACCTTCAAAGTTTGGGTTTTTTCATTTTTCGGGTATACCCCCCCGTATCGAATTTTTCACCAAAAATTGATTTTTTTCGAAATCAAACTAAGTATACCAGCGTCTTATTTGGATCACCTAGATTACGAAAACACCGGGTTATAACAGGATCCGAGCAGAACTAAGGGAATGAGAGCACTTTGAAAATCCTGAAAAAGTCGTTTTCGACGTCCGTTTTTGAGGCCAAAAATGGGCATCAAAAATGCCATATCTCGGCTATCGTAAGAGCTACGACCTTGCGGATGGTCTCGTTGGATTTAGAATGACGAAACTAAGACAAAACCGTTGGAATTTTCCCGATAGCTCCCATAGAAGCCGAGATATCGACCTTCAAAGTTTGGGTTTATTCATTTTTCGGGTATACCCCCCCGTATCGAATTTTTCACCAAAAATTGATTTTTTTCGAAATCAAACTAAGTATACCAGCGTCTTATTTGGATCACCTAGATTACGAAAACACCGGGTTATAACAGGATCCGAGCAGAACTAAGGGAATGAGAGCACTTTGAAAATCCTGAAAAAGTCGTTTTCGACGTCCGTTTTTGAGGCCAAAAATGGGCATCAAAAATGCCATATCTCGGGTATCGTAAGAGCTACGACCTTGCAGATGGTCTCGTTGGATTCAGAATGACGAAACTAAGACAAAGCCGTTGGAATTTTCCCGATAGCTCCCATAGAAGCCGAGATATCGACCTTCAAAGTTTGGGTTTTTTCATTTTTCGGGTATACCCCCCCGTATCGAATTTTTCACCAAAAATTGATTTTTTTCGAAATCAAACTAAGTATACCAGCGTCTTATTTGGATCACCTAGATTACGAAAACACCGGGTTATAACAGGATCCGAGCAGAACTAAGGAAATGAGAGCACTTTGAAAATCCTGAAAAAGTCGTTTTCGACGTCCGTTTTTGAGGCCAAAAATGGGCATCAAAAATGCCATATCTCGGCTATCGTAAGAGCTACGACCTTGCGAATGGTCTCGTTGGATTTAGAATGACGAAACTAAGACAAAACCGTTGGAATTTTCCCGATAGCTCCCATAGAAGCCGAGATATCGACCTTCAAAGTTTGGGTTTATTCATTTTTCGGGTATACCCCCCCGTATCGAATTTTTCACCAAAAATTGATTTTTTTCGAAATCAAACTAAGTATACCAGCGTCTTATTTGGATCACCTAGATTACGAAAACACCGGGTTATAACAGGATCCGAGCAGAACTAAGGGAATGAGAGCACTTTGAAAATCCTGAAAAAGTCGTTTTCGACGTCCGTTTTTGAGGCCAAAAATGGGCATCAAAAATGCCATATCTCGGCTATCGTAAGAGCTACGACCTTGCGGATGGTCTCGTTGGATTTAGAATGACGAAACTAAGACAAAACCGTTGGAATTTTCCCGATAGCTCCCATAGAAGCCGAGATATCGACCTTCAAAGTTTGGGTTTATTCATTTTTCGGGTATACCCCCCCGTATCGAATTTTTCACCAAAAATTGATTTTTTTCGAAATCAAACTAAGTATACCAGCGTCTTATTTGGATCACCTAGATTACGAAAACACCGGGTTATAACAGGATCCGAGCAGAACTAAGGGAATGAGAGCACTTTGAAAATCCTGAAAAAGTCGTTTTCGACGTCCGTTTTTGAGGCCAAAAATGGGCATCAAAAATGCCATATCTCGGGTATCGTAAGAGCTACGATCTTGCAGATGGTCTCGTTGGATTCAGAATGACGAAACTAAGACAAAACCGTTGGAATTTTCCCGATAGCTCCCATAGAAGCCGAGATATCGACCTTCAAAGTTTGGGTTTTTTCATTTTTCGGGTATACCCCCCCGTATCGAATTTTTCACCAAAAATTGATTTTTTTCGAAATCAAACTAAGTATACCAGCGTCTTATTTGGATCACCTAGATTACGAAAACACCGGGTTATAACAGGATCCGAGCAGAACTAAGGAAATGAGAGCACTTTGAAAATCCTGAAAAAGTCGTTTTCGACGTCCGTTTTTGAGGCCAAAAATGGGCATCAAAAATGCCATATCTCGGCTATCGTAAGAGCTACGACCTTGCAGATGGTCTCGTTGGATTCAGAATGACGAAACTAAGACAAAGCCGTTGGAATTTTCCCGATAGCTCCCATAGAAGCCGAGATATCGACCTTCAAAGTTTGGGTTTTTTCATTTTTCGGGTATACCCCCCCGTATCGAATTTTTCACCAAAAATTGATTTTTTTCGAAATCAAACTAAGTATACCAGCGTCTTATTTGGATCACCTAGATTACGAAAACACCGGGTTATAACAGGATCCGAGCAGAACTAAGGAAATGAGAGCACTTTGAAAATCCTGAAAAAGTCGTTTTCGACGTCCGTTTTTGAGGCCAAAAATGGGCATCAAAAATGCCATATCTCGGCTATCGTAAGAGCTACGACCTTGCGAATGGTCTCGTTGGATTTAGAATGACGAAACTAAGACAAAACCGTTGGAATTTTCCCGATAGCTCCCATAGAAGCCGAGATATCGACCTTCAAAGTTTGGGTTTATTCATTTTTCGGGTATACCCCCCCGTATCGAATTTTTCACCAAAAATTGATTTTTTTCGAAATCAAACTAAGTATACCAGCGTCTTATTTGGATCACCTAGATTACGAAAACACCGGGTTATAACAGGAACCGAGCAGAACTAAGGGAATGAGAGCACTTTGAAAATCCTGAAAAAGTCGTTTTCGACGTCCGTTTTTGAGGCCAAAAATGGGCATCAAAAATGCCATATCTCGGCTATCGTAAGAGCTACGACCTTGCGGATGGTCTCGTTGGATTTAGAATGACGAAACTAAGACAAAACCGTTGGAATTTTCCCGATAGCTCCCATAGAAGCCGAGATATCGACCTTCAAAGTTTGGGTTTATTCATTTTTCGGGTATACCCCCCCGTATCGAATTTTTCACCAAAAATTGATTTTTTTCGAAATCAAACTAAGTATACCAGCGTCTTATTTGGATCACCTAGATTACGAAAACACCGGGTTATAACAGGATCCGAGCAGAACTAAGGGAATGAGAGCACTTTGAAAATCCTGAAAAAGTCGTTTTCGACGTCCGTTTTTGAGGCCAAAAATGGGCATCAAAAATGCCATATCTCGGCTATCGTAAGAGCTACGACTTGCGGATGGTCTCGTTGGATTTAGAATGACGAAACTAAGACAAAACCGTTGGAATTTTCCCGATAGCTCCCATAGAAGCCGAGATATCGACCTTCAAAGTTTGGGTTTATTCATTTTTCGGGTATACCCCCCCGTATCGAATTTTTCACCAAAAATTGATTTTTTTCGAAGTCAAACTAAGTATACCAGCGTCTTATTTGGATCACCTAGATTACGAAAACACCGGGTTATAACAGGAACCGAGCAGAACTAAGGGAATGAGAGCACTTTGAAAATCCTGAAAAAGTCGTTTTCGACGTCCGTTTTTGAGGCCAAAAATGGGCATCAAAAATGCCATATCTCGGCTATCGTAAGAGCTACGACCTTGCGGATGGTCTCGTTGGATTTAGAATGACGAAACTAAGACAAAACCGTTGGAATTTTCCCGATAGCTCCCATAGAAGCCGAGATATCGACCTTCAAAGTTTGGGTTTATTCATTTTTCGGGTATACCCCCCCGTATCGAATTTTTCACCAAAAATTGATTTTTTTCGAAATCAAACTAAGTATACCAGCGTCTTATTTGGATCACCTAGATTACGAAAACACCGGGTTATAACAGGATCCGAGCAGAACTAAGGGAATGAGAGCACTTTGAAAATCCTGAAAAAGTCGTTTTCGACGTCCGTTTTTGAGGCCAAAAATGGGCATCAAAAATGCCATATCTCGGGTATCGTAAGAGCTACGATCTTGCAGATGGTCTCGTTGGATTCAGAATGACGAAACTAAGACAAAACCGTTGGAATTTTCCCGATAGCTCCCATAGAAGCCGAGATATCGACCTTCAAAGTTTGGGTTTTTTCATTTTTCGGGTATACCCCCCCGTATCGAATTTTTCACCAAAAATTGATTTTTTTCGAAATCAAACTAAGTATACCAGCGTCTTATTTGGATCACCTAGATTACGAAAACACCGGGTTATAACAGGATCCGAGCAGAACTAAGGAAATGAGAGCACTTTGAAAATCCTGAAAAAGTCGTTTTCGACGTCCGTTTTTGAGGCCAAAAATGGGCATCAAAAATGCCATATCTCGGCTATCGTAAGAGCTACGACCTTGCAGATGGTCTCGTTGGATTCAGAATGACGAAACTAAGACAAAGCCGTTGGAATTTTCCCGATAGCTCCCATAGAAGCCGAGATATCGACCTTCAAAGTTTGGGTTTTTTCATTTTTCGGGTATACCCCCCCGTATCGAATTTTTCACCAAAAATTGATTTTTTTCGAAATCAAACTAAGTATACCAGCGTCTTATTTGGATCACCTAGATTACGAAAACACCGGGTTATAACAGGATCCGAGCAGAACTAAGGAAATGAGAGCACTTTGAAAATCCTGAAAAAGTCGTTTTCGACGTCCGTTTTTGAGGCCAAAAATGGGCATCAAAAATGCCATATCTCGGCTATCGTAAGAGCTACGACCTTGCGAATGGTCTCGTTGGATTTAGAATGACGAAACTAAGACAAAACCGTTGGAATTTTCCCGATAGCTCCCATAGAAGCCGAGATATCGACCTTCAAAGTTTGGGTTTATTCATTTTTCGGGTATACCCCCCCGTATCGAATTTTTCACCAAAAATTGATTTTTTTCGAAATCAAACTAAGTATACCAGCGTCTTATTTGGATCACCTAGATTACGAAAACACCGGGTTATATAACAGGATCCGAGCAGAACTAAGGGAATGAGAGCACTTTGAAAATCCTGAAAAAGTCGTTTTCGACGTCCGTTTTTGAGGCCAAAAATGGGCATCAAAAATGCCATATCTCGGCTATCGTAAGAGCTACGATCTTGCGAATGGTCTCGTTGGATTTAGAATGACGAAACTAAGACAAAACCGTTGGAATTTTCCCGATAGCTCCCATAGAAGCCGAGATATCGACTTTCAAAGTTTGGATTTTTTCATTTTTTGGGTATACCCCCCCGTATCGAATTTTTCACCAAAAATTGGTTTTTTTCGAAATCAAACTAAGTATACCAGCGTCTTATTTGGATCACCTAGATTACGAGAACACCGGGTTATAACAGGATCCGAGCAGAACTAAGGGAATGAGAGCACTTTGAAAATCCTGAAAAAGTCGTTTTCGACGTCCGTTTTTGAGGCCAAAAATGGGCATCAAAAATGCCATATCTCGGCTATCGTAAGAGCTACGACCTTGCGGATGGTCTCGTTGAATTTAGAATGACGAAACTAAGACAAAATTGTTGGAATTTTCCCGATAGCTCCCATAGAAGCCGAGATATCGACCTTCAAAGTTTGGGTTTTTTCATTTTTCGGGTATACCCCCCCGTATCGAATTTTTCACCAAAAATTGGTTTTTTTCGAAATCAAACTAAGTATACCAGCGTCTTATTTGGATCACCTAGATTACGAGAACACCGGGTTATAACAGGATCCGAGCAGAACTAAGGGAATGAGAGCACTTTGAAAATCCTGAAAAAGTCGTTTTCGACGTCCGTTTTTGAGGCCAAAAATGGGCATCAAAAATGCCATATCTCGGCTATCGTAAGAGCTACGACCTTGCGGATGGTCTCGTTGAATTTAGAATGACGAAACTAAGACAAAACCGTTGGAATTTTCCGGATAGCTCCCATAGAAGCCGAGATATCGACCTTCAAAGTTTGGGTTTTTTCATTTTTCGGGTATACCCCCCCGTATCGAATTTTTCACCAAAAATTGATTTTTTTCGAAATCAAACTAAGTATACCAGCGTCTTATTTGGATCACCTAGATTACGAAAACACCGGGTTATAACAGGATCCGAGCAGAACTAAGGAAATGAGAGCACTTTGAAAATCCTGAAAAAGTCGTTTTCGACGTCCGTTTTTGAGGCCAAAAATGGGCATCAAAAATGCCATATCTCGGCTATCGTAAGAGCTACGACCTTGCGGATGGTCTCGTTGGATTTAGAATGACGAAACTAAGACAAAACCGTTGGAATTTTCCCGATAGCTCCCATAGAAGCCGAGATATCGACCTTCAAAGTTTGGGTTTATTCATTTTTCGGGTATACCCCCCCGTATCGAATTTTTCACCAAAAATTGATTTTTTTCGAAATCAAACTAAGTATACCAGCGTCTTATTTGGATCACCTAGATTACGAAAACACCGGGTTATAACAGGATCCGAGCAGAACTAAGGGAATGAGAGCACTTTGAAAATCCTGAAAAAGTCGTTTTCGACGTCCGTTTTTGAGGCCAAAAATGGGCATCAAAAATGCCATATCTCGGCTATCGTAAGAGCTACGACCTTGCGGATGGTCTCGTTGGATTTAGAATGACGAAACTAAGACAAAACCGTTGGAATTTTCCCGATAGCTCCCATAGAAGCCGAGATATCGACCTTCAAAGTTTGGGTTTATTCATTTTTCGGGTATACCCCCCCGTATCGAATTTTTCACCAAAAATTGATTTTTTTCGAAATCAAACTAAGTATACCAGCGTCTTATTTGGATCACCTAGATTACGAGAACACCGGGTTATAACAGGATCTGAGCAGAACTAAGGGAATGAGAGCACTTTGAAAATCCTGAAAAAGTCGTTTTCGACGTCCGTTTTTGAGGCCAAAAATGGGCATCAAAAATGCCATATCTCGGCTATCGTAAGAGCTACGACCTTGCGGATGGTCTCGTTGGATTTAGAATGACGAAACTAAGACAAAACCGTTGGAATTTTCCCGATAGCTCCCATAGAAGCCGAGATATCGACCTTCAAAGTTTGGGTTTATTCATTTTTCGGGTATACCCCCCCGTATCGAATTTTTCACCAAAAATTGATTTTTTTCGAAATCAAACTAAGTATACCAGCGTCTTATTTGGATCACCTAGATTACGAAAACACCGGGTTATAACAGGATCCGAGCAGAACTAAGGGAATGAGAGCACTTTGAAAATCCTGAAAAAGTCGTTTTCGACGTCCGTTTTTGAGGCCAAAAATGGGCATCAAAAATGCCATATCTCGGCTATCGTAAGTGCTACGACCTTGCGGATGGTCTCGTTGAATTTAGAATGACGAAACTAAGACAAAACCGTTGGAATTTTCCGGATAGCTCCCATAGAAGCCGAGATATCGACCTTCAAAGTTTGGGTTTTTTCATTTTTCGGGTATACCCCCCCGTATCGAATTTTTCACCAAAAATTGATTTTTTTCGAAATCAAACTAAGTATACCAGCGTCTTATTTGGATCACCTAGATTACGAAAACACCGGGTTATAACAGGATCCGAGCAGAACTAAGGAAATGAGAGCACTTTGAAAATCCTGAAAAAGTCGTTTTCGACGTCCGTTTTTGAGGCCAAAAATGGGCATCAAAAATGCCATATCTCGGCTATCGTAAGAGCTACGACCTTGCGGATGGTCTCGTTGGATTTAGAATGACGAAACTAAGACAAAACCGTTGGAATTTTCCGGATAGCTCCCATAGAAGCCGAGATATCGACCTTCAAAGTTTGGGTTTTTTCATTTTTCGGGTATACCCCCCCGTATCGAATTTTTCACCAAAAATTGATTTTTTTCGAAATCAAACTAAGTATACCAGCGTCTTATTTGGATCACCTAGATTACGAAAACACCGGGTTATAACAGGATCCGAGCAGAACTAAGGCAATGAGAGCACTTTGAAAATCCTGAAAAAGTCGTTTTCGACGTCCGTTTTTGAGGCCAAAAATGGGCTACAAAAATGCCATATCTCGGCTCTCGTAGAAGCTACGACCTTGCGGATGGTCTCGTTGGATTCAGAAGGACGAAGCTAAGACAAGACCGTTGGAATTTTCCCGATAGCGCCCATAGAAGCCGAGATATGAGTCTTCAAAGTTTGGGTTTTTTCATTTTTCGGGTATACCCCCCGTATCGAATTTTTTCACCAAAAATTGATTTTTTTCAAAGTCAAACTAAGTATACCAGCGTCTTATTCTGATCACCTAGATTACGAAAACACCGGGTTATGCCAGGATCCGAGCAGAACTAAGGGAATGAGAGCACTTTGAAAATCCTGAAAAAGTCGTTTTCGACGTCCGTTTTTGAGGCCAAAAATGGGCTACAAAAATGCCATATCTCGGCTCTCGTAGAAGCTACGACCTTGCGGATAGTCTCGTTGGATTCAGAAGGACGAAACTAAGATAACACCGTTGGAATTTTCCCGATAGCTCCTATAGAAGCTGAGATATGAGCCTTCAAAGTTTGGGTTTTTTCATTATTCGGGTATACCCCCCCGTATCGAATTTTTTCACCAAAAATTGATTTTTTTCAAAGTCAAACTAAGTATACCAGCGTCTTATTCTGATCACCTAGATTACGAAAACACCGGGTTATACCAGGATCCGAGCAGAACTAAGGGATTGAGAGCACTTTGAAAATCCTGAAAAAATCGTTTTCGACGTCCGTTTTTGAGGCCAAAAATGGGCTACAAAAATGCTATATCTCGGTTCTCGTAGAAGCTACGACCTTGCGGATGGTCTCGTTGGATTCAGAAGGACGAAACTAAGACAACAATGTTAAAATCTTCCCGATAGCTCCCACAGAAGCCCAGATATCGATCTTCAAAGTTTGGGTTTTTTCATTTTTCGGGTATACCCCCCTGTATCGAATTTTTTCACCAAAAATTGATTTTTTTCAAAGTCAAACTAAGTATACCAGCGTCTTATTCTGATCACCTAGATTACGAAAACACCGGGTTATGCCAGGATCCGAGCAGAACTAAGGGAATGAGAGCACTTTGAAAATCCTGAAAAAGTCGTTTTCGACGTCCGTTTTTGAGGCCAAAAATGGGCTACAAAAATGCCATATCTCGGCTCTCGTAGAAGCTACGACCTTGCGGATGGTCTCGTTGGATTCAGAAGGACGAAACTAAGATAACACCGTTGGAATTTTCCCGATAGCTCCTATAGAAGCTGAGATATGAGCCTTCAAAGTTTGGGTTTTTTCATTTTTC
Organism: Anthonomus grandis grandis; assembly: GCF_022605725.1. Classification (NCBI taxonomy): domain Eukaryota; kingdom Metazoa; phylum Arthropoda; class Insecta; order Coleoptera; family Curculionidae; genus Anthonomus; species Anthonomus grandis. Next base: position 40,998,641 of record NC_065567.1, read on the forward strand.
GGGTATACCCCCCCGTATCGAATTTTTTCACCAAAAATTGATTTTTTTCAAAGTCAAACTAAGTATACCAGCGTCTTATTCTGATCACCTAGATTACGAAAACACCGGGTTATGCCAGGATCCGAGCAGAACTAAGGGAATGAGAGCACTTTGAAAATCCTGAAAAAGTCGTTTTCGACGTCCGTTTTTGAGGCCAAAAATGGGCTACAAAAATGCCATATCTCGGCTCTCGTAGAAGCTACGACCTTGCGGATGGTCTCGTTGGATTCAGAAGGACGAAACTAAGATAACACCGTTGGAATTTTCCCGATAGCTCCTATAGAAGCTGAGATATGAGCCTTCAAAGTTTGGGTTTTTTCATTATTCGGGTATACCCCCCCGTATCGAATTTTTTCACCAAAAATTGATTTTTTTCAAAGTCAAACTAAGTATACCAGCGTCTTATTCTGATCACCTAGATTTCGAAAACACCGGGTTATACCAGGATCCGAGCAGAACTAAGGGAATGAGAGCACTTTGAAAATCCTGAAAAAGTCGTTTTCGACGTCCGTTTTTGAGGCCAAAAATGGGCTACAAAAATGCCATATTTCGGCTCTCGTAGAAGCTACGACCTTGAGGATGGTCTCGTTGGATTCAGAAGGACGAAACTAAGACAACAATGTTGAAATCTTCCCGATAGCTCCCACAGAAGCCCAGATATCGATCTTCAAAGTTTGGGTTTTTTCATTTTTCGGGTATACCCCCCGTATCGAATTTTTTCACCAAAAATTGATTTTTTTCAAAGTCAAACTAAGTATACCAGCGTCTTATTCTGATCACCTAGATTACGAAAACACCGGGTTATGCCAGGATTCGAGCAGAACTAAGGGAATGAGAGCACTTTGAAAATCCTGAAAAAGTCGTTTTCGACGTCCGTTTTTGAGGCCAAAAATGGGCTACAAAAATGCCATATCTCGGCTCTCGTAGAAGCTACGACCTTGCGGATGGTCTCGTTGGATTCAGAAGGACGAAACTAAGATAACACCGTTGGAATTTTCCCGATAGCTCCTATAGAAGCTGAGATATGAGCCTTCAAAGTTTGGGTTTTTTCATTATTCGGGTATACCCCCCCGTATCGCATTTTTTCACCAAAAATTGATTTTTTTCAAAGTCAAACTAAGTATACCAGCGTCTTATTCTGATCACCTAGATTTCGAAAACACCGGGTTATACCAGGATCCGAGCAGAACTAAGGGAATGAGAGCACTTTGAAAATCCTGAAAAAGTCGTTTTCGACGTCCGTTTTTGAGGCCAAAAATGGGCTACAAAAATGCCATATTTCGGCTCTCGTAGAAGCTACGACCTTGCGGATGGTCTCGTTGGATTCAGAAGGACGAAACTAAGATAACACCGTTGGAATTTTCCCGATAGCTCCTATAGAAGCTGAGATATGAGCCTTCAAAGTTTGGGTTTTTTCATTATTCGGGTATACCCCCCCGTATCGAATTTTTTCACCAAAAATTGATTTTTTTCAAAGTCAAACTAAGTATACCAGCGTCTTATTCTGATCACCTAGATTTCGAAAACACCGGGTTATACCAGGATCCGAGCAGAACTAAGGGAATGAGAGCACTTTGAAGATCCTGAAAAAGTCGTTTTCGACGTCCGTTTTTGAGGCCAAAAATGGGCTACAAAAATGCCATATCTCGGCTCTTGTAGAAGCTACGATCTTGCGGATGGTCTCGTTGGATTCAAAATGCCGAAACTAAGACAAGACCGTTGGAATTTTCCCGATAGCTCCCATAGAAGCTGAGATATGAGCCTTCAAAGTTTGGGTTTTTTCATTTTTCGGGTATATCCCCCCGTATCGAATTTTTTCACCAAAAATTGATTTTTTTCAAAGTCAAACTAAGTATACCAGCGTCTTATTCTGATCACCTAGATTACGAAAACACCGGGTTATACCAGGATCCGAGCAGAACTAAGGGAATGAGAGCACTTTGAAGATCCTGAAAAAGTCGTTTTCGACGTCCGTTTTTGAGGCCAAAAATGGGCTACAAAAATGCCATATCTCGGCTCTCGTAGAAGCTACGACCTTGCGGATGGTCTCGTTGGATTCAGAAGGACGAAGCTAAGATAAGACCGTTGGAATTTTCCCGATAGCTCCCATAGAAGCCGAGATATGAGCCTTCAAAGTTTGGGTTTTTTCATTTTTCGGGTATACCCCCCCGTATCGAATTTTTTCACCAAAAATTGATTTTTTTCAAAGTCAAACTAAGTATACCAGCGTCTTATTCTGATCACCTAGATTACGAAAACACCGGGTTATACCAGGATCCGAGCAGAACTAAGGGAATGAGAGCACTTTGAAGATCCTGAAAAAGTCGTTTTCGACGTCCGTTTTTGAGGCCAAAAATGGGCTACAAAAATGCCATATCTCGGCTCTCGTAGAAGCTACGACCTTGCGGATGGTCTCGTTGGATTCAGAAGGACGAAGCTAAGATAAGACCGTTGGAATTTTCCCGATAGCTCCCATAGAAGCCGAGATATGAGCCTTCAAAGTTTGGGTTTTTTCATTTTTCGGGTATACCCCCCCGTATCGAATTTTTTCACCAAAAATTGATTTTTTTCAAAGTCAAACTAAGTATACCAGCGTCTTATTCTGATTACCTAGATTACGAAAACACCGGGTTATAACAGGATCCGAGCAGAACTAAGGGATTGAGAGCACTTTGAAAATCCTGAAAAAGGAGTTTTCGACGTCCGATTTTGAGACCAAAAATGGGCTACAAAAATGCCATATCTCGGCTCTCGTAGAAGCTACGATCTTGCGGATGGTGTCGTTGGATTCAGAAGGACGAAACTAAGATAACACCGTTGGAATTTTCCCGATAGCTCCCATAGAAGCCGAGATATGAGCCTTCAAAGTTTGGGTTTTTTTCATTTTTCGGGTATACCCCCCCGTATCGAATTTTTTCACCAAAAATTGATTTTTTTCAAAGTCAAACTAAGTATACCAGCGTCTTATTCTGATCACCTAGATTACGAAAACACCGGGTTATACCAGGATCCGAGCAGAACTAAGGGAATGAGAGCACTTTGAAGATCCTGAAAAAGTCGTTTTCGACGTCCGTTTTTGAAGCCAAAAATGGGCTACAAAAATGCCATATCTCGGCTCTCGTAGAAGCTACGATCTTGCGGATGGTCTCGTTGGATTCAAAATGCCGAAACTAAGACAAGACCGTTGGAATTTTCCCGATAGCTCCCATAGAAGCTGAGATATGAGCCTTCAAAGTTTGGGTTTTTTCATTTTTCGGGTATACCCCCCCGTATCGAATTTTTTCACCAAAAATTGATTTTTTTCAAAGTCAAACTAAGTATACCAGCGTCTTATTCTGATCACCTAGATTACGAAAACACCGGGTTATACCAGGATCCGAGCAGAACTAAGGGAATGAGAGCACTTTGAAAATCCTGAAAAAGTCGTTTTCGACGTCCGTTTTTGAGGCCAAAAATGGGCTACAAAAATGCCATATCTCGGCTCATGTAGAAGCTACGACCTTGCGGATCGTCTCGTTGGATTCAGAAGGACGAAACTAAGATAACACCGTTGGAATTTTCCCGATAGCTCCTATAGAAGCTGAGATATGAGCCTTCAAAGTTTGGGTTTTTTCATTTTTCGGGTATACCCCTCCGTATCGAATTTTTTTACCAAAAATTGATTTTTTTCAAAGTCAAACTAAGTATACCAGCGTCTTATTCTGATCACCTAGATTTCGAAAACAGCGGGTTATACCAGGATCCGAGCAGAACTAAGGGATTGAGAGCACTTTGAAAATCCTGAAAAAGGAGTTTTCGACGTCCGATTTTGAGACCAAAAATGGGCTACAAAAATGCCATATCTCGGCTCTCGTAGAAGCTACGACCTTGCGGATGGTCTCGTTGGATTCAGAAGGACGAAACTAAGACAACAATGTTGAAATCTTCCCGATAGCTCCCACAGAAGCCCAGATATCGATCTTCAAAGTTTGGGTTTTTTCATTTTTCGGGTATACCCCCCGTATCGAATTTTTTCACCAAAAATTGATTTTTTTCAAAGTCAAACTAAGTATACCAGCGTCTTATTCTGATCACCTAGATTTCGAAAACACCGGGTTATACCAGGATCCGAGCAGAACTAAGGGAATGAGAGCACTTTGAAGATCCTGAAAAAGTCGTTTTCGACGTCCGTTTTTGAGGCCAAAAATGGCCTACAAAAATGTCATATCTCGGCTCTCGTAGAAGCTACGATCTTGCGGATGGTCTCGTTGGATTCAAAATGCCGAAACTAAGACAAGATTGTTGGAATTTTCCCGATAGCTCCCATAGAAGCTGAGATATGAGCCTTCAAAGTTTGGGTTTTTTCATTTTTCGGGTATACCCCCGGTATCGAATTTTTTCACCAAAAATTGATTTTTTTCAAAGTCAAACTAAGTATACCAGCGTCTTATTCTGATCACCTAGATTACGAAAACACCGGGTTATAACAGGATCCGAGCAGAACTAAGGGATTGAGAGCACTTTGAAAATCCTGAAAAAGGAGTTTTCGACGTCCGATTTTGAGACCAAAAATGGGCTACAAAAATGCCATATCTCGGCTCTCGTAGAAGCTACGACCTTGAGGATGGTCTCGTTGGATTCAGAAGGACGAAACTAAGACAACAATGTTGAAATCTTCCCGATAGCTCCCACAGAAGCCCAGATATCGATCTTCAAAATTTGGGTTTTTTCATTTTTCGGGTATACCCCTGTATCGAATTTTTTCACCAAAAATTGATTTTTTTCAAAGTCAAACTAAGTATACCAGCGTCTTATTCTGATCACCTAGATTTCGAAAACACCGGGTTATACCAGGATCCGAGCAGAACTAAGGGATTGAGAGCACTTTGAAAATCCTGAAAAAGGAGTTTTCGACGTCCGATTTTGAGACCAAAAATGGGCTACAAAAATGCCATATCTCGGCTCTCGTAAAAGCTACGACCTTGCGGATGGTCTCGTTGGATTCAGAAGGACGAAGCTAAGATAAATAAGACCGTTGGAATTTTCCTGATAGCTCCCATCGAAGCCGAGATATGAGTCTTCAAAGTTTGGGTTTTTTCATTTTTCGGGTATACCCCCCCGTATCGAATTTTTTCACCAAAAATTGATTTTTTTCAAAGTCAAACTAAGTATACCAGCGTCTTATTCTGATCACCTAGATTACGAAAACACCGGGTTATACCAGGATCCGAGCAGAACTCAGGGAATGAGAGCACTTTGAAGATCCTGAAAAAGTCGTTTTCGACGTCCGTTTTTGAGGCCAAAAATGGGCTACAAAAATGCCATATCTCGGCTCTCGTAGAAGCTACGACCTTGCGGATGGTCTCGTTGGATTCAGAAGGACGAAGCTAAGATAGGACCGTTGGAATTTTCCCGATAGCTCCCATAGAAGCTGAGATATAAGCCTTCAAAGTTTGGGTTTTTTCATTTTTCGGGTATACCCCCCCGTATCGAATTTTTTCACCAAAAATTGATTTTTTTCAAAGTCAAACTAAGTATACCAGCGTCTTATTCTGATCACCTAGATTACGAAAACACCGGGTTATAACAGGATCCGAGCAGAACTAAGGGATTGAGAGCACTTTGAAAATCCTGAAAAAGGAGTTTTCGACGTCCGATTTTGAGACCAAAAATGGGCTACAAAAATGCCATATCTCGGCTCTCGTAGAAGCTACGATCTTGCGGATGGTGTCGTTGAATTCAGAAGGACGAAACTAAGATAACACCGTTGGAATTTTCCCGATAGCTCCCATAGAAGCCGAGATATGAGCCTTCAAAGTTTGGGTTTTTTCATTTTTCGGGTATACCCCCCCGTATCGAATTTTTTCACCAAAAATTGATTTTTTTCAAAGTCAAACTAAGTATACCAGCGTCTTATTCTGATCACCTAGATTACGAAAACACCGGGTTATACCAGGATCCGAGCAGAACTAAGGGATTGAGAGCACTTTGAAAATCCTGAAAAAATCGTTTTCGACGTCCGTTTTTGAGGCCAAAAATGGGCTACAAAAATGCTATATCTCGGTTCTCGTAGAAGCTACGACCTTGCGGATGGTCTCGTTGGATTTAGAAGGACGAAACTAAGACAACAATGTTGAAATCTTCCCGATAGCTCCCACAGAAGCCCAGATATCGATCTTCAAAGTTTGGGTTTTTTCATTTTTCGGGTATACCCCCCGTATCGAATTTTTTCACCAAAAATTGATTTTTTTCAAAGTCAAACTAAGTATACCAGCGTCTTATTCTGATCACCTAGATTACGAAAACACCGGGTTATGCCAGGATCCGAGCAGAACTAAGGGAATGAGAGCACTTTGAAAATCCTGAAAAAGTCGTTTTCGACGTCCGTTTTTGAGGCCAAAAATGGGCTACAAAAATGCCATATCTCGGCTCTCGTAGAAGCTACGACCTTGCGGATGGTCTCGTTGGATTCAGAAGGACGAAACTAAGATAACACCGTTGGAATTTTCCCGATAGCTCCTATAGAAGCTGAGATATGAGCCTTCAAAGTTTGGGTTTTTTCATTATTCGGGTATACCCCCCCGTATCGAATTTTTTCACCAAAAATTGATTTTTTTCAAAGTCAAACTAAGTATACCAGCGTCTTATTCTGATCACCTAGATTACGAAAACACCGGGTTATACCAGGATCCGAGCAGAACTAAGGGAATGAGAGCACTTTGAAGATCCTGAAAAAGTCGTTTTCGACGTCCGTTTTTGAGGCCAAAAATGGGCTACAAAAATGCCATATCTCGGCTCTTGTAGTAGCTACGATCTTGCGGATAATCTCGTTGGATTCAAAATGCCGAAACTAAGACAAGACCGTTGGAATTTTCCCGATAGCTCCCATAGAAGCCGAGATATGAGCCTTCAAAGTTTGGGTTTTTTTCATTTTTCGGGTATATCCCCCCGTATCGAATTTTTTCACCAAAAATTGATTTTTTTCAAAGTCAAACTAAGTATACCAGCGTCTTATTCTGATCACCTAGATTACGAAAACACCGGGTTATACCAGGATCCGAGCAGAACTAAGGGATTGAGAGCACTTTGAAAATCCTGAAAAAATCGTTTTCGACGTCCGTTTTTGAGGCCAAAAATGGGCTACAAAAATGCTATATCTCGGTTCTCGTAGAAGCTACGACCTTGCGGATGGTCTCGTTGGATTCAGAAGGACGAAACTAAGATAACAATGTTAAAATCTTCCCGATAGCTCCCACAGAAGCCCAGATATCGATCTTCAAAGTTTGGGTTTTTTCATTTTTCGGGTATACCCCCCCGTATCGAATTTTTTCACCAAAAATTGATTTTTTTCAAAGTCAAACTAAGTATACCAGCGTCTTATTCTGATCACCTAGATTACGAAAACACCGGGTTATACCAGGATCCGAGCAGAACTAAGGGATTGAGAGCACTTTGAAAATCCTGAAAAAATCGTTTTCGACGTCCGTTTTTGAGGCCAAAAATGGGCTACAAAAATGCCATATCTCGGTTCTCGTAGAAGCTACGACCTTGCGGATGGTCTCGTTGGATTCAGAAGGACGAAACTAAGACAACAATGTTAAAATCTTCCCGATAGCTCCCACAGAAGCCCAGATATCGATCTTCAAAGTTTGGGTTTTTTCATTTTTCGGGTATACCCCCCCGTATCGAATTTTTTCACCAAAAATTGATTTTTTTCAAAGTCAAACTAAGTATACCAGCGTCTTATTCTGATCACCTAGATTACGAAAACACCGGGTTATACCAGGATCCGAGCAGAACTAAGGGAATGAGAGCACTTTGAAGATCCTGAAAAAGTCGTTTTCGACGTCCGTTTTTGAGGCCAAAAATGGGCTACAAAAATGCCATATCTCGGCTCTTGTAAAAGCTACGATCTTGCGGATGGTCTCGTTGGATTCAAAATGCCGAAACTAAGACAAGACCGTTGGAATTTTCCCGATAGCTCCCATAGAAGCTGAGATATGAGCCTTCAAAGTTTGGGTTTTTTCATTTTTCGGGTATATCCCCCCGTATCGAATTTTTTCACCAAAAATTGATTTTTTTCAAAGTCAAACTAAGTATACCAGCGTCTTATTCTGATCACCTAGATTACGAAAACACCGGGTTATACCAGGATCCGAGCAGAACTAAGGGAATGAGAGCACTTTGAAGATCCTGAAAAAGTCGTTTTCGACGTCCGTTTTTGAGGCCAAAAATGGGCTACAAAAATGCCATATCTCGGCTCTCGTAGAAGCTACGACCTTGCGGATGGTCTCGTTGGATTCAGAAGGACGAAGCTAAGATAAGACCGTTGGAATTTTCCCGATAGCTCCCATAGAAGCTGAGATATGAGCCTTCAAAGTTTGGGTTTTTTCATTTTTCGGGTATACCCCCCCGTATCGAATTTTTTCACCAAAAATTGATTTTTTTCAAAGTCAAACTAAGTATACCAGCGTCTTATTCTGATCACCTAGATTACGAAAACACCGGGTTATACCAGGATCCGAGCAGAACTAAGGGATTGAGAGCACTTTGAAAATCCTGAAAAAATCGTTTTCGACGTCCGTTTTTGAGGCCAAAAATGGGCTACAAAAATGCCATATCTCGGTTCTCGTAGAAGCTACGACCTTGCGGATGGTCTCGTTGGATTCAGAAGGACGAAACTAAGACAACAATGTTGAAATCTTCCCGATAGCTCCCACAGAAGCCCAGATATCGATCTTCAAAGTTTGGGTTTTTTCATTTTTCGGGTATACCCCCCGTATCGAATTTTTTCACCAAAAATTGATTTTTTTCAAAGTCAAACTAAGTATACCAGCGTCTTATTCTGATCACCTAGATTTCGAAAACACCGGGTTATACCAGGATCCGAGCAGAACTAAGGGAATGAGAGCACTTTGAAGATCCTGAAAAAGTCGTTTTCGACGTCCGTTTTTGAGGCCAAAAATGGCCTACAAAAATGTCATATCTCGGCTCTCGTAGAAGCTACGATCTTGCGGATGGTCTCGTTGGATTCAAAATGCCGAAACTAAGACAAGATTGTTGGAATTTTCCCGATAGCTCCCATAGAAGCTGAGATATGAGCCTTCAAAGTTTGGGTTTTTTCATTTTTCGGGTATACCCCCGGTATCGAATTTTTTCACCAAAAATTGATTTTTTTCAAAGTCAAACTAAGTATACCAGCGTCTTATTCTGATCACCTAGATTACGAAAACACCGGGTTATAACAGGATCCGAGCAGAACTAAGGGATTGAGAGCACTTTGAAAATCCTGAAAAAGGAGTTTTCGACGTCCGATTTTGAGACCAAAAATGGGCTACAAAAATGCCATATCTCGGCTCTCGTAGAAGCTACGACCTTGCGGATGGTCTCGTTGGATTCAGAAGGACGAAACTAAGATAACACCGTTGGAATTTTCTTGATAGCTCCCATAGAAGCTGAGATATGAGCCTGCAAAGTTTAAGTTTTTTCATTTTTCGGGTATATCCCCCCGTATCGAATTTTTTCACCAAAAATTGATTTTTTTCAAAGTCAAACTAAGTATACCAGCGTCTTATTCTGATCACCTAGATTTCGAAAACACCGGGTTATACCAGGATCCGAGCAGAACTAAGGGAATGAGAGCACTTTGAAGATCCTGAAAAAGTCGTTTTCGACGTCCGTTTTTGAGGCCAAAAATGGGCTACAAAAATGCCATATCTCGGCTCTTGTAGAAGCTACGATCTTGCGGATGGTCTCGTTGGATTCAAAATGCCGAAACTAAGACAAGACCGTTGGAATTTTCCCGATAGCTCCCATAGAAGCTGAGATATGAGCCTTCAAAGTTTGGGTTTTTTCATTTTTTGGGTATACCCCCCCGTATCGAATTTTTTCACCAAAAATTGATTTTTTTCAAAGACAAACTAAGTATACCAGCGTCTTATTCTGATCACCTAGATTACAAAAACACCGGGTTATAACAGGATCCGAGCAGAACTAAGGGATTGAGAGCACTTTAAAAATCCTGAAAAAATCGTTTTCGACGTCCGTTTTTGAGGCCAAAAATGGGCTACAAAAATGCCATATCTCGGCTCTTGTAGAAGCTACGATCTTGCGGATGGTCTCGTTGGATTCAAAATGCCGAAACTAAGACAAGATTGTTGGAATTTTCCCGATAGCTCCCATAGAAGCTGAGATATGAGCCTTCAAAATTTGGGTTTTTTCATTTTTCGGGTATACCCCCCCGTATCGAATTTTTTCACCAAAAATTGATTTTTTTCAAAGTCAAACTAAGTATACCAGCGTCTTATTCTGATCACCTAGATTACAAAAACACCGGGTTATAACAGGATCCGAGCAGAACTAAGGGATTGAGAGCACTTTGAAAATCCTGAAAAAGGAGTTTTCGACGTCCGATTTTGAGACCAAAAATGGGCTACAAAAATGCCATATCTCGGCTCTCGTAGAAGCTACGACCTTGCGGATGGTCTCGTTGGATTCAGAAGGACGAAGCTAAGATAACACCGTTGGAATTTTCCCGATAGCTCCCATAGAAGCTGAGATATGAGCCTGCAAAGTTTGGGTTTTTTCATTTTTCGGGTATATCCCCCCGTATCGAATTTTTTCACCAAAAATTGATTTTTTTCAAAGTCAAACTAAGTATACCAGCGTCTTATTCTGATCACCTAGATTACGAAAACACCGGGTTATACCAGGATCCGAGCAGAACTAAGGGAATGAGAGCACTTTGAAGATCCTGAAAAAGTCGTTTTCGACGTCCGTTTTTGAGGCCAAAAATGGGCTACAAAAATGCCATATCTCGGCTCTCGTAGAAGCTACGATCTTGCGGATGGTCTCGTTGGATTCAAAATGCCGAAACTAAGACAAGATTGTTGGAATTTTCCCGATAGTTCCCATAGAAGCCGAGATATCGACCTCCAAATTTTATTTTTTTTCATTTTTCGGGCATACCCCCCCGTATCGAATTTTTCACCAAAAATTGATTTTTTTCGAAATCAAACTAAGTATACCAGCGTCTTATTTGGATCACCTAGATTACGAAAACACCGGGTTATAACAGGATCCGAGCAGAACTAAGGGAATGAGAGCACTTTGAAAATCCTGAAAAAGTCGTTTTCGACGTCCGATTTTGAGGCCAAAAATGGGCATCAAAAATGCCATATCTCGGCTATCGTAAGAGCTACGACATTGCGGATGGTCTCGTTGGATTTAGAATGACGAAACTAAGACAAAACCGTTGGAATTTTTCCGATAGCTCCCATAGAAGCCGAGATATCGACCTTCAAAGTTTGGGTTTTTTCATTTTTCGGGTATACCCCCCCGTATCGAATTTTTCACCAAAAATTGATTTTTTTCGAAATCAAACTAAGTATACCAGCGTCTTATTTGGATCACCTAGATTACGAAAACACCGGGTTATAACAGGATCCGAGCAGAACTAAGGGAATGAGAGCACTTTGAAAATCCTGAAAAAGTCGTTTTCGACGTCCGATTTTGAGGCCAAAAATGGGCATCAAAAATGCCATATCTCGGCTATCGTAAGAGCTACGACCTTGCGGATGGTCTCGTTGGATTCAAAATGACGAAACTAAGACAAAACCGTTGGAATTTTCCCGATAGCTCCCATAGAAGCCGAGATATCGACCTTCAAAGTTTGGGTTTATTCATTTTTCGGGTATACCCCCCCGTATCGAATTTTTCACCAAAAATTGATTTTTTTTGAAATCAAACTAAGTATACCAGCGTCTTATTTGGATCACCTAGATTACGAAAACACCGGGTTATAACAGGATCCGAGCAGAACTAAGGGAATGAGAGCACTTTGAAAATCCTGAAAAAGTCGTTTTCGACGTCCGTTTTTGAGGCCAAAAATGGGCATCAAAAATGCCATATCTCGGCTATCGTAAGAGCTACGACCTTGCGGATGGTCTCGTTGGATTTAGAATGACGAAACTAAGACAAAACCGTTGGAATTTTCCCGATAGCTCCCATAGAAGCCGAGATATCGACCTTCAAAGTTTGGGTTTATTCATTTTTCGGGTATACCCCCCCGTATCGAATTTTTCACCAAAAATTGATTTTTTTCGAAATCAAACTAAGTATACCAGCGTCTTATTTGGATCACCTAGATTACGAAAACACCGGGTTATAACAGGATCCGAGCAGAACTAAGGGAATGAGAGCACTTTGAAAATCCTGAAAAAGTCGTTTTCGACGTCCGTTTTTGAGGCCAAAAATGGGCATCAAAAATGCCATATCTCGGCTATCGTAAGAGCTACGATCTTGCGAATGGTCTCGTTGGATTTAGAATGACGAAACTAAGACAAAACCGTTGGAATTTTTCCGATAGCTCCCATAGAAGCCGAGATATCGACTTTCAAAGTTTGGATTTTTTCATTTTTTGGGTATACCCCCCCGTATCGAATTTTTCACCAAAAATTGGTTTTTTTCGAAATCAAACTAAGTATACCAGCGTCTTATTTGGATCACCTAGATTACGAGAACACCGGGTTATAACAGGATCCGAGCAGAACTAAGGGAATGAGAGCACTTTGAAAATCCTGAAAAAGTCGTTTTCGACGTCCGTTTTTGAGGCCAAAAATGGGCATCAAAAATGCCATATCTCGGCTATCGTAAGAGCTACGACCTTGCGGATGGTCTCGTTGAATTTAGAATGACGAAACTAAGACAAAATTGTTGGAATTTTCCCGATAGCTCCCATAGAAGCCGAGATATCGACCTTCAAAGTTTGGGTTTTTTCATTTTTCGGGTATACCCCCCCGTATCGAATTTTTCACCAAAAATTGGTTTTTTTCGAAATCAAACTAAGTATACCAGCGTCTTATTTGGATCACCTAGATTACGAGAACACCGGGTTATAACAGGATCCGAGCAGAACTAAGGGAATGAGAGCACTTTGAAAATCCTGAAAAAGTCGTTTTCGACGTCCGTTTTTGAGGCCAAAAATGGGCATCAAAAATGCCATATCTCGGCTATCGTAAGAGCTACGACCTTGCGGATGGTCTCGTTGGATTTAGAATGACGAAACTAAGACAAAACCGTTGGAATTTTCCCGATAGCTCCCATAGAAGCCGAGATATCGACCTTCAAAGTTTGGGTTTATTCATTTTTCGGGTATACCCCCCCGTATCGAATTTTTCACCAAAAATTGATTTTTTTCGAAATCAAACTAAGTATACCAGCGTCTTATTTGGATCACCTAGATTACGAAAACACCGGGTTATAACAGGATCCGAGCAGAACTAAGGAAATGAGAGCACTTTGAAAATCCTGAAAAAGTCGTTTTCGACGTCCGTTTTTGAGGCCAAAAATGGGCATCAAAAATGCCATATCTCGGCTATCGTAAGAGCTACGACCTTGCGGATGGTCTCGTTGGATTTAGAATGACGAAACTAAGACAAAACCGTTGGAATTTTCCGGATAGCTCCCATAGAAGCCGAGATATCGACCTTCAAAGTTTGGGTTTTTTCATTTTTCGGGTATACCCCCCCGTATCGAATTTTTCACCAAAAATTGATTTTTTTCGAAATCAAACTAAGTATACCAGCGTCTTATTTGGATCACCTAGATTACGAAAACACCGGGTTATAACAGGATCCGAGCAGAACTAAGGCAATGAGAGCACTTTGAAAATCCTGAAAAAGTCGTTTTCGACGTCCGTTTTTGAGGCCAAAAATGGGCTACAAAAATGCCATATCTCGGCTCTCGTAGAAGCTACGACCTTGCGGATGGTCTCGTTGGATTCAGAAGGACGAAGCTAAGACAAGACCGTTGGAATTTTCCCGATAGCGCCCATAGAAGCCGAGATATGAGTCTTCAAAGTTTGGGTTTTTTCATTTTTCGGGTATACCCCCCCGTATCGAATTTTTTCACCAAAAATTGATTTTTTTCAAAGTCAAACTAAGTATACCAGCGTCTTATTCTGATCACCTAGATTTCGAAAACAGCGGGTTATACCAGGATCCGAGCAGAACTAAGGGAATGAGAGCACTTTGAAGATCCTGAAAAAGTCGTTTTCGACGTCCGTTTTTGAAGCCAAAAATGGGCTACAAAAATGCCATATCTCGGCTCTCGTAGAAGCTACGATCTTGCGGATGGTCTCGTTGGATTCAAAATGCCGAAACTAAGACAAGACCGTTGGAATTTTCCCGATAGCTCCCATAGAAGCTGAGATATGAGCCTTCAAAGTTTGGGTTTTTTCATTTTTCGGGTATACCCCCCCGTATCGAATTTTTTCACCAAAAATTGATTTTTTTCAAAGTCAAACTAAGTATACCAGCGTCTTATTCTGATCACCTAGATTTCGAAAACAGCGGGTTATACCAGGATCCGAGCAGAACTAAGGGAATGAGAGCACTTTGAAGATCCTGAAAAAGTCGTTTTCGACGTCCGTTTTTGAGGCCAAAAATAGGCTACAAAAATGCCATATCTCGGCTCTCGTAGAAGCTACGACCTTGCGGATGGTCTCGTTGGATTCAGAAGGACGAAGCTAAGATAAGACCGTTGGAATTTTCCCGATAGCTCCCATAGAAGCTGAGATATGAGCCTTCAAAGTTTGGGTTTTTTCATTTTTCGGGTATACCCCCCCGTATCGAATTTTTTCACCAAAAATTGATTTTTTTCAAAGTCAAACTAAGTATACCAGCGTCTTATTCTGATTACCTAGATTACGAAAACACCGGGTTATAACAGGATCCGAGCAGAACTAAGGGATTGAGAGCACTTTGAAAATCCTGAAAAAGGAGTTTTCGACGTCCGATTTTGAGACCAAAAATGGGCTACAAAAATGCCATATCTCGGCTCTCGTAGAAGCTACGATCTTGCGGATGGTGTCGTTGGATTCAGAAGGACGAAACTAAGATAACACCGTTGGAATTTTCCCGATAGCTCCCATAGAAGCCGAGATATGAGCCTTCAAAGTTTGGGTTTTTTCATTTTTCGGGTATATCCCCCCGTATCGAATTTTTTCACCAAAAATTGATTTTTTTCAAAGTCAAACTAAGTATACCAGCGTCTTATTCTGATCACCTAGATTACGAAAACACCGGGTTATACCAGGATCCGAGCAGAACTAAGGGAATGAGAGCACTTTGAAAATCCTGAAAAAGTCGTTTTCGACGTCCGTTTTTGAGGCCAAAAATGGGCTACAAAAATGCCATATCTCGGCTCATGTAGAAGCTACGACCTTGCGGATCGTCTCGTTGGATTCAGAAGGACGAAACTAAGATAACACCGTTGGAATTTTCCCGATAGCTCCTATAGAAGCTGAGATATGAGCCTTCAAAGTTTGGGTTTTTTCATTTTTCGGGTATACCCCTCCGTATCGAATTTTTTTACCAAAAATTGATTTTTTTCAAAGTCAAACTAAGTATACCAGCGTCTTATTCTGATCACCTAGATTTCGAAAACAGCGGGTTATACCAGGATCCGAGCAGAACTAAGGGATTGAGAG
The DNA here is from genome assembly GCF_022605725.1 of Anthonomus grandis grandis. Taxonomy (NCBI): domain Eukaryota; kingdom Metazoa; phylum Arthropoda; class Insecta; order Coleoptera; family Curculionidae; genus Anthonomus; species Anthonomus grandis. The sequence continues at coordinate 41,014,149 of NC_065567.1, forward strand.
CACTTTGAAAATCCTGAAAAAGGAGTTTTCGACGTCCGATTTTGAGACCAAAAATGGGCTACAAAAATGCCATATCTCGGCTCTCGTAGAAGCTACGACCTTGCGGATGGTCTCGTTGGATTCAGAAGGACGAAGCTAAGATAGGACCGTTGGAATTTTCCCGATAGCTCCCATAGAAGCTGAGATATGAGCCTTCAAAGTTTGGGTTTTTTCATTTTTCGGGTATACCCCCCCGTATCGAATTTTTTCACCAAAAATTGATTTTTTTCAAAGTCAAACTAAGTATACCAGCGTCTTATTCTGATCACCTAGATTACGAAAACACCGGGTTATAACAGGATCCGAGCAGAACTAAGGGATTGAGAGCACTTTGAAAATCCTGAAAAAGGAGTTTTCGACGTCCGATTTTGAGACCAAAAATGGGCTACAAAAATGCCATATCTCGGCTCTCGTAGAAGCTACGATCTTGCGGATGGTGTCGTTGAATTCAGAAGGACGAAACTAAGATAACACCGTTGGAATTTTCCCGATAGCTCCCATAGAAGCCGAGATATGAGCCTTCAAAGTTTGGGTTTTTTCATTTTTCGGGTATACCCCCCCGTATCGAATTTTTTCACCAAAAATTGATTTTTTTCAAAGTCAAACTAAGTATACCAGCGTCTTATTCTGATCACCTAGATTACGAAAACACCGGGTTATACCAGGATCCGAGCAGAACTAAGGGATTGAGAGCACTTTGAAAATCCTGAAAAAATCGTTTTCGACGTCCGTTTTTGAGGCCAAAAATGGGCTACAAAAATGCTATATCTCGGTTCTCGTAGAAGCTACGACCTTGCGGATGGTCTCGTTGGATTTAGAAGGACGAAACTAAGACAACAATGTTAAAATCTTCCCGATAGCTCCCACAGAAGCCCAGATATCGATCTTCAAAGTTTGGGTTTTTTCATTTTTCGGGTATACCCCCCCGTATCGAATTTTTTTACCAAAAATTGATTTTTTTCAAAGTCAAACTAAGTATACCAGCGTCTTATTCTGATCACCTAGATTACGAAAACACCGGGTTATAACAGGATTCGAGCAGAACTAAGGGATTGAGAGCACTTTGAAAATCCTGAAAAAGTCGTTTTCGACGTCCGTTTTTGAGGCCAAAAATGGGCTACAAAAATGCCATATCTCGGCTCTCGTAGAAGCTACGACCTTGCGGATGGTCTCGTTGGATTCAGAAGGACGAAGCTAAGATAAGACCGTTGGAATTTTCCCGATAGCTCCCATAGAAGCTGAGATATGAGCCTTCAAAGTTTGGGTTTTTTCATTTTTCGGGTATACCCCCCCGTATCGAATTTTTTCACCAAAAATTGATTTTTTTCAAAGTCAAACTAAGTATACCAGCGTCTTATTCTGATCACCTAGATTACGAAAACACCGGGTTATAACAGGATCCGAGCAGAACTAAGGGATTGAGAGCACTTTGAAAATCCTGAAAAAGGAGTTTTCGACGTCCGATTTTGAGACCAAAAATGGGCTACAAAAATGCCATATCTCGGCTCTCGTAGAAGCTACGACCTTGCGGATGGTCTCGTTGGATTCAAAATGCCGAAACTAAGACAAGACCGTTGGAATTTTCCCGATAGCTCCCATAGAAGCTGAGATATGAGCCTTCAAAGTTTGGGTTTTTTCATTTTTCGGGTATACCCCCCCGTATCGAATTTTTTCACCAAAAATTGATTTTTTTCAAAGTCAAACTAAGTATACCAGCGTCTTATTCTGATCACCTAGATTACGAAAACACCGGGTTATACCAGGATCCGAGCAGAACTAAGGGAATGAGAGCACTTTCAAAATCCTGAAAAAGTCGTTTTCGACGTCCGTTTTTGAGGCCAAAAATGGGCTACAAAAATGCCATATCTCGGCTCTCGTAAAAGCTACGATTTTGCGGATGGTCTCGTTGGATTCAAAATGCCAAAACTAAGACAAGACCGTTGGAATTTTCCCGATAGCTCCCATAGAAGCTGAGATATGAGTCTTCAAAGTTTGGGTTTTTTCATTTTTCGGGTATACCCCCCCGTATCGAATTTTTTCACCAAAAATTGATTTTTTTCAAAGTCAAACTAAGTATACCAGCGTCTTATTCTGATCACCTAGATTTCGAAAACACCGGGTTATACCAGGATCCGAGCAGAACTAAGGGAATGAGAGCACTTTGAAAATCCTGAAAAAGTCGTTTTCGACGTCCGTTTTTGAGGCCAAAAATGGGCTACAAAAATGCCATATCTCGGCTCTCGTAGAAGCTACGACCTTGCGGATGGTCTCGTTGGATTCAAAATGCCGAAACTAAGACAAGACCGTTGGAATTTTCCCGATAGCTCCCATAGAAGCTGAGATATGAGTCTTCAAAGTTTGGGTTTTTTTCATTTTTCGGGTATACCCCCCCGTATCGAATTTTTTCACCAAAAATTGATTTTTTTCAAAGTCAAACTAAGTATACCAGCGTCTTATTCTGATCACCTAGATTTCGAAAACACCGGGTTATACCAGGATCCGAGCAGAACTAAGGGAATGAGAGCACTTTGAAAATCCTGAAAAAGTCGTTTTCGACGTCCTTTTTTGAGGCCAAAAATGGGCTACAAAAATGCCATATTTCGGCTCTCGTAGAAGCTACGACCTTGAGGATGGTCTCGTTGGATTCAGAAGGACGAAACTAAGACAACAATGTTGAAATCTTCCCGATAGCTCCCACAGAAGCCCAGATATCGATCTTCAAAGTTTGGGTTTTTTCATTTTTCGGGTATACCCCCCGTATCGAATTTTTTCACCAAAAATTGATTTTTTTCAAAGTCAAACTAAGTATACCAGCGTCTTATTCTGATCACCTAGATTACGAAAACACCGGGTTATGCCAGGATCCGAGCAGAACTAAGGGAATGAGAGCACTTTGAAAATCCTGAAAAAGTCGTTTTCGACGTCCGTTTTTGAGGCCAAAAATGGGCTACAAAAATGCCATATCTCGGCTCTCGTAGAAGCTACGACCTTGCGGATGGTCTCGTTGGATTCAGAAGGACGAAACTAAGATAACACCGTTGGAATTTTCCCGATAGCTCCTATAGAAGCTGAGATATGAGCCTTCAAAGTTTGGGTTTTTTCATTATTCGGGTATACCCCCCCGTATCGAATTTTTTCACCAAAAATTGATTTTTTTCAAAGTCAAACTAAGTATACCAGCGTCTTATTCTGATCACCTAGATTACGAAAACACCGGGTTATACCAGGATCCGAGCAGAACTAAGGGAATGAGAGCACTTTGAAGATCCTGAAAAAGTCGTTTTCGACGTCCGTTTTTGAGGCCAAAAATGGGCTACAAAAATGCCATATCTCGGCTCTTGTAGTAGCTACGATCTTGCGGATAATCTCGTTGGATTCAAAATGCCGAAACTAAGACAAGACCGTTGGAATTTTCCCGATAGCTCCCATAGAAGCCGAGATATGAGCCTTCAAAGTTTGGGTTTTTTTCATTTTTCGGGTATATCCCCCCGTATCGAATTTTTTCACCAAAAATTGATTTTTTTCAAAGTCAAACTAAGTATACCAGCGTCTTATTCTGATCACCTAGATTACGAAAACACCGGGTTATACCAGGATCCGAGCAGAACTAAGGGATTGAGAGCACTTTGAAAATCCTGAAAAAATCGTTTTCGACGTCCGTTTTTGAGGCCAAAAATGGGCTACAAAAATGCTATATCTCGGTTCTCGTAGAAGCTACGACCTTGCGGATGGTCTCGTTGGATTCAGAAGGACGAAACTAAGATAACAATGTTAAAATCTTCCCGATAGCTCCCACAGAAGCCCAGATATCGATCTTCAAAGTTTGGGTTTTTTCATTTTTCGGGTATACCCCCCCGTATCGAATTTTTTCACCAAAAATTGATTTTTTTCAAAGTCAAACTAAGTATACCAGCGTCTTATTCTGATCACCTAGATTACGAAAACACCGGGTTATACCAGGATCCGAGCAGAACTAAGGGATTGAGAGCACTTTGAAAATCCTGAAAAAATCGTTTTCGACGTCCGTTTTTGAGGCCAAAAATGGGCTACAAAAATGCCATATCTCGGTTCTCGTAGAAGCTACGACCTTGCGGATGGTCTCGTTGGATTCAGAAGGACGAAACTAAGACAACAATGTTAAAATCTTCCCGATAGCTCCCACAGAAGCCCAGATATCGATCTTCAAAGTTTGGGTTTTTTCATTTTTCGGGTATACCCCCCCGTATCGAATTTTTTCACCAAAAATTGATTTTTTTCAAAGTCAAACTAAGTATACCAGCGTCTTATTCTGATCACCTAGATTACGAAAACACCGGGTTATACCAGGATCCGAGCAGAACTAAGGGAATGAGAGCACTTTGAAGATCCTGAAAAAGTCGTTTTCGACGTCCGTTTTTGAGGCCAAAAATGGGCTACAAAAATGCCATATCTCGGCTCTCGTAGAAGCTACGACCTTGCGGATGGTCTCGTTGGATTCAGAAGGACGAAGCTAAGATAAGACCGTTGGAATTTTCCCGATAGCTCCCATAGAAGCTGAGATATGAGCCTTCAAAGTTTGGGTTTTTTCATTTTTCGGGTATACCCCCCCGTATCGAATTTTTTCACCAAAAATTGATTTTTTTCAAAGTCAAACTAAGTATACCAGCGTCTTATTCTGATCACCTAGATTACGAAAACACCGGGTTATACCAGGATCCGAGCAGAACTAAGGGATTGAGAGCACTTTGAAAATCCTGAAAAAATCGTTTTCGACGTCCGTTTTTGAGGCCAAAAATGGGCTACAAAAATGCCATATCTCGGTTCTCGTAGAAGCTACGACCTTGCGGATGGTCTCGTTGGATTCAGAAGGACGAAACTAAGACAACAATGTTGAAATCTTCCCGATAGCTCCCACAGAAGCCCAGATATCGATCTTCAAAGTTTGGGTTTTTTCATTTTTCGGGTATACCCCCCGTATCGAATTTTTTCACCAAAAATTGATTTTTTTCAAAGTCAAACTAAGTATACCAGCGTCTTATTCTGATCACCTAGATTTCGAAAACACCGGGTTATACCAGGATCCGAGCAGAACTAAGGGAATGAGAGCACTTTGAAAATCCTGAAAAAGGAGTTTTCGACGTCCGATTTTGAGACCAAAAATGGGCTACAAAAATGCCATATCTCGGCTCTCGTAGAAGCTACGACCTTGCGGATGGTCTCGTTGGATTCAGAAGGACGAAACTAAGATAACACCGTTGGAATTTTCTTGATAGCTCCCATAGAAGCTGAGATATGAGCCTGCAAAGTTTAAGTTTTTTCATTTTTCGGGTATATCCCCCCGTATCGAATTTTTTCACCAAAAATTGATTTTTTTCAAAGTCAAACTAAGTATACCAGCGTCTTATTCTGATCACCTAGATTTCGAAAACACCGGGTTATACCAGGATCCGAGCAGAACTAAGGGAATGAGAGCACTTTGAAGATCCTGAAAAAGTCGTTTTCGACGTCCGTTTTTGAGGCCAAAAATGGGCTACAAAAATGCCATATCTCGGCTCTTGTAGAAGCTACGATCTTGCGGATGGTCTCGTTGGATTCAAAATGCCGAAACTAAGACAAGACCGTTGGAATTTTCCCGATAGCTCCCATAGAAGCTGAGATATGAGCCTTCAAAGTTTGGGTTTTTTCATTTTTTGGGTATACCCCCCCGTATCGAATTTTTTCACCAAAAATTGATTTTTTTCAAAGACAAACTAAGTATACCAGCGTCTTATTCTGATCACCTAGATTACAAAAACACCGGGTTATAACAGGATCCGAGCAGAACTAAGGGATTGAGAGCACTTTGAAAATCCTGAAAAAGGAGTTTTCGACGTCCGATTTTGAGACCAAAAATGGGCTACAAAAATGCCATATCTCGGCTCTCGTAGAAGCTACGACCTTGCGGATGGTCTCGTTGGATTCAGAAGGACGAAGCTAAGATAACACCGTTGGAATTTTCCCGATAGCTCCCATAGAAGCTGAGATATGAGCCTGCAAAGTTTGGGTTTTTTCATTTTTCGGGTATATCCCCCCGTATCGAATTTTTTCACCAAAAATTGATTTTTTTCAAAGTCAAACTAAGTATACCAGCGTCTTATTCTGATCACCTAGATTACGAAAACACCGGGTTATACCAGGATCCGAGCAGAACTAAGGGAATGAGAGCACTTTGAAGATCCTGAAAAAGTCGTTTTCGACGTCCGTTTTTGAGGCCAAAAATGGGCTACAAAAATGCCATATCTCGGCTCTCGTAGAAGCTACGATCTTGCGGATGGTCTCGTTGGATTCAAAATGCCGAAACTAAGACAAGATTGTTGGAATTTTCCCGATAGCTCCCATAGAAGCTGAGATATGAGCCTTCAAAGTTTGGGTTTTTTCATTTTTCGGGTATACCCCCCCGTATCGAATTTTTTCACCAAAAATTGATTTTTTTCAAAGTCAAACTAAGTATACCAGCGTCTTATTCTGATCACCTAGATTACAAAAACACCGGGTTATAACAGGATCCGAGCAGAACTAAGGGATTGAGAGCACTTTGAAAATCCTGAAAAAGGAGTTTTCGACGTCCGATTTTGAGACCAAAAATGGGCTACAAAAATGCCATATCTCGGCTCTCGTAGAAGCTACGACCTTGCGGATGGTGTCGTTGGATTCAGAAGGACGAAACTAAGATAACACCGTTGGAATTTTCCCGATAGCTCCCATAGAAGCTGAGATATGAGCCTTCAAAATTTGGGTTTTTTCATTTTTCGGGTATACCCCCGTATCGAATTTTTTCACCAAAAATTGATTTTTTTCAAAGTCAAACTAAGTATACCAGCGTCTTATTCTGATCACCTAGATTACGAAAACACCGGATTATACCAGGATCCGAGCAGAACTAAGGGAATGAGAGCACTTTGAAGATCCTGAAAAAGTCGTTTTCGACGTCCGTTTTTGAGGCCAAAAATGGGCTACAAAAATGCCATATCTCGGCTCTCGTAGAAGCTACGATCTTGCGGATGGTGTCGTTGGATTCAGAAGGACGAAACTAAGATAACACCGTTGGAATTTTCCCGATAGCTCCCATAGAAGCCGAGATATGAGCCTTCAAAGTTTGGGTTTTTTCATTTTTCGGGTATACCCCCCCGTATCGAATTTTTTCACCAAAAATTGATTTTTTTCAAAGTCAAACTAAGTATACCAGCGTCTTATTCTGATCACCTAGATTACGAAAACACCGGGTTATACCAGGATCCGAGCAGAACTAAGGGATTGAGAGCACTTTGAAAATCCTGAAAAAATCGTTTTCGACGTCCGTTTTTGAGGCCAAAAATGGGCTACAAAAATGCCATATCTCGGTTATCGTAGAAGCTACGACCTTGCGGATGGTCTCGTTGGATTCAGAAGGACGAAACTAAGACAACAATGTTAAAATCTTCCCGATAGCTCCCACAGAAGCCCAGATATCGATCTTCAAAGTTTGGGTTTTTTCATTTTTCGGGTATACCCCCCCGTATCGAATTTTTTCACCAAAAATTGATCTTTTTCAAAGTCAAACTAAGTATACCAGCGTCTTATTCTGATCACCTAGATTACGAAAACACCGGGTTATAACAGGATCCGAGCAGAACTAAGGGATTGAGAGCACTTTGAAAATCCTGAAAAAGGAGTTTTCGACGTCCGATTTTGAGACCAAAAATGGGCTACAAAAATGCCATATCTCGGCTCTCGTAGAAGCTACGACCTTGAGGATGGTCTCGTTGGATTCAGAAGGACGAAACTAAGACAACAATGTTGAAATCTTCCCGATAGCTCCCACAGAAGCCCAGATATCGATCTTCAAAGTTTGGGTTTTTTCATTTTTCGGGTATACCCCCCCGTATCGAATTTTTTCACCAAAAATTGATTTTTTTCAAAGTCAAACTAAGTATACCAGCGTCTTATTCTGATCACCTAGATTACGAAAACACCGGGTTATACCAGGATCCGAGCAGAACTAAGGGAATGAGAGCACTTTGAAGATCCTGAAAAAGTCGTTTTCGACGTCCGTTTTTGAGGCCAAAAATGGGCTACAAAAATGCCATATCTCGGCTCTTGTAGAAGCTACGATCTTGCGGATCGTCTCGTTGGATTCAGAAGGACGAAACTAAGATAACACCGTTGGAATTTTCCCGATAGCTCCCATAGAAGCTGAGATATGAGCCTTCAAAGTTTGGGTTTTTTCATTTTTCGGGTATACCCCCCCGTATCGATTTTTTTCACCAAAAATTAATTTTTTTCAAAGTCAAACTAAGTATACCAGCGTCTTATTCTGATCACCTAGATTACGAAAACACCGGGTTATACCAGGATCCGAGCAGAACTAAGGGAATGAGAGCACTTTGAAGATCCTGAAAAAGTCGTTTTCGACGTCCGTTTTTGAGGCCAAAAATGGGCTACAAAAATGCCATATCTCGGCTCTTGTAGAAGCTACGATCTTGCGGATGGTCTCGTTGGATTCAAAATGCCGAAACTAAGACAAGACCGTTGGAATTTTCCCGATAGCTCCCATAGAAGCTGAGATATGAGCCTTCAAAGTTTGGGTTTTTTCATTTTTTGGGTATACCCCCCCGTATCGAATTTTTTCACCAAAAATTGATTTTTTTCAAAGACAAACTAAGTATACCAGCGTCTTATTCTGATCACCTAGATTACAAAAACACCGGGTTATAACAGGATCCGAGCAGAACTAAGGGATTGAGAGCACTTTAAAAATCCTGAAAAAATCGTTTTCGACGTCCGTTTTTGAGGCCAAAAATGGGCTACAAAAATGCCATATCTCGGCTCTTGTAGAAGCTACGATCTTGCGGATGGTCTCGTTGGATTCAAAATGCCGAAACTAAGACAAGATTGTTGGAATTTTCCCGATAGCTCCCATAGAAGCTGAGATATGAGCCTTCAAAATTTGGGTTTTTTCATTTTTCGGGTATACCCCCCCGTATCGAATTTTTTCACCAAAAATTGATTTTTTTCAAAGTCAAACTAAGTATACCAGCGTCTTATTCTGATCACCTAGATTACAAAAACACCGGGTTATAACAGGATCCGAGCAGAACTAAGGGATTGAGAGCACTTTGAAAATCCTGAAAAAGGAGTTTTCGACGTCCGATTTTGAGACCAAAAATGGGCTACAAAAATGCCATATCTCGGCTCTCGTAGAAGCTACGACCTTGCGGATGGTCTCGTTGGATTCAGAAGGACGAAGCTAAGATAACACCGTTGGAATTTTCCCGATAGCTCCCATAGAAGCTGAGATATGAGCCTGCAAAGTTTGGGTTTTTTCATTTTTCGGGTATATCCCCCCGTATCGAATTTTTTCACCAAAAATTGATTTTTTTCAAAGTCAAACTAAGTATACCAGCGTCTTATTCTGATCACCTAGATTACGAAAACACCGGGTTATACCAGGATCCGAGCAGAACTAAGGGAATGAGAGCACTTTGAAGATCCTGAAAAAGTCGTTTTCGACGTCCGTTTTTGAGGCCAAAAATGGGCTACAAAAATGCCATATCTCGGCTCTCGTAGAAGCTACGATCTTGCGGATGGTCTCGTTGGATTCAAAATGCCGAAACTAAGACAAGATTGTTGGAATTTTCCCGATAGCTCCCATGGAAGCTGAGATATGAGCCTTCAAAGTTTGGGTTTTTTCATTTTTCGGGTATACCCCCCCGTATCGAATTTTTCCACCAAAAATTGATTTTTTTCAAAGTCAAACTAAGTATACCAGCGTCTTATTCTGATCACCTAGATTACAAAAACACCGGGTTATAACAGGATCCGAGCAGAACTAAGGGATTGAGAGCACTTTGAAAATCCTGAAAAAGGAGTTTTCGACGTCCGATTTTGAGACCAAAAATGGGCTACAAAAATGCCATATCTCGGCTCTCGTAGAAGCTACGACCTTGCGGATGGTGTCGTTGGATTCAGAAGGACGAAACTAAGATAACACCGTTGGAATTTTCCCGATAGCTCCCATAGAAGCTGAGATATGAGCCTTCAAAATTTGGGTTTTTTCATTTTTCGGGTATACCCCCGTATCGAATTTTTTCACCAAAAATTGATTTTTTTCAAAGTCAAACTAAGTATACCAGCGTCTTATTCTGATCACCTAGATTACGAAAACACCGGGTTATGCCAGGATCCGAGCAGAACTAAGGGAATGAGAGCACTTTGAAAATCCTGAAAAAGTCGTTTTCGACGTCCGTTTTTGAGGCCAAAAATGGGCTACAAAAATGCCATATCTCGGCTCTCGTAAAAGCTACGACCTTGCGGATGGTCTCGTTGGATTCAGAAGGACCAAACTAAGATAACACCATTGGAATTTTCCCGATAGCTCCCATAGAAGCTGAGATATGAGCCTTCAAAGTTTGGGTTTTTTCATTTTTCGGGTATACCCCCCCGTATCGAATTTTTTCACCAAAAATTGATTTTTTTCAAAGTCAAACTAAGTATACCAGCGTCTTATTCTGATCACCTAGATTACGAAAACACCGGGTTATACCAGGATCCGAGCAGAACTAAGGGAATGAGAGCACTTTGAAAATCCTGAAAAAGTCGTTTTCGACGTCCGTTTTTGAGGCCAAAAATGGGCTACAAAAATGCCATATCTCGGCTCTCGTAAAAGCTACGATTTTGCGGATGGTCTCGTTGGATTCAAAATGCCAAAACTAAGACAAGACCGTTGGAATTTTCCCGATAGCGCCCATAGAAGCCGAGATATGAGTCTTCAAAGTTTGGGTTTTTTCATTTTTCGGGTATACCCCCCGTATCGAATTTTTTCACCAAAAATTGATTTTTTTCAAAGTCAAACTAAGTATACCAGCGTCTTATTCTGATCACCTAGATTTCGAAAACACCGGGTTATACCAGGATCCGAGCAGAACTAAGGGAATGAGAGCACTTTGAAAATCCTGAAAAAGTCGTTTTCGACGTCCGTTTTTGAGGCCAAAAATGGGCTACAAAAATGCCATATTTCGGCTCTCGTAGAAGCTACGACCTTGAGGATGGTCTCGTTGGATTCAGAAGGACGAAACTAAGACAACAATGTTGAAATCTTCCCGATAGCTCCCACAGAAGCCCAGATATCGATCTTCAAAGTTTGGGTTTTTTCATTTTTCGGGTATACCCCCCGTATCGAATTTTTTCACCAAAAATTGATTTTTTTCAAAGTCAAACTAAGTATACCAGCGTCTTATTCTGATCACCTAGATTACGAAAACACCGGGTTATACCAGGATCCGAGCAGAACTAAGGGAATGAGAGCACTTTGAAGATCCTGAAAAAGTCGTTTTCGACGTCCGTTTTTGAGGCCAAAAATGGGCTACAAAAATGCCATATCTCGGCTCTCGTAGAAGCTACGACCTTGCGGATGGTCTCGTTGGATTCAGAAGGACGAAACTAAGATAACACCGTTGGAATTTTCCCGATAGCTCCCATAGAAGCTGAGATATGAGCCTTCAAAGTTTGGGTTTTTTCATTTTTCGGGTATATCCCCCCGTATCGAATTTTTTCACCAAAAATTGATTTTTTTCAAAGTCAAACTAAGTATACCAGCGTCTTATTCTGATCACCTAGATTACGAAAACACCGGGTTATACCAGGATCCGAGCAGAACTAAGGGAATGAGAGCACTTTGAAGATCCTGAAAAAGTCGTTTTCGACGTCCGTTTTTGAGGCCAAAAATGGGCTACAAAAATGCCATATCTCGGCTCTCGTAGAAGCTACGACCTTGCGGATGGTCTCGTTGGATTCAGAAGGACGAAGCTAAGATAAGACCGTTGGAATTTTCCCGATAGCTCCCATAGAAGCTGAGATATGAGCCTTCAAAGTTTGGGTTTTTTCATTTTTCGGGTATACCCCCCCGTATCGAATTTTTTCACCAAAAATTGATTTTTTTCAAAGTCAAACTAAGTATACCAGCGTCTTATTCTGATCACCTAGATTACGAAAACACCGGGTTATAACAGGATCCGAGCAGAACTAAGGGATTGAGAGCACTTTGAAAATCCTGAAAAAGGAGTTTTCGACGTCCGATTTTGAGACCAAAAATGGGCTACAAAAATGCCATATCTCGGTTCTCGTAGAAGCTACGATCTTGCGGATGGTGTCGTTGGATTCAGAAGGACGAAACTAAGATAACACCGTTGGAATTTTCCCGATAGCTCCCATAGAAGCCGAGATATGAGCCTTCAAAGTTTGGGTTTTTTCATTTTTCGGGTATACCCCCCCGTATCGAATTTTTTCACCAAAAATTGATTTTTTTCAAAGTCAAACTAAGTATACCAGCGTCTTATTCTGATCACCTAGATTACGAAAACACCGGGTTATAACAGGATCCGAGCAGAACTAAGGGATTGAGAGCACTTTGAAAATCCTGAAAAAGGAGTTTTCGACGTCCGATTTTGAGACCAAAAATGGGCTACAAAAATGCCATATCTCGGCTCTCGTAGAAGCTACAATCTTGCGGATGGTCTCGTTGGATTCAAAATGCCGAAACTAAGACAAGATTGTTGGAATTTTCCCGATAGCTCCCATAGAAGCTGAGATATGAGCCTTCAAAGTTTGGGTTTTTTCATTTTTCGGGTATACCCCCCCGTATCAAATTTTTTCGATTTTTCTTAAAAACTATATTTTTTTCAATTTTAATAATTATGTGCAAGGTGCCCCTTTGCCAGGAGTGCTTGGTAGTTTTTAAATGAAAGCTTTATCTTTAATACCAAAAAAGTTATGCAAAATTTTCGATCTAAAAAAGTACATGTTAATTGTAAAAAACCGAAATTTCGATTTTTTTCAAAAACTATAATTTTTTCAATTTTAATAATTATGTGCAAGGTGCCCCTTTGCAAGGAGTACTTGACAGTTTTTAAATGAAAGCTCTATCTTAAATACCAAAAAAGTTATGCAAAATTTACGATCTTATAAAGTACATGTTAATGGTAAAAAACCGAAATTTCGATTTTTTTCAAAAACTACAATTTTTTTAGTTTTTAATTATTATGTACAAGGTGCCCCTTTGTAAAAATTAAAAATAAATAATTATAAAAACAAACACGATATAGCTTGACTTGCCTTAATCCTAACTTCTTCTGACTCGTCTTGCATCAGTCTGGTCTGGTCTGGATCATGCGGTATACCTCCGGAAAATCCAGATAAGGGCCAACCTTCTGGATTGTACTTTTAGAGGCCTAAATGGGGTCCATGCATGAGTTAAGTGAGTAAAATGATCCAAAAAAGTCATACCTTGACAACATACACGTCTGGATCGCATAGATGCAAGAGTAAAGTGATGAGGTTCCCTTGGATCTCACTCGATCCTTGAATGCCTCAAAATTGGTCTCCTGGCCAAGGGATGTTGCCAGATCTCCTAATAACTGGATCGAGGATCTCCTTAGACGTGGATCCTCTTGACTGAATAGCAACTTGATCCTCACTGCTCCGGTAACTTGAAAGGAACTGAATTTGAACCCTGGCAAACTGTTCAGGAGTTTCGAGAAGGATTGCAGGGACTCCAGGATCAGCTCGCTTTCGTTCCTAGATAAGGAAGAATGGGTCGATCATTTTGTAAATGATTAAATTAAAAGTAGAACCTTTCAAGGAACCTACAGTTGAGTAGCTCGTTGTCGAGTTATTTCTTCGGGTCCTATTTATTTATTAAGAAATAAATCCTGGAATTTTTACTGACTTGACTTAGAAAATGGACAATATTGATAATGTGGACTAAAAACTCATTAAAATCCATATTGAGATTTGATCACCAGAAACAAAGTCTGTGATAATCACAGAAAAGCTTGCCGGTCAATAAAATCAATCAATTAATAAATTGTCACTGTCAAAATTAGATGTTTTATTTGTAATTCTTATGGTAGAGATTTATTCAAAGTAAGTATATGTAAACGGAATCCAGGTATTAGAGGTTTTTAAAGAAGAAGAGGGAGAAGAAGAAGAAGAAAAAGAAGAAGCAGAAGAAACTTTGGGCTCAACTGCTTGTAAAAAATCAATAATTTTGTCCAGGCATTTAAAAAAGAGGAAGAAGAAGAAGGAGAAGAGAAGTAGCAGTAGCCAAAGTGCGAGAGAAAAGAAGAGAGATGAGAGATGAGAGAGAGAAAAGAGGACTCGTATGTCAAAGAAACCACTTATGTCGGGAAATCTCAGTTAATTCACCTCAGTTATGGGCTTAGTTTTAACACCTTTTAATAACAAAATAGATAACATAAATTGCTAGCCAAGAAACAGGACAGTTGTAACCTTACCTATTAATAATAAAAGCACTAACCCGGATTAAAACCTTTTAACGAAACCACGGAGTCAAAAGCGCCATACTTCTTTATTAAATAATGTAAACGAAGTGTGATAAACGAAGTAATAATCATAAGTATACTCCGAGCAGAAATGTAGGGTTTAAAGAATGTCATACATTTCCACAAATAAATAAAACATTTAAGACGCCCGATATTCTAATAGAACGAACTATAGCAAATTTAGAGGTCGTTCCGCTACATTATATATTTAAGAAAGAACTACGGGTTTGATAAATTTTTTTAATTTTCAAAATTTTTATAGACACTTTTTGTTCCAAATTAAAAATAGAACAAAATACAAAGAATAACATTTAACCGTAAAACGAAAAATAAAGGAGTTATGGGAGGTTTTTGAAATTTTTGAAAAATTGAAAAAAAAAATATTTTTTTTGGCAAATCGATAGACCATTTAAAACACTTTAAAAAAATTATATAAAACTTTTCGAAAAATGCATCAAAAAAAAGTTATACGCAAAAAGTCTTTCTCAAAAATGCAAAGGGTTATCCCTGGAAAATTGCTCATAAAATCGGTTTTTATTTTTTTTCGGGAAAAATATTGGTTGCAGAAAAAAAATTGTATTAGCAAAAGTTGTTTGGAACCTCAATGCCCATCAGATTCAATAAAAAAAAGATTTTTAAGTCTAACAGTTTTCCAGAAAATTGAAAAAAGCCTTTAAACAGTTTATCTTTATTTTCTCGAAAAATAGATGTAATATTAAAAAAAAAATTTTTGCACCGAATTTCCGATCAAAAACAGAACAAATCATAATGAACGATATTTAATCGTAAAACAAGAAATACCAGAATTATAAAAGATTTTTGAGAAAAGTTAAGAAACTTACCCCAAATTGTGATAATCCAAACAGTTCATTAAAATGCCCAGTATCTGATTGCAGTACCGCACCACGAGCTCCTTATTCAAATTCTCCGGGGCATACCCCGATCTTCCGCACCCAGCAGCTCTGGTCCAGCTGGACATCCAAAATCATCTCCAATAGGTTTTCTATTAAAACCGCCTGTTTGCACTCTACATTGTCCTTGATCAAGTAGGTAAAGAAAGCGAACACTACCGTCCACTAAGGTATCAGGTCCGACCGAATACTGGGCCCATAAAGGAGACGATCCATGACAAAGTGTGCTACATGTCTGCACATACGTCTCCTACCACTGTTTCGGTCATTTTTAGAAAGAGAAGTTAGTCCTGGTCGCTGCAGAGAGAGCTGGAGAATAAAAGGTACGGTCACATGTGAACGAGTGAGTCAACCCATATCCCCCACCCGCCCCACACTGTTTATCAGTAAGAAATTAAATACCCCCCCCCCCTTTCAAATTTTTTCATAATTTTTTTTTATTCGAATTCCAACTAACTATAACAGCGGATTATTCTCATCAAGTAGATCACGAAAATACCGGGTTATAAGGGAATCTAAGCAGAACTAAGAAATCAAGTATTTTTTCGACCTCGTTTTTGAGGCCAAAAATGGGCTACAAAAATGCCATATCTCGGCTATCGTAAAATCTACGACCTTGCGGATGGTCTCGTTGGATTCAGAAGGACAAAACTAAGACAAGACCGTTGGAATTTTCCCGATAGCTTCCATAGAAGCCGAGATATGAGTCTTCAAAGTTTGGGTTTTTTCATTTTTCGGGTATACCCCCCCGTATCGAATTTTTCACTAAAAATTGAATTTTTTCAAAGTCAAACTAAGTATACCAGCGTTTTATTTGGATCACCTAGATTACGAAAACACCGGGTTATAACAGGATCCGAGCAGAACTAAGGGAATGAGACCACTTTGAAAATCCTGAAAAAGTCGTTTTCGACGTCCGTTTTTGAGGCCAAAAATGGGCTACAAAAATGCCATATCTCGGCTCTCGTAGAAGCTACGACCTTGCGGATGGTCTCGTTGGATTCAGAAGGACGAAACTAAGATTAGACCGTTGGAATTTTCCCGATAGCTTCCATAGAAGCCGAGATATGAGTCTTCAAAGTTTGGGTTTTTTCATTTTTCGGGTATACCCCCCCGTATCGAATTTTTCACTAAAAATTGAATTTTTTCAAAGTCAAACTAAGTATACCAGCGTCTTATTCCGATCACCTAGATTACGAAAACACCGGGTTATAACAGGATCTGAGCAGAACTAAGGCAATGAGAGCACTTTGAAAATCCTGAAAAAGTCGTTTTCGACGTCCGTTTTTGAGGCAAAAAATGGGCATCAAAAATGCCATATCTCGGCTATCGTAAGACCTACGACCTTGCGGATGGTCTCGTTGGATTCAGAATGACGAAACTAAGACAAAACCGTTGGAATTTTCCCGATAGCTCCTATAGAAGCCGAGATATCGACCTTCAAAGTTTGGGTTTTTTTATTTTTCGGGTATACCCCCCCGTATCGAATTTTTTCACCAAAAATTGATTTTTTTCGAAATCAAACAAAGTATACCAGCGTTTTATTTGGATTACCTAGATTACGAAAACACCGGGTTATAACAGGATCCGAGCAGAACTAAGGGAATGAGAGCACTTTGAAAATCCTGAAAAAGTCGTTTTCGACGTCCGTTTTTGAGGCCAAAAATTGGCATCAAAAATGCCATATTTCGGCTCTCGTAGAAGCTACGACTTTGCGGATGGTCTCGTTGGATTCAGAAGGACGAAACTAAGACAAAACCGTTGGAATTTTCCCGATAGCTCCCATAGAAGCCGAGATATCGACCTTCAAAATTTGGGTTTTTTCATTTTTCGGGTATTCCCCCCCGTATCGAATTTTTCACCAAAAATTGATTTTTTTCGAAATCAAACTAAGTATACCAGCGTCTTATTTGGATCACCTAGATTACGAAAACACCGGGTTATAACAGAATCCGAGCAGAACTAAGGGAATGAGAGCACTTTGAAAATCCTGAAAAAGTCGTTTTCGACGTCCGTTTTTGAGGCCAAAAATGGGCTACAAAAATGCCATATTTCGGCTCTCGTAGAAGCTACGACTTTGCGGATGGTCTCGTTGGATTCAGAAGGACGAAACTAAGACAACAATGTTGAAATCTTCCCGATAGCTCCCACAGAAGCCCAGATATCGATCTTCAAAGTTTGGGTTTTTTCATTTTTCGGGTATACCCCCCCGTATCGAATTTTTTCACCAAAAATTGATTTTTTTCAAAGTCAAACTAAGTATACCAGCGTCTTATTCTGATCACCTAGATTACGAAAACACCGGGTTATAACAGGATCCGAGCAGAACTAAGAGATTGAGAGCACTTTGAAAATCCTGAAAAAGGAGTTTTCGACGTCCGATTTTGAGACCAAAAATGGGCTACAAAAATGCCATATCTCGGCTCTCGTAGAAGCTACGATCTTGCGGATGGTCTCGTTGGATTCAAAATGCCGAAACTAAGACAAGATTGTTGGAATTTTCCCGATAGCTCCCATAGAAGCTGAGATATGAGCCTTCAAAGTTTGGGTTTTTTCATTTTTCGGGTATACCCCCCCGTATCGAATTTTTTCACCAAAAATTGATTTTTTTCAAAGTCAAACTAAGTATACCAGCGTCTTATTCTGATCACCTAGATTACGAAAACACCGGGTTATAACAGGATCCGAGCAGAACTAAGGGATTGAGAGCACTTTGAAAATCCTGAAAAAGGAGTTTTCGACGTCCGATTTTGAGACCAAAAATGGGCTACAAAAATGCCATATCTCGGCTCTCGTAGAAGCTACGATCTTGCGGATGGTGTCGTTGGATTCAGAAGGACGAAACTAAGATAACACCGTTGGAATTTTCCCGATAGCTCCCATAGAAGCCAAGATATGAGCCTTCAAAGTTTGGGTTTTTTCATTTTTCGGGTATACCCCCCCGTATCGAATTTTTTCACCAAAAATTGATTTTTTTCAAAGTCAAACTAAGTATACCAGCGTCTTATTCTGATCACCTAGATTACGAAAACACCGGGTTATACCAGGATCCGAGCAGAACTAAGGGAATGAGAGCACTTTGAAAATCCTGAAAAAATCGTTTTCGACGTCCGTTTTTGAGGCCAAAAATGGGCTACAAAAATGCCATATCTCGGCTCTCGTAGAAGCTACGATCTTGCGGATGGTGTCGTTGGATTCAGAAGGACAAAACTAAGATAACACCGTTGGAATTTTCCCGATAGCTCCCATAGAAGCCGAGATATGAGCCTTCAAAGTTTGGGTTTTTTCATTTTTCGGGTATACCCCCCCGTATCGAATTTTTTCACCAAAAATTGATTTTTTTCAAAGTCAAACTAAATATACCAGCGTCTTATTCTGATCACCTAGATTACGAAAACACCGGATTATACCAGGATCCGAGCAGAACTAAGGGAATGAGAGCACTTTGAAAATCCTGAAAAAATCGTTTTCGCCGTCCGTTTTTGAGGCCAAAAATGGGCTACAAAAATGCCATATCTCGGTTCTCGTAGAAGCTACGACCTTGCGGATGGTCTCGTTGGATTCAGAAGGACGAAACTAAGACAACAATGTTAAAATCTTGCCGATAGCTCCCACAGAAGCCCAGATATCGACCTTCAAAGTTTGGGTTTTTTTATTTTTCGGGTATACCCCCCCGTATCGAATTTTTTCACCAAAAATTGATTTTTTTCAAAATCAAACTAAGTATACCAGCGTCTTATTTGGATCACCTAGATTACGAAAACACCGGGTTATAACAGGATCCGAGCAGAACTAAGGGAATGAGAGCACTTTGAAAATCCTGAAAAAGTCGTTTTCGACGTCCGTTTTTGAGGCCAAAAATGGGCTACAAAAATGCCATATCTCGGCTCTCGTAGAAGCTACGACCTTGCGGGTGGTCTCGTTGGATTCAGAAGGACGAAACTAAGACAACACTGTTGGAATCTTCCCGATAGCTCCCATAGAAGCCGAGATATCGACCTTCAAAATTTGGGTTTTTTCATTTTTCGGGTATTCCCCCCCGTATCGAATTTTTCACCAAAAATTGATTTTTTTCGAAATCAAACTAAGTATACCAGCGTCTTATTTGGATCACCTAGATTACGAAAACACCGGGTTATAACAGGATCCGAGCAGAACTAAGGGAATGAGAGCACTTTGAAAATCTTGAAAAAGTCGTTTTCGACGTCCGTTTTTGAGGCCAAAAATGGGCATCAAAAATGCCATATCTCGGCGATCGTAAGAGCTACGACCTTGCGGATGGTCTCGTTGGATTCAGAATGACGAAACTAAGACAAAACCGTTGGAATTTTCCCGATAGCTCCCATAGAAGCCGAGATATCGACCTTCAAAGTTTGGGTTTTTTCATTTTTCGGGTATACCCCTCCGTATCGAATTTTTCACCAAAAATTGATTTTTTTCGAAATCAAACTAAGTATACCAGCGTCTTATTTAGATCACCTAGATTACGAAAACACCGGGATATAACAGGATCCGAGCAGAACTAAGGGAATGAGAGCACTTTGAAAATCCTGAAAAAATCGTTTTCGACGTCCGTTTTTGAGGCCAAAAATGGGCTACAAAAATGCCATATCTCGGCTCTCGTAGAAGCTACGATCTTGCGGATGGTCTCGTTGGATTCAAAATGCCGAAACTAAGACAAGATTGTTGGAATTTTCCCGATAGCTCCCATAGAAGCTGAGATATGAGCCTTCAAAGTTTGGGTTTTTTCATTTTTCGGGTATACCCCCCCGTATCGAATTTTTTCACCAAAAATTGATTTTTTTCAAAGTCAAACTAAGTATACCAGCGTCTTATTCTGATCACCTAGATTACGAAAACACCGGGTTATAACAATATCCGAGCAGAACTAAGGGATTGAGAGCACTTTGAAAATCCTGAAAAAGGAGTTTTCGACGTCCGATTTTGAGACCAAAAATGGGCTACAAAAATGCCATATCTCGGCTCTCGTAGAAGCTACGACCTTGCGGATGGTCTCGTTGGATTCAGAAGGACGAAACTAAGATAACACCGTTGGAATTTTCCCGATAGCTCCCATAGAAGCTGAGATATGAGCCTGCAAAGTTTGGGTTTTTTCATTTTTCGGGTATATCCCCCCGTATCGAATTTTTTCACCAAAAATTGATTTTTTTCAAAGTCAAACTAAGTATACCAGCGTCTTATTCTGATCACCTAGATTACGAAAACACCGGGTTATACCAGGATCCGAGCAGAACTAAGGGAATGAGAGCACTTTGAAGATCCTGAAAAAGTCGTTTTCGACGTCCGTTTTTGAGGCCAAAAATGGGCTACAAAAATGCCATATCTCGGCTCTCGTAGAAGCTACGATCTTGCGGATGGTCTCTTTGGATTCAAAATGCCGAAACTAAGACAAGATTGTTGGAATTTTCCCGATAGCTCCCATAGAAGCTGAGATATGAGCCTTCAAAGTTTGGGTTTTTTCATTTTTCGGGTATACCCCCCCGTATCGAATTTTTTCACCAAAAATTGATTTTTTTCAAAGTCAAACTAAGTATACCAGCGTCTTATTCTGATCACCTAGATTACGAAAACACCGGGTTATAACAGGATCCGAGCAGAACTAAGGGATTGAGAGCACTTTGAAAATCCTGAAAAAGGAGTTTTCGACGTCCGATTTTGAGAACAAAAATGGGGTACAAAAATGCCATATCTCGGCTCTCGTAGAAGCTACGACCTTGCGGATGGTGTCGTTGGATTCAGAAGGACGAAACTAAGATAACACCGTTGGAATTTTCCCGATAGCTCCCATAGAAGCTGAGATATGAGCCTTCAAAGTTTGGATTTTTTCATTTTTCGGGTATACCCCCCCGTATCGAATTTTTTCACCAAAAATTGATTTTTTTCAAAGTCAAACTAATTATACCAGCGTCTTATTCTGATCACCTAGATTACGAAAACACCGGGTTATACCAGGATCCGAGCAGAACTAAGGGAATGAGAGCACTTTGAAGATCCTGAAAAAGTCGTTTTCGACGTCCGTTTTTGAGGCCAAAAATGGGCATCAAAAATGCCATATCTCGGCGATCGTAAAAGCTACGACCTTGCGGATGGTCTCGTTGGATTCAGAAGGACGAAAATAAGATTAGACCGTTGCAATTTTCCCGATAGCTTCCATAGAAGCCGAGATATGAGTCTTCAAAGTTTGGGTTTTTTCATTTTTCGGGTATACCCCCCCGTATCGAATTTTTCACCAAAAATTGAATTTTTTCAAAGTCAAACTAAGTATACCAGCGTCTTATTCTGATCACCTAGATTACGAAAACACCGGGTTGTAAGAGGATCCGAGCAGAACTAAGGGAATGAGAGCACTTTGAAAATCCTGAAAAAGTCGTTTTCGACGTCCGTTTTTGAGGCCAAAAATGGGCATCAAAAATGCCATATCTCGGCGATCGTAAGAGCTACGACCTTGCGGATGGTCTCGTTGGATTCAGAATGACGAAACTAAGACAAAATCGTTGGAATTTTCCCGATAGCTCCCATAGAAGCCGAGATATCGACCTTCAAAGTTTGGGTTTTTTCATTTTTTCGGGTATACCCCCCCGTATCGAATTTTTTCACCAAAAATTGATTTTTTTGAAATCAAACTAAGTATACCAGCGTTTTATTTGGATCACCTAGATTACGAAAACACCGGGTTATAACAGGATCCGAGCAGAACTAAGGGAATGAGAGCACTTTGAAAATCCTGAAAAAGTCGTTTTCGACGTCCGTTTTTGAGGCCAAAAATGGGCTACAAAAATGCCATATCTCGGCTCTCGTAGAAGCTACGACCTTGCGGATGGTCTCGTTGGATTCAGAAGAACGAAACTAAGATTGGACCGTTGGAATTTTCCCGATAGCTTCCATAGAAGCCGAGATATGAGTCTTCAAAGTTTGGGTTTTTTCATTTTTCGGGTATACCCCCCCGTATCAAATTTTTTCACCAATAATTGATTTTTTTCGAAATCAAACTAAGTATACCAGCGTCTTCTTTGGATCACCTAGATTACGAAAACACCGGGTTATAACAGGATCCGAGCAGAACTAAGGGAATGAGAGCACTCTGAAAATCCTGAAAAAGTCGTTTTCGACGTCCGTTTTTGAGGCCAAAAATGGGCATCAAAAATGCCATATCTCGGCTATCGTAAGACCTACGACCCTGCGGATGGTCTCGTTGGATTCAGAATGACGAAACTAAGACAAAACCGTTGGAATTTTCCCGATAGCTCCCATAGAAGCCGAGATATCGACCTTCAAAGTTTGGGTTTTTTCATTTTTCGGGTATACCCCCCCGTATCGAATTTTTTCACCAAAAATTGATTTTTTTGAAATCAAACTAAGTATACCAGCGTTTTATTTGGATCACCTAGATTACGAAAACACCGGGTTATAACAGGATCCGAGCAGAACTAAGGGAATGAGAGCACTTTGAAAATCCTGAAAAAGTCGTTTTCGACGTCCGTTTTTGAGGCCAAAAATGGGCTACAAAAATGCCATATCTCGGCTCTCGTAGAAGCTACGACCTTGCGGATGGTCTCGTTGGATTCAGAAGGACGAAACTAAGACAAAACCGTTGGAATTTTCCCGATAGCTCCCATAGAAGCCGAGATATCGACCTTCAAAATTTGGGTTTTTTCATTTTTCGGTTATACCCCCCCGTATCGAATTTTTTCACCAAAAATTGATTTTTTTCGAAATCAAACTAAGTATACCAGCGTCTTATTCTGATCACCTAGATTACGAAAACCCTGGGTTATACCAGGATCCGAGCAGAACTAAGGGAATGAGAGCACTTTGAAAATCCTGAAAAAGTCGTTTTCGACGTCCGTTTTTGAGGCCAAAAATGGGATACAAAAATGCCATATCTCGGCTCTCGTAGAAGCTACGACCTTGCGGATGGTCTCGTTGGATTCAGAAGGACGAAACTAAGACAAAACCGTTGGAATTTTCCCGATAGCTCCCATAGAAGCCGAGATATCGACCTTCAAAATTTGGGTTTTTTCATTTTTCGGTTATACCCCCCCGTATCGAATTTTTTCACCAAAAATTGATTTTTTTCGAAATCAAACTAAGTATACCAGCGTTTTATTTGGATCACCTAGATTACGAAAACACCGGGTTATAACAGGATCCGAGCAGAACTAAGGGAATGAGAGCACTTTGAAAATCCTGAAAAAGTCGTTTTTGACGTCCGTTTTTAAGGCCAAAAATGGGCTACAAAAATGCGATATCTCGGCTATCGTAAAAGATACGATCTTGCGGATGGTCTCGCTGATGGTACTACAAGGTGCCCCTTTGCAAGGAGTACTTGACAGTTTTTAAATGAAAGCTCTATCTTTAATAACAAAAAAGTTATGCAAAATTTTCGATCTAAAAAAGTACATGTTAATTGCAATAAACCGAAATTTCGATTTTTCTTAAAAACTATAATTTTTTTAGTTTTTGATAATTATGTGCAAGGTGCCCCTTTGTCAGGAGTACTTGGCAGTTTTTAAATGAAAGCTCTATCTTTAATAACAAAAAAGTTATGCAAAATTTTCGATCTAAAAAAGTACATGTTAATTGTAAAAAACCGAAATTTCGATTTTTCTCAAAAACTATATTTTTTTCAATTTTGATAATTATGTGCAAGGTGCCCCTTTGCAAGGAGTACTTGGCAGTTTTTAAATGAAAGCTTTATCTTTAATAACAAAAAAGTTATGCAAAATTTTCGATCTAAAAAAGTACATGTTAATTGTAAAAAACCGAAATTTCAATTTTTCTCAAAAACTATAATTTTTTCAATTTTGATAATTATGTGCAAGGTGCCCCTTCGCTAGGAGTACTTAACAGTTTTTAAATGAAAGCTCTATTTTTAATAACAAAAAAGTTATGCAAAATTTTCGATCTAAAAAAGTACATGTTAATGGTAAAAAACGGAAATTTCGATTTTTTTCCAAAACTACAATTTTTTTTATTTTTTTATTATTACGTACAAGGTGCCCCTTTGCAAGGAGTACTTGACAGTTTTTAAATGAAAGCTCTATCTTTAATACCAAAAAAGTTATGCAAAATTTTCGATCTAAAAAAGTACATGTTAATTGTAAAAAACCGAAATTTCGATTTTTCTCAAAAACTATAATTTTTTCAATTTTGATAATTATGTGCAAGGTGCCCCTTCGCTAGGAGTACTTAACAGTTTTTAAATGAAAGCTCTATTTTTAATAACAAAAAAGTTATGCAAAATTTTCGATCTAAAAAAGTACATGTTAATTGTAAAAAACCGAAATTTCAATTTTTCTCAAAAACTATAATTTTTTCAATTTTGATAATTATGTGCAAGGTGCCCCTTCGCTAGGAGTACTTGACAGTTTTTAAATGAAAGCTCTATCTTTAATACCAAAAAAGTTATGCAAAATTTTCGATCTAAAAAAGTACATGTTAATTGTAAAAAATCGAAATTTCGATTTTTCTCAAAAACTATAATTTTTTCAATTTTGATAATTATGTGCAAGGTGCCCCTTTGCAAGGAGTACTTGACAGTTTTTAAATGAAAGCCTTATCTTTAATAACAAAAAAGTTATGCCAAATTTTCGATCTAAAAAAGTACATGTTAATGGTAAAAAACGGAAATTTCGATTTTTTTCAAAAACTACAATTTTTTTAGTTTTTTATTATTACGTACAAGGTGCCCCTTTGAAAGGAGTACTTGACAGTTTTTAAATGAAAGCTCTATCTTTAATAACAAAAAAGTTATGCAAAATTTTCGATCTAAAAAAGTACATGTTAATTGTAAAAAACCGAAATTTC
This sequence comes from Anthonomus grandis grandis, assembly GCF_022605725.1. Taxonomy (NCBI): domain Eukaryota; kingdom Metazoa; phylum Arthropoda; class Insecta; order Coleoptera; family Curculionidae; genus Anthonomus; species Anthonomus grandis. The sequence goes on from NC_065567.1 coordinate 41,039,263, forward strand.
GATTTTGCTCAAGAACTACCATTTTTTTAGTTTTTGATTCTCACGTACAAGGTGCCCCTTTGCAAGAAGTACTTCACAGTTTTTAAATAAAAGCTCTATCTTCAATAACAAAAAAGTTATGCAAAATTTTCGATCTAAAAAAGTACATGTTAATTGTTAAAAACCGAAATTTCGATTTTTCTCAAAAACTATAATTTTTTCAGTTTTTGATAATTATGAGCAAGGTGCCTCTTTGTGAGGAGTACTTGGCAGTGTTTAAATGAAAGCTCTATCTTATATACCAAAAAATTTATGCAAAATTTACGAACTTATAAAGTACATGTTAATGGTAAAAAACCGAAATTTCGATTTTTCTCAAAAACTATAATTTTTTCAATTTTGATAATTATGTGCAAGGTGTCCCTTTGCAAGGAGTATTTGACAGTTTTTAAATGAAAGCTCTATCTTTAATAACAAGAAAGTTATGCAAAATTTTCAATCTAAAAAAAGTACATGTTAATTGTAAAAAACCGAAATTTCGATTTTTCTCAAAAACTATAATTTTTTCAATTTTGATAATTATTTGCAAGGTGTCCCTTTGCAAGGAGTATTTGGCAGTTTTTAAATGAAAGCTCTATCTTTAATAACAAAAAAGTTATGCAAAATTTTCGATCTAAAAAAGTACATGTTAATTGTTAAAAACCGAAATTTCGATTTTTCTCAAAAACTATAATTTTTTCAGTTTTTGATAATTATGTGAAAGGTGTCCCTTTGCCAGGAGTACTTGGCAGTTTTTAAATGAGAGCTTTATCTTTAATAACAAAAAAGTTATGCAAAATTTTCGATCTAAAAAAGTACATGTTAATTGTTAAAAACCGAAATTTCGATTTTTCTCAAAAACTATAATTTTTTCAGTTTTTGATAATTATGTGCAAGGTGCTTCTTTGCCAGGAGTACTTGGCAGTTTTTAAATGAAAGCTCTATCTTTAATAACAAAAAAGTTATGCAAAATTTTCGATCTAAAAAAGTACATGTTAATTGTTAAAAACCGAAATTTCGATTTTTCTCAAAAACTATTATTTTTTCAGTTTTTGATAATTATGTGCAAGGTGCCCCTTTGCCAGGAGCACTTGGCAGTTTTTAAATGAAAGCTCTATCTTTAATAACAAAAAAGTTATGCAAAATTTTCGATCTAAAAAAGTACATGTTAATTGTAAAAAACCGAAATTTCGATTTTTCTCAAAAACTATAATTTTTTCAGTTTTTGATATTTATGTGCAAGGTGCCCCTTTGCCAGGAGTACTTGGCAGTTTTTAAATGAAAGCTCTATCTTTAATAACAAAAAAGTTATGCAAAATTTTCGATCTAAAAAAGTACATGTTAACTGTAAAAAACCAAAATTTCGATTTTTCTCAAAAACTATAATTTTTTTCAGTTTTTGATAATTATGTGCAAGGTCCCCCTTTGCCAGGAGTACTTGGCAGTTTTTAAATGAAAGCTCTATCTTTAATAACAAAAAAGTTATGCAAAATTTTCGATCTAAAAAAGTACATGTTAACTGTAAAAAACCGAAATTTCGATTTTTCTCAAAAACTATAATTTTTTCAGTTTTTGATAATTACGTACAAGGTGCCCCTTTGCAAGGAGTACTTGACAGTTTTTAAATGAAAGCTCTATCTTTAATAACAAAAAAGTTATGCAAAATTTTCGATCTAAAAAAGTACGTGTTAATTGTAAAAAACCGAAACTTCGATTTTTCTCAAAAACTATAATTTTTTCAATTTTGATAATTATGTGCAAGGTGCTCCTTCACTAGAAGTACTTGGCAGTTTTTAAATGAAAGCTTTATCTTTAATAACAATAAAGTTATGCAAAATTCTCGATCTAAAAAAGTACATGTTAATGGTAAAAAACCGAAATTTCGATTTTTCTCAAAAACTATAATTTTTTAAATTTTGATAATTATGTGCAAGATGCCCCTTTGCCAGGAGTGCATGGCAGTTTTTAAATAAAAGCTTTATCTTTAATAACAAAAAAGTTATGCAAAATTTTCGATCTAAAAAAGTACATGTTAATTGTAAAAAACCGAAATTTCGATTTTTTTCAAAAACTACAATTTTTTTAGTTTTTGGTTATTACGTACAAGGTGTCCCTTTGCAAGGAGTACTTGACAGTTTTTAAATGAAAGCTCTATCTTTAATAACAAAAAAGTTATGCAAAATTTTCGATCTAAAAAAGTACATGTTAATTGTAAAAAACCGAAATTTCGATTTTTCTCAAAAACCATAATTTTTTCAATTTTGATAATCATATGCAAGGTGCTTCTTTGCCAGGAGTACTTGACAGTTTTTAAATAAAAGCTTTATCTTTAATAATAAAAAAGTTATGCAAAATTTTCGATCTAAAAAAGTACATGTTAATTGTAAAAAACCAAACTTTCGATTTTTCTCAAAAACTATAATTTTTTTAATTTTGATAATTATGTGCAAGGTGCCCCTTTGCGAGGAGTACTTATCAGTTTTTAAATGAAAGCTCTATCTTTAATAACAAAAAAGTTATGCAAAATTTTCGATCTAAAAAAGTACATGTTAATTTTAAAAAATCGAAATTTCGATTTTTCTCAAAAACCATAATTTTTTCAATTTTGATAATCATATGCAAGGTGCTTCTTTGCCAGGAGTACTTGACAGTTTTTAAATGAAAGCTCTATTTTTAATAACAAAAAAGTTATGCAAAATTTTCGATCTAAAAAAGTACATGTTAATTGTAAAAAACCGAAATTTCGATTTTTCTCAAAAACCATAATTTTTTCAATTTTGATAATTATATGCAAGGTGCCCCTTTGCGAGGAGTACTTATCAGTTTTTAAATGAAAGGTCTATCTTTAATACCAAAAAAGTTATGCAAAATTTTCGATCTAAAAAAGTACATGTTAATTGTAAAAAACCTAAATTTCGATTTTTCTCAAAAACTATAATTTTTTCAATTTTGATAATTATGTGCAAGGTGCCCCTTCACTAGGAGTATTTGACAGTTTTTAAATAAAAGCTTTATCTTTAATAACAAAAAAGTTATGCAAAATTTTCGATCTAAAAAAGTACATGTTAATTGTAAAAAAAACGAAATTTCGATTTTTCTCAAAAACTATAATTTTTTCAATTTTGATAATTATGTGCAAGGTGCCCCTTTGCAAGGAGTACTTGACAGTTTTTAAATGAAAGCTCTATCTTTAATAACAAAAAAGTTATGCAAAATTTTCGATCTAAAAAAGTACATGTTAATTGTAAAAAACCGAAATTTCGATTTTTCTCAAAAACCATAATTTTTTCAATTTTGATAATCATAGGCAAGGTGCCCCTTTGCGAGGAGTACTTATCAGTTTTTAAATGAAAGCTCTATCTTTAATACCAAAAAAGTTATGCAAAATTTTCGATCTAAAAAAGTACATGTTAATTGTAAAAAACCGAAATTTCGATTTTTCTCAAAAACCATAATTTTTTCAATTTTGATAATTATATGCAAGGTGCCCCTTTGCGAGGAGTACTTATCAGTTTTTAAATGAAAGCTCTATCTTTAATACCAAAAAAGTTATGCAAAATTTTCGATCTAAAAAAGTACATGTTAATTGTAAAAAACCGAAATTTCGATTTTTCTCAAAAACCATAATTTTTTCAATTTTGATAATCATAGGCAAGGTGCCCCTTTGCGAGGAGTACTTATCAGTTTTTAAATGAAAGCTATATCTTTAATACCAAAAAAGTTATGCTAAATTTTCGATCTAAAAAAGTACATGTTAATTGTAAAAAACCGAAATTTCGATTTTTCTCAAAAACCATAATTTTTTCAATTTTGATAATTATATGCAAGGTGCCCCTTTGCGAGGAGTACTTATCAGTTTTTAAATGAAAGCTCTATCTTTAATACCAAAAAAGTTATGCAAAATTTTCGATCTAAAAAAGTACATGTTAATTGTAAAAAACCGAAATTTCGATTTTTCTCAAAAACTATAATTTTTTCAATTTTGATAATTATGTGCAAGGTGCCCCTTTGCAAGGAGTACTTGACAGTTTTTAAATGAAAGCTCTATCTTTAATAACAAAAAAGTTATGCAAAATTTTCGATCTAAAAAAGTACATGTTAATTGTAAAAAACCGAAATTTCAATTTTTCTCAAAAACTATAATTTTTTCAATTTTGATAATTATGTGCAAGGTGTCCCTTCGCTAGGAGTACTTGACAGTTTTTAAATGAAAGCTCTATCTTTAATATAAAAAAAGTTATGCAAAATTTTCGATCTAAAAAAGTACATGTTAATTGTAAAAAACCGAAATTTCAATTTTTCTCAAAAACTATAATTTTTTCAATTTTGATAATTATGTGCAAGGTGCCCCTTTGCTAGGAGTACTTGACAGTTTTTAAATGAAAGCTCTATCTTTAATAACAAAAAAGTTATGCAACATTTTCGATCTAAAAAAGTACATGTTAATTGTAAAAAATTGAAATTTCGATTTTTCTCAAAAACTATAATTTTTTTCAAAAACTACAATTTTTTTAGTTTTTGATTATTACGTACAAGGTGCCCCTTTGCAAGGAGTACTTGACAGTTTTTAAATGAAAGCTCTATCTTTAATAACAAAAAAGTTATGCAAAATTTTCGATCTAAAAAGTACATGTTAATTGTAAAAAACCGAAATTTCGATTTTTCTCAAAAACTATAATTTTTTCAATTTTGATAATTATGTGCAAGTTGCGTCTTCGCTAGGAGTACTTAACAGTTTTTAAATGAAAGCTCTATCCTAAATAACAAAAAAGTTATGCAAAATTTTCGATCTAAAAAAGTACATGTTAATTGTTAAAAACCGAAATTTCGATTTTTCTCAAAAACTATAATTTTTTCAATTTTGATAATTAGGTGCAAGGTGCCCCTTTGCCAGAAGTGCTTGGCAGTTTTTAAATGAAAGCTTTATCTTTAATAACAAAAAAGTTATGCAAAATTTTCGATCTAAAAAAGTACATGTTAATTGTAAAAAATCGAAATTTCGATTTTTCTCAAAAACTATAATTTTTTCAATTTTGATAATTATGTGCAAGGTGCCCCTTTGCGAGGAGTACTTGGCAGTTTTTAAATGAAAGCTCTATCTTGAATAACAAAAAAGTTATGCAAAATTTTCGATGTAAAAAAGTACATGTTAATTGTAAAAAACCGAAATTTCGATTTTTCACAAATATTATATTTTTTTAAATTTTGATAATTATGTGCAAGGTGCCCCTTCACTAGAAGTACTTGACCGTTTTTAAATGAAAGCTCTATCTTTAATAACAAGAAAGTTATGCAAAATTTTCGATCTAAAAAAGTACATGTTAATTGTAAAAAACAGAAATTTCGATTTTTTTCAAAAACTACAATTTTTTTAGTTTTTGATTATTACGTACAAGGTGCCCCTTTGCAACGAGTACTTGACAGTTTTTAAATGAAAGCTCTATCTTTAATAACAAAAAAGTTATGCAAAATTTTCGATCTAAAAAGTACATGTTAATTGTAAAAAACCGAAATTTCGATTTTTCTCAAAAACTATAATTTTTTCAATTTTGATAATTATTTGCAAGGTGTCCCTTTGCAAGGAGTATTTGGCAGTTTTTAAATGAAAGCTCTATCTTTAATAACAAAAAAGTTATGCAAAATTTTCGATCTAAAAAAGTACATGTTCAAATTCAAATTCAAATTCAAATATATTACTTAAAATTGTACAGTATTGTTACAAAGTTAGTGTTTGTGCCCTAAGTCACAAGTGACTTGTCGGGACACAGTATTTCAGAATACAATAATAATTTAATAATAAATTTGAGAGCTTGTTATAAAAACCAAATTAAATTAACTTAGATTAAATTTGTAAAAGTAATATTTAAATTAATTCATTCTTTTATTCTATCATTAAATAATATTTGCAAATATACCTGTAATTATAACATTTTTTTACATTAGAAAAGGTAGCTTTAATAAAATATTTTCATAGTTACACCTGATCCATTCGGTTATGCGTATATTAAATAGTTTTTTTCTTATAGCCTTAAAAGCGTGTGGTATGAAATTAAAGATTCTTGGCCCCACATAAGATATATGACGTTGACAAATTGTAAAATCTACTTTAGTCAAATAAACATGTTCTCTCGTGACAGATCTAGTAATATTAAGGCGTTGGGGTAGAATCTTATAAATGTTTTTATTCTTCATAAAGTTAAGGGTGCTCTTCAGGTAAAGTTCTCTTACAGTAAGAGCACCACTTTCCAAAAACAAATTAACTGTTGGGTATCTTTTTGGTTTTTTATTTATTATTTTTAGTATATATTTTTGAGTGATAACCAGGTTTGTTAACATTGTGCTACACGCACTACCCCAAATTCTTATACCATAATTTAGAATGGATTCAACCAGAGCCTGATAGACCATCTCCAATAACTCACGAGGCATAAATTCGCGTAGTTGATATAACTTATAAATTGTTTTCCTTATCTTTTTAGTTATGTAATCAATGTGCATATTGTATCTTAAATTTCTATCAATATAGACGCCGAGGTATTTTGTGTACGAAACTGAAGAAATCCTAGAGTCGCAAGTACAATTTTCCATCTGATTTGCAAAACAAGGATAAGTATGTATAGTTAGTTCCACAGGTTCTTCTTGTTGATTAGTGTTATAAATCGAGAAATTTATAAAGTGGGTTTTATTACTATTTAGAGTTAGAAGATGCTGATCCGTCCAAAGTTTAATTAATGTGATATATTTTTCAGCTAGCTTTTGCACTTCTGACCATGATTTTGCTTTTACTAGAATTACTGTATCATCAGCGTAACAAATAATAGAACAATTTATTTCAGGTAAAATTCTTGTAAGGTTGTTTATATAGATCAAAAATAAGAGTGGCCCCAGGACTGTACCCTGTGGCACACCACATTTAACTGTACCCATCTCTCCAACAAGATTATTAATTTTTACTTGTTGTGTTCGATCACTAAGATATGATTCAAAGAGTGCTAACTCAGTACCTCTTAAACCTACGTCACCCAGTATTTGCAAGAGAATGTGATGTGCCACAGTGTCAAAGGCTCTTGCGAGATCAATAAAAATGCCTAAGGTCTTATAACCCTCATTAAAACCATTCAATATTGTTAATTGTAAAAAACCAAAATTTCGATTTTGCTTAAAAACTACAATTTTTTTAGTTTTTGATTCTTACGTACAAGGTGCCCCTTTGCAAGGAGTATTTGACAGTTTTTAAATGAAAGCTCTATCTTTAATAACAAAAAAGTTATGCAAAATTTTCAATCTAAAAAATTACATGTTAATTGTAAAAAACCGAAATTTCGATTTTTCTCAAAAACAATAATTTTTTCAATTTTGATAATTATGTGCAAGGTGCCTCTTTGCGAGGAGTACTTGGCAGTTTTTAAATGAAAGCTCTATCTTGAATAACAAAAAAGTTATGCAAAATTTTCGATGTAAAAAAGTACATGTTAATTGTAAAAAACCGAAATTTCGATTTTTCTCAAAAACTATAATTTTTTTAATTTTGATAATTAGGTGCAAGGTGCCCCTTTGCCAGAAGTGCTTGGCAGTTTTTAAATGAAAGCTTTATCTTTAATAACAAAAAAGTTATGCAAAATTTTCGATCTAAAAAAGTACATGTTAATTGTAAAAAATCGAAATTTCGATTTTTCTCAAAAACTATAATTTTTTCAATTTTGATAATTATGTGCAAGGTGCCCCTCTGCGAGGAGTACTTGGCAGTTTTTAAATGAAAGCTCTATCTTGAATAACAAAAAAGTTATGCAAAATTTTCGATGTAAAAAAGTACATGTTAATTGTAAAAAACCGAAATTTCGAATTTTCTCAAAAACTATAATTTTTTCAATTTTGATAATTAGGTGCAAGGTGCCCCTTTGCCAGAAGTGCTTGGCAGTTTTTAAATGAAAGCTTTATCTTTAATAACAAAAAAGTTATGCAAAATTTTCGATCTAAAAAAGTACATGTTAATTGTAAAAAATCAAAATTTCGATTTTTCTCAAAAACTATAATTTTTTCAATTTTGATAATTATTTGCAAGGTGTCCCTTTGCAAGGAGTATTTGGCAGTTATTAAATGAAAGCTCTATCTTTAATAACAAAAAAGTTATGCAAAATTTTCGATCTAAAAAAGTACATGTTAATTGTAAAAAACCGAAATTTCGATTTTGCTTAAAAACTACAATTTTTTTAGTTTTTGATTCTTACGTACAAGGTGCCCCTTTGCAAGGAGTACTTGACAGTTTTTAAATAAAAGCTCTATCTTCAATAACAAAAAAGTAATGCAAAAATTTTCGATGTAAAAAAGTACATGTTAATTGTAAAAAACCGAAATTTCGATTTTTCTCAAAAACTATAATTTTTTCAATTTTGATAATTAGGTGCAAGGTGCCCCTTTGCCAGAAGTGCTTGGCAGTTTTTAAATAAAAGCTTTATCTTTAATAACAAAAAAGTTATGCAAAATTTTCGATCTAAAAAAGTACATGTTAATTGTAAAAAACCGAAATTTCGATTTTTCTCAAAAACTATAATTTTTTCAATTTTTATAATTATGTGCAAGGTGCCCCTTCGCTAGGAGTACTTAACAGTTTTTAAATGAAAGCTCTATCTTAAATAACAAAAAAGTTATGCAAAATTTTCGATGTAAAAAAGTACATGTTAATTGTTAAAAACCGAAATTTCGATTTTTCTCAAAAACTATAATTTTTTCAATTTTGATAATTAGGTGCAAGGTGCCCCTTTGCCAGAAGTGCTTGGCAGTTTTTAAATGAAAGCTTTATCTTTAATAACAAAAAAGTTATGCAAAATTTTCGATCTAAAAAAGTACATGTTAATTGTAAAAAATCGAAATTTCGATTTTTCTCAAAAACTATAATTTTTTCAATTTTGATAATTATCTGCAAGGTGCCCCTTTGCGAGGAGTACTTGGCAGTTTTTAAATGAAAGCTCTATCTTGAATAACAAAAAAGTTATGCAAAATTTTCGATGTAAAAAAGTACATGTTAATTGTAAAAAACCGAAATTTCGATTTTTCACAAATATTATATTTTTTTAAATTTTGATAATTATGTGCAAGGTGCCCCTTCACTAGAAGTACTTGACCGTTTTTAAATGAAAGCTCTATCTTTAATAACAAGAAAGTTATGCAAAATTTTCGATCTAAAAAAGTACATGTTAATTGTAAAAACAGAAATTTCGATTTTTTTCAAAAACTACAGTTTTTTTAGTTTTTGATTATTACGTACAAGGTGCCCCTTTGCAAGGAGTACTTGACAGTTTTTAAATGAAAGCTCTATCTTTAATAACAAAAAAGTTATGCAAAATTTTCGATCTAAAAAGTACATGTTAATTGTAAAAAACCGAAATTTCGATTTTGCTTAAAAACTACAATTTTTTTAGTTTTTGATTCTTACGTACAAGGTGCCCCTTTGCAAGGAGTACTTGACAGTTTTTAAATAAAAGCTCTATCTTCAATAACAAAAAAGTAATGCAAAAATTTTCGATGTAAAAAAGTACATGTTAATTGTAAAAAACCGAAATTTCGATTTTTCTCAAAAACTATAATTTTTTCAATTTTGATAATTAGGTGCAAGGTGCCCCTTTGCCAGAAGTGCTTGGCAGTTTTTAAATAAAAGCTTTATCTTTAATAACAAAAAAGTTATGCAAAATTTTCGATCTAAAAAAGTACATGTTAATTGTAAAAAACCGAAATTTCGATTTTTCTCAAAAACTATAATTTTTTCAATTTTTATAATTATGTGCAAGGTGCCCCTTCGCTAGGAGTACTTAACAGTTTTTAAATGAAAGCTCTATCTTAAATAACAAAAAAGTTATGCAAAATTTTCGATGTAAAAAAGTACATGTTAATTGTTAAAAACCGAAATTTCGATTTTTCTCAAAAACTATAATTTTTTCAATTTTGATAATTAGGTGCAAGGTGCCCCTTTGCCAGAAGTGCTTGGCAGTTTTTAAATGAAAGCTTTATCTTTAATAACAAAAAAGTTATGCAAAATTTTCGATCTAAAAAAGTACATGTTAATTGTAAAAAATCGAAATTTCGATTTTTCTCAAAAACTATAATTTTTTCAATTTTGATAATTATCTGCAAGGTGCCCCTTTGCGAGGAGTACTTGGCAGTTTTTAAATGAAAGCTCTATCTTGAATAACAAAAAAGTTATGCAAAATTTTCGATGTAAAAAAGTACATGTTAATTGTAAAAAACCGAAATTTCGATTTTTCACAAATATTATATTTTTTTAAATTTTGATAATTATGTGCAAGGTGCCCCTTCACTAGAAGTACTTGACCGTTTTTAAATGAAAGCTCTATCTTTAATAACAAGAAAGTTATGCAAAATTTTCGATCTAAAAAAGTACATGTTAATTGTAAAAACAGAAATTTCGATTTTTTTCAAAAACTACAGTTTTTTTAGTTTTTGATTATTACGTACAAGGTGCCCCTTTGCAAGGAGTACTTGACAGTTTTTAAATGAAAGCTCTATCTTTAATAACAAAAAAGTTATGCAAAATTTTCGATCTAAAAAGTACATGTTAATTGTAAAAAACCGAAATTTCGATTTTTCTCAAAAACTATAATTTTTTAAATTTTGATAATTGTGTGCAAGTTGCGTCTTCGCTAGGAGTACTTAACAGTTTTTAAATGAAAGCTCTATCCTAAATAACAAAAAAGTTATGCAAAATTTTCGATCTAAAAAAGTACATGTTAATTGTAAAAAACCGAAATTTCGATTTTTCTCAAAAACTATAATTTTTTCAATTTTGATAATTATTTGCAAGGTGTCCCTTTGCAAGGAGTATTTGGCAGTTTTTAAATGAAAGCTCTATCTTTAATAACAAAAAAGTTATGCAAAATTTTCGATCTAAAAAAGTACATGTTAATTGTAAAAAACCGAAATTTGGATTTTTCTCAAAAACTATAATTTTTTAAATTTTGATAATTATGTGCAAGTTGCGTCTTCGCTAGGAGTACTTAACAGTTTTTAAATGAAAGCTCTATCCTAAATAACAAAAAAGTTATGCAAAATTTTCGATCTAAAAAAGTACATGTTAATTGTAAAAAACCGAAATTTCGATTTTTCTCAAAAACTATAATTTTTTCAATTTTGATAATTATTTGCAAGGTGTCCCTTTGCAAGGAGTATTTGGCAGTTTTTAATTGAAAGCTCTATCTTTAATAACAAAAAAGTTATGCAAAATTTTCGATCTAAAAAAGTACATGTTAATTGTTAAAAACCGAAATTTTGATTTTTCTCAAAAACTATAATTTTTTCAGTTTTTGATAATTATGTGCAAGGTGCCCCTTTGCCAGGAGTACTTGGCAGTTTTTAAATGAAAGCTCTATCCTAAATAACAAAAAAGTTATGCAAAATTTTCGATCTAAAAAAGTACATGTTAATTGTAAAAAACCGAAATTTCGATTTTTCTCAAAAACTATAATTTTTTCAATTTTGATAATTATTTGCAAGGTGTCCCTTTGCAAGGAGTACTTGACAGTTTTTAAATAAAAGCTCTATCTTAAATAACAAAAAAGTTATGCAAAATTTTCGATCTAAAAAAGTACATGTTAATTGTTAAAAACCGAAATTTTGATTTTTCTCAAAAACTATAATTTTTTCAGTTTTCGATAATTATGTGCAAGGTGCCCCTTTGCCAGGAGTACTTGGCAGTTTTTAAATGAAAGCTCTATCTTTAATAACAAAAAAGTTATGCAAAATTTTCGATCTAAAAAAGTACATATTAATTGTAAAAAACCAAAATTTCGATTTTTCTCAAAAACTATAATTTTTTCAATTTTGATAATTATGTGCAAGGTGTCCCTTTGCAAGGAGTATTTGACAGTTTTTAAATGAAAGCTCTATCTTTAATAACAAAAAAGTTATGCAAAATTTTCAATCTAAAAAAAGTACATGTTAATTGTAAAAAACCGAAATTTCGATTTTTCTCAAAAACTATAATTTTTTCAATTTTGATAATTATTTGCAAGGTGTCCCTTTGCAAGGAGTATTTGGCAGTTTTTAAATGAAAGCTCTATCTCTAATAACAAAAAAGTTATGCAAAATTTTCGATCTAAAAAAGTACATGTTAATTGTTAAAAACCGAAATTTTGATTTTTCTCAAAAACTATAATTTTTTCAGTTTTTGATAATTATGTGCAAGGTGCCCCTTTGCCAGGAGTACTTGGCAGTTTATAAATGAAAGCTCTATCTTTAATAACAAAAAAGTTATGCAAAATTTTCGATCTAAAAAAGTACATGTTAATTGTAAAAAACCGAAATTTCGATTTTTCTCAAAAACAATAATTTTTTCAATTTTGATAATTATGTGCAAGGTGTCCCTTCACTAGGAGTACTTGACAGTTTTTAAATGAAAGCTCTATCTTTAATAACAAAAAAGTTATGCAAAATTTTCGATCTAAAAAAGTACATGTTAACTGTAAAAAACCAAAATTTCGATTTTTCTCAAAAACTATAATTTTTTTCAGTTTTTGATAATTATGTGCAAGGTCCCCCTTTGCGAGGAGTACTTGGCAGTTTTTAAATGAAAGCTCTATCTTTAATAACAAAAAAGTTATGCAAAATTTTCGATCTAAAAAAGTACATGTTAATTGTAAAAAACCGAAATTTCGATTTTTCTCAAAAACTATAATTTTTTTCAGTTTTTGATAATTATGTGCAAGGTCCCCCTTTGCGAGGAGTACTTGGCAGTTTTTAAATGAAAGCTCTATCTTTAATAACAAAAAAGTTATGCAAAATTTTCGATCTAAAAAAGTACATGTTAATTGTAAAAAACCGAAATTTCGATTTTTCTCAAAAACAATAATTTTTTCAATTTCGATAATTATGTGCAAGGTGTCCCTTCACTAGGAGTACTTGACAGTTTTTAAATGAAAGCTCTATCTTTAATAACAAAAAAGTTATGCAAAATTTTCGATCTAAAAAAGTACATGTTAACTGTAAAAAACCAAAATTTCGATTTTTCTCAAAAACTATAATTTTTTTCAGTTTTTGATAATTATGTGCAAGGTCCCCCTTTGCCAGGAGTACTTGGCAGTTTTTAAATGAAAGCTCTATCTTTAATAACAAAAAAGTTATGCAAAATTTTCGATCTAAAAAATTACATGTTAATTGTAAAAAACCGAAATTTCGATTTTTCTCAAAAACAATAATTTTTTCATTTTTGATAATTATGTGCAAGGTGCCCCTTTGCGAGGAGTACTTGGCAGTTTTTAAATAAAAGCTCTATCTTGAATAACAAAAAAGTTATGCAAAATTTTCGATGTAAAAAAGTACATGTTAATTGTAAAAAACCGAAATTTCGATTTTTCTCAAAAACTATAATTTTTTCAATTTTGATAATTAGGTGCAAGGTGCCCCTTTGCCAGAAGTGCTTGGCAGTTTTTAAATGAAAGCTTTATCTTTAATAACAAAAAAGTTATGCAAAATTTTCGATCTAAAAAAGTACATGTTAATTGTAAAAAATCGAAATTTCGATTTTTCTTAAAAACTATAATTTTTTCAATTTTGATAATTATGTGCAAGGTGCCCCTTTGCGAGGAGTACTTGGCAGTTTTTAAATGAAAGCTCTATCTTTAATAACAAAAAAGTTATGCAAAATTTTCGATCTAAAAAAGTACATGTTAATTGTAAAAAACAGAAATTTCGATTTTTTTCAAAAACTACAATTTTTTTAGTTTTTGATTATTACGTACAAGGTGCCCCTTTGCAAGGAGTACTTGACAGTTTTTAAATGAAAGCTCTATCTTTAATAACAAAAAAGTTATGCAAAATTTTCTATCTAAAAAGTACATGTTAATTGTAAAAAACCGAAATTTCGATTTTTCTCAAAAACTATAATTTTTTTCAGTTTTTGATAATTATGTGCAAGGTCCCCCTTTGCGAGGAGTACTTGGCAGTTTTTAAATGAAAGCTCTATCTTTAATAACAAAAAAGTTATGCAAAATTTTCGATCTAAAAAAGTACATGTTAATTGTAAAAAACCGAAATTTCGATTTTTCTCAAAAACTATAATTTTTTTCAGTTTTTGATAATTATGTGCAAGGTCCCCCTTTGCGAGGAGTACTTGGCAGTTTTTAAATGAAAGCTCTATCTTTAATAACAAAAAAGTTATGCAAAATTTTCGATCTAAAAAAGTACATGTTAATTGTAAAAAACCGAAATTTCGATTTTTCTCAAAAACAATAATTTTTTCAATTTTGATAATTATGTGCAAGGTGTCCCTTCACTAGGAGTACTTGACAGTTTTTAAATGAAAGCTCTATCTTTAATAACAAAAAAGTTATGCAAAATTTTCGATCTAAAAAAGTACATGTTAACTGTAAAAAACCAAAATTTCGATTTTTCTCAAAAACTATAATTTTTTTCAGTTTTTGATAATTATGTGCAAGGTCCCCCTTTGCGAGGAGTACTTGGCAGTTTTTAAATGAAAGCTCTATCTATAATAACAAAAAAGTTATGCAAAATTTTCGATCTAAAAAATTACATGTTAATTGTAAAAAACGAAATTTCGATTTTTCTCAAAAACAATAATTTTTTCATTTTTGATAATTATGTGCAAGGTGCCCCTTTGCGAGGAGTACTTGGCAGTTTTTAAATAAAAGCTCTATCTTGAATAACAAAAAAGTTATGCAAAATTTTCGATGTAAAAAAGTACATGTTAATTGTAAAAAACCGAAATTTCGATTTTTCTCAAAAACTATAATTTTTTCATTTTTGATAATTATGTGCAAGGTGCCCCTTTGCGAGGAGTACTTGGCAGTTTTTAAATAAAAGCTCTATCTTGAATAACAAAAAAGTTATGCAAAATTTTCGATCTAAAAAAGTACATGTTAATTGTAAAAAACAGAAATTTCGATTTTTTTCAAAAACTACAATTTTTTTAGTTTTTGATTTTTACGTACAAGGTGCCCCTTTGCAAGGAGTACTTGACAGTTTTTAAATGAAAGCTCTATCTTTAATAACAAAAAAGTTATGCAAAATTTTCTATCTAAAAAGTACATGTTAATTGTAAAAAACCGAAATTTCGATTTTTCTCAAAAACTATAATTTTTTTCAGTTTTTGATAATTATGTGCAAGGTCCCCCTTTGCGAGGAGTACTTGGCAGTTTTTAAATGAAAGCTCTATCTTTAATAACAAAAAAGTTATGCAAAATTTTCGATCTAAAAAAGTACATGTTAATTGTAAAAAACAGAAATTTCGATTTTTTTCAAAAACTACAATTTTTTTAGTTTTTGATTATTACGTACAAGGTGCCCCTTTGCAAGGAGTACTTGACAGTTTTTAAATGAAAGCTCTATCTTTAATAACAAAAAAGTTATGCAAAATTTTCTATCTAAAAAGTACATGTTAATTGTAAAAAACCGAAATTTCGATTTTTCTCAAAAACTATAATTTTTTTCAGTTTTTGATAATTATGTGCAAGGTCCCCCTTTGCGAGGAGTACTTGGCAGTTTTTAAATGAAAGCTCTATCTTTAATAACAAAAAAGTTATGCAAAATTTTCGATCTAAAAAAGTACATGTTAATTGTAAAAAACCGAAATTTCGATTTTTCTCAAAAACTATAATTTTTTTCAGTTTTTGATAATTATGTGCAAGGTCCCCCTTTGCGAGGAGTACTTGGCAGTTTTTAAATGAAAGCTCTATCTTTAATAACAAAAAAGTTATGCAAAATTTTCGATCTAAAAAAGTACATGTTAATTGTAAAAAACCGAAATTTCGATTTTTCTCAAAAACAATAATTTTTTCAATTTTGATAATTATGTGCAAGGTGTCCCTTCACTAGGAGTACTTGACAGTTTTTAAATGAAAGCTCTATCTTTAATAACAAAAAAGTTATGCAAAATTTTCGATCTAAAAAAGTACATGTTAACTGTAAAAAACCAAAATTTCGATTTTTCTCAAAAACTATAATTTTTTTCAGTTTTTGATAATTATGTGCAAGGTCCCCCTTTGCGAGGAGTACTTGGCAGTTTTTAAATGAAAGCTCTATCTTTAATAACAAAAAAGTTATGCAAAATTTTCGATCTAAAAAATTACATGTTAATTGTAAAAAACCGAAATTTCGATTTTTCTCAAAAACAATAATTTTTTCATTTTTGATAATTATGTGCAAGGTGCCCCTTTGCGAGGAGTACTTGGCAGTTTTTAAATAAAAGCTCTATCTTGAATAACAAAAAAGTTATGCAAAATTTTCGATGTAAAAAAGTACATGTTAATTGTAAAAAACCGAAATTTCGATTTTTCTCAAAAACTATAATTTTTTCAATTTTGATAATTAGGTGCAAGGTGCCCCTTTGCCAGAAGTGCTTGGCAGTTTTTAAATGAAAGCTTTATCTTTAATAACAAAAAAGTTATGCAAAATTTTCGATCTAAAAAAGTACATGTTAATTGTAAAAAATCGAAATTTCGATTTTTCTTAAAAACTATAATTTTTTCAATTTTGATAATTATGTGCAAGGTGCCCCTTTGCGAGGAGTACTTGGCAGTTTTTAAATGAAAGCTCTATCTTTAATAACAAAAAAGTTATGCAAAATTTTCGATCTAAAAAAGTACATGTTAATTGTAAAAAACAGAAATTTCGATTTTTTTCAAAAACTACAATTTTTTTAGTTTTTGATTATTACGTACAAGGTGCCCCTTTGCAAGGAGTACTTGACAGTTTTTAAATGAAAGCTCTATCTTTAATAACAAAAAAGTTATGCAAAATTTTCTATCTAAAAAGTACATGTTAATTGTAAAAAACCGAAATTTCGATTTTTCTCAAAAACTATAATTTTTTTCAGTTTTTGATAATTATGTGCAAGGTCCCCCTTTGCCAGGAGTACTTGGCAGTTTTTAAATAAAAGCTCTATCTTAAATAACAAAAAAGTTATGCAAAATTTTCGATCTAAAAAAGTACATGTTAACTGTAAAAAACCAAAATTTCGATTTTTCTCAAAAACTATAATTTTTTTCAGTTTTTGATAATTATGTGCAAGGTCCCCATTTGCCAGGAGTACTTGGCAGTTTTTAAATGAAAGCTCTATCTTAAATAACAAAAAAGTTATGCAAAATTTTCGATCTAAAAAAGTACATGTTAACTGTAAAAAACCAAAATTTCGATTTTTCTCAAAAACTATAATTTTTTTCAGTTTTTGATAATTATGTGCAAGGTCCCCCTTTGCCAGGAGTACTTGGCAGTTTTTAAATGAAAGCTCTATCTTTAATAACAAAAAAGTTATGCAAAATTTTCGATCTAAAAAATTACATGTTAATTGTAAAAAACCGAAATTTCGATTTTTCTCAAAGACAATAATTTTTTCAATTTTGATAATTATGTGCAAGGTCCCCCTTTGCGAGGAGTACTTGGCAGTTTTTAAATGAAAGCTCTATCTTTAATAACAAAAAAGTTATGCAAAATTTTCGATCTAAAAAAGTACATGTTAATTGTAAAAAACCGAAATTTCGATTTTTCTCAAAAACTATAATTTTTTTCAGTTTTTGATAATTATGTGCAAGGTCCCCCTTTGCCAGGAGTACTTGGCAGTTTTTAAATGAAAGCTCTATCTTTAATAACAAAAAAGTTATGCAAAATTTTCGATCTAAAAAAGTACATGTTAATTGTAAAAAACCGAAATTTCGATTTTTCTCAAAAACAATAATTTTTTCAATTTTGATAATTATGTGCAAGGTGCCCCTTTGCGAGGAGTACTTGGCAGTTTTTAAATGAAAGCTCTATCTTTAATAACAAAAAAGTTATGCAAAATTTTCGATCTAAAAAATTACATGTTAATTGTAAAAAACCGAAATTTCGATTTTTCTCAAAGACAATAATTTTTTCAATTTTGATAATTATGTGCAAGGTCCCCCTTTGCGAGGAGTACTTGGCAGTTTTTAAATGAAAGCTCTATCTTTAATAACAAAAAAGTTATGCAAAATTTTCGATCTAAAAAAGTACATGTTAATTGTAAAAAACCGAAATTTCGATTTTTCTCAAAAACTATAATTTTTTTCAGTTTTTGATAATTATGTGCAAGGTCCCCCTTTGCCAGGAGTACTTGGCAGTTTTTAAATGAAAGCTCTATCTTTAATAACAAAAAAGTTATGCAAAATTTTCGATCTAAAAAAGTACATGTTAATTGTAAAAAACCGAAATTTCGATTTTTCTCAAAAACTATAATTTTTTCAATTTTGATAATTAGGTGCAAGGTGCCCCTTTGCCAGAAGTGCTTGGCAGTTTTTAAATGAAAGCTTTATCTTTATTAACAAAAAAGTTATGCAAAATTTTCGATCTAAAAAAGTACATGTTAATTGTAAAAAACCGAAATTTCGATTTTTCTCAAAAACAATAATTTTTTCAATTTTGATAATTATGTGCAAGGTGCCCCTTTGCGAGGAGTACTTGGCAGTTTTTAAATGAAAGCTCTATCTTTAATAACAAAAAAGTTATGCAAAATTTTCGATCTAAAAAAGTACATGTTAATTGTAAAAAACCGAAATTTCGATTTTTCTCAAAAACTATAATTTTTTCAATTTTGATAATTAGGTGCAAGGTGCCCCTTTGCCAGAAGTGCTTGGCAGTTTTTAAATGAAAGCTTTATCTTTATTAACAAAAAAGTTATGCAAAATTTTCGATCTAAAAAAGTACATGTTAATTGTAAAAAACCGAAATTTCGATTTTTCTCAAAAACTATAATTTTTTCAATTTTGATAATTAGGTGCAAGGTGCCCCTTTGCCAGAAGTGCTTGGCAGTTTTTAAATGAAAGCTTTATCTTTAATAACAAAAAAGTTATGCAAAATTTTCGATCTAAAAAAGTACATGTTAATTGTAAAAAACCGAAATTTCGATTTTTCTCAAAAACCATAATTTTTTCAATTTTGATAATTATATGCAAGGTGCCCCTTTGCGAGGAGTACTTATCAGTTTTTAATTGAAAGCTTTATCTTTAATAACAAAAAAGTTATGCAAAATTTTCGATCTAAAAAAGTACATGTTAATTGTAAAAAACCGAAATTTCGATTTTTCTCAAAAACTATAATTTTTTCAATTTTGATAATTATGTGCAAGGTGCCCCTTCACTAGGAGTACTTGACTGTTTTTAAATGAAAGCTCTATATTTAATAACAAAAAAGTTATGCAAAATTTTCGATCTAAAAAAGTACATGTTAATTGTAAAAAACCGAAATTTCGATTTTTCTCAAAAACTATAATTTTTTCAATTTTGATAATTAGGTGCAAGGTGCCCCTTTGCCAGAAGTGCTTGGCAGTTTTTAAATGAAAGCTTTATCTTTAATAACAAAAAAGTTATGCAAAATTTTCGATCTAAAAAAGTACATGTTAATTGTAAAAAACCGAAATTTCGATTTTTCTCAAAAACCATAATTTTTTTAATTTTGATAATTATATGCAAGGTGCCCCTTTGCGAGGAGTACTTATCAGTTTTTAAATGAAAGCTTTATCTTTAATAACAAAAAAGTTATGCAAAATTTTCGATCTAAAAAAGTACATGTTAATTGTAAAAAACCGAAATTTCGATTTTTCTCAAAAACTATAATTTTTTCAATTTTGATAATTATGTGCAAGGTGCCCCTTCACTAGGAGTACTTGACTGTTTTTAAATGAAAGCTCTATATTTAATAATAAAAACGTTATGCAAAATTTTCGATCTAAAAAAGTACATGTTAATTGTAAACAACAGAAATTTCGATTTTTCTCAAAAACTATAATTTTTTCAATTTTGATAATTATGTGCAAGATGCCCCTTTGCCAGGAGTGCATGGCAGTTTTTAAATAAAAGCTTTATCTTTAATAACAAAAAAGTTATGCAAAAATTTCGATCTAAAAAATTACATGTTAATTGTAAAAAACCGAAATTTCGATTTTTTTTAAAAACTAAAATTTTTTTAGTTTTTGATTATTATGTACAAGGTGTCCCTTTGCAAGGAGTACTTGACAGTTTTTAAATGAAAGCTCTATCTTTAATAACAAAAAAGTTATGCAAAATTTTCGATCTAAAAAAATACATATTAATTGTAAAAAACCGAAATTTCGATTTTTCTCAAAAACTATAATTTTTGAAATTTTGATAATTATGTGCAAGGTGTCCCTTCACTAGGAGTACTTGACAGTTTTTAAATGAAAGCTCTATCTTTACTAACAAAAAAGTTATGCAAAATTTTCGATCCAAAAAAGTACATGTTAATTGTAAAAAACCGAAATTTCGATGTTTTTTAAAAACTACAATTTTTTTAGTTTTTTATTAATACGTACAAGGTGCCCCTTTGTAAAAATTAAAAATAAATAATTATAAAAACAAACACGATATAGCTTGACTTGCCTTAATCCTAACTTCTTCTGACTCGTCTTGCATCAGTCTGATCAGTTTATCGCAGACAGTTTCCAGTGAAACTTTAGTAGTTTGGCGTAGAACAAACCGGTGACAAGGGCGGGATTGGCCCTTAGACACCACCATTAAACCAACTCGTCCTCGATTTGATCCCCAAATAACCTTGATATCATTGATTCCATAAATCCCTAATTAAATTCAAAATAGATCACAGACAAACTGCATGAATATTACATTTAAGGTGCTGCCATTTACTTACTATGCGTTTAATTAACTCCTTAATAAAATCCGTGAACATCAAGTCGGTGTCGTCGCCCAAACACTCCTGGATCATGCGGTATACCTCCGGAAAATCCAGATAAGGGCCAACCTTCTGGATTGTACTTTTAGAGGCCTAAATGGGGTCCATGCATGAGTTAAGTGAGTAAAATGATCCGAAAAAGTCATACCTTGACAACATACACGTCTGGATCGCATAGATGCAAGAGTAGAGTGATGAGGTTTTCTTGGTTCTGCTCCTTGAATACCTCCAAATTGGTCTTCTGGCCAAGGGATGTTGCCAGATCTCCTAATAACTGGATCGAGGATCTCCTTAGACCTGGATCCTCTTGACTGAATAGCAACTTGATCCTCACTGCTCCGGTAACTTGAAAGGAACTGAATTTGAACCCTGGCAAACTGTTCAGGAGTTTCGAGAAGGATTGCAGGGACTCCAGGATCAGCTCGCTTTCGTTCCTAGATAAGGAAGAATAGGTCGATCATTTTGTAAATGATTAAATTAAGAGTAGAACCTTTCAAGGAACCTACGGTTGAGATATAGAATAGATAATAGAACAAATTAGAAAGAATAACATTTAACCGTAAAACGAAATATAAAGGAGTTATGGGAGGTTTTTGAAAAATTGAAAAAAAAAATTTTTTGGAAACTCGATAGACCACTCAAAATGCTTGAAAAAAGTCTTATAAAACTTTTTTGAAAAATTTACCAGTAAAAAGTTACGAGCAATTTTCCCAAAAACTCGTCTGCAAAAAATTCAAAGGGGTATCCATGGAAAAATGTTCATAATTTCTGTTTATATTTTTTTTCTGGAAGACTATTGGTTGCAGAAAAAAATTGTTTATGTAAAAGTTGTTTGGAATCTCAATGCGCATAAGATGCAATAGACAAATAATTTTTAAGTCCAGCAGTTGTACAGAAAATTGAAAAAAAACTATTAAATAGTTTTTCCTCATTTTCTCGAAAACCAATGGGAAGATTAAAAATTTTCTTCTACCACTGAATTCCTGATCAAAAATAGAACAAACCCTAAGGAACAATTTTTAGTTGAAAAATAAAAAATAAAGAAGTTATGAGAGATTTTTAAAAAATTTGACGATTTTTAAGCCCAAATTGAAAAAAAAAAATTGAATTTTTTTCTTTTTTGGAAACCGATAAATCACCCAAAACACTTCACAAATGTCTCATAAGACTTTTTTGAAAAATGTACCAAAAAAAAGTTATACGCAAAAAGTCTTCCTCAAAAATGCAGAGGGGTACCCCTGAAAAATTGCTCATAAAATCGGTTTTTATTTTTTTTTCGGGAAACTATTAGTTGCAAAAAAAAATTGTTTAAACAAAAGTTGTTTGGGACCTCAATGCCCATCAGATTCAATAAAAAAAAGATTTTTTTTAAGTCTAACAGTTATCCAGAAAATTAAAAAAAACCTTTAAACAGTTTATCTTCATTTTCTCGAAAACTAGATGTAATATTAAAAAAAAAATTTTGCAATGCATGCGTTTTGCATTTTGCATGCCGAATTCCTAATCAAAAATAGAACAAATCATACAGAACGACATTTATTCGTAAAACAAAAAATACCAGAGTTATAAAAGATTTTTGAGAAAAGTTAAGAAACTTACCCCAAATTGTGATAATCCAAACAGTTCATTAAAATGCCCAGTATTTGATTGCAGTACCGCACTACGAGCTCCTTATTCAAATTCTCCGGGGTATACCCCAATCCTTGAACCTCGATGTTCCGCACCCAGCAGCTCTGGTCCAGCTGGACATCCAGAATCATCTCCAGTAGATTTTCTATTAAAACCGCCTGTTTGCTCTCTACATTGTCCTTGATCAAGTAGGTAAAGAAAGCTACCACTAACGTCCTCTGGGGTATCAGGTCCGACCGAATAATGGGCCCATAAAGGAGACGATCCATGACAAAGTGTGCTGCATGTCTCGACATACGTCCCCCACCACTGTTTCGGTCATTTTTATAAAGAGAAGTTGGTACCGGCCGGTGCAGAGAGAGCTGAAGGATAAAAGGTTCGGTCAGATGTGAACGAGTGAGTCAACCCTATTATCCCCCCACCCACCCCACACTGTTTATCAGTAAGAAATTATATACCCCCTCCGATCTAATAAAGTACATGTTAATAGTAAAAAACCGAAATTTCGGTTTTTCTCAAAAACTATATATTTTTGAGTTTTTGATAATTACGTACAAGATGCCCCTTCACAAGGAGCACTTAACAGTTTTTAAATGAAGGCTCTATCTTTAATTACAAAAAATTTATGCAAAATTTTCTGGATCGAAGATCTCCTTAGCATGGATCCTCTTGACTGAATAGCAACTTGATCCTCACGGCTGCGGTAACTTAAATTTTTAAAAAATTGAAAAAAAAAACTTTTTTAAATCATAAATCGATAATGTTAATCGATAGACCACTCAAAATACTTTAAAAAAGTCCTATAAAACTTTATTAAAAAATTTACCAGTAAAAAGTTACAACAAATTTTCCCAAAAACTCGTCTGCAAAAAATCCAAAGGGGTACCCATGGAAAAATGTTCATAATTTCTTTTTTTGATTTTTAATCTGAATTATCCCATCACTAGATTTAGTACCAGTTCCTACCACAGCGGTATCCTCCGACGTCGATGAGTCATCGGACGAATCAGTTTCAGGCGCTTTGTGACGCGGCATTTTTATTTTATTAAATATTTTAAACTTACTTTCCTAATGAGTTTATCCGTTAACTCAATACAAATTACTAAATTTTACTTTATATAGCAACTTATACCTAACCAGAAATATGCTATTTAGCTTTCTTTTCACTAAATGCATAAACAAGAAGAGTTTAGTTTATACGTTAACAATAACGTCAAAACAATACGGAATTAAAAAAAACTATTATAAAGAACTATTTTCTTTAAACCAACACCGTACACCGTACTTATAAGGCTAATGTATACGATAATTAGCTAAATTAAACACCCTTATACTTTAAATATCTAAGAAACCCAATTTATACGTTAATTGGTACTTACTAAACTTTTTTTTTCAAACAAATATTATAAAATCTGTGTACAATAAAAACACTTCATTAGTTTTAATTATTTTAGGATCACAATAAGCACTACTACTACTACACTAGTTTCAAAGGTGAATCCAACCGCTGCTTCTATGAACTATCGGGACACACTTTTAATTAAATCAAACAACTTGATTCGCAAAACAAATTATAATAAATAATTTAGGAACCAATCTAGACGCGAATGCACAGGCGAACATATGGGTCTAACTCTTCAGACTTCAGCCGCTGCAATTTACTTACACGAGAATTCCAAATAGCGCTAAGGAATTTCGTAGTTCGACGTTTTGCATTGATAACTTTTTATAGGGTCGGAATGTGAACGAGTTACGTGCATAAGCTTATAGAGGAAAGCGCTCTCCAAAATCGAATTTTACTCTTATTTTTTGTTCAATTTCTCTCTTTTGACCGTCGTGTACATACCTGTAAGAAAAACACCCGGTAGGTTGAATAAAATTATATTTATTTAAATTTTACCCGTTTTTGTGCATAGTATTTTACTGAAAAGTTAAAATATCGCAAAAAGTACTTGGTTTAGCTATAGGATATATTAAATAAGAAATGAAGGTATTTGAGGGAAAAACTTAATTAGATAAAAATATACAGGGTGTTCCATTTGAAAAATTTGAGATATTGCGTATTTAATTTCAACAAGTTTGAAAGTTCTTTTAAAACACCCTGTATTAAAAAATTATCATAGTCAGCCTAGAGGAAGTACCCTAGACTAACTGTGGTACAAGTTTCATAGGCGCAGAATAAATTTTAAGTTAATTATGATTTTTTAAACGAACCCTCTAAAAGGCAAAAAATAACATAAAAAAATTAATTACGTTGCAACGTCGCACGCAAATTTTAAAAACGTTATACCAAAGTAAAGTACTCTTTTTGCCTCACATTTTAGTACCATTAAAAAAAAATCATATTTTATAGTAACTTTTTTGTGACACACCCAGTATACATAAAAATATTTTTAGTTCGTAGGTTTTTGTCAACCCTACAACTTTGCTGTAGAACTTTTTGCTCTACCTCGTATAGTTAAGGCGCTATTTTAGCCGTACACCTTGTTGGCACACCCTGTATATGTTTCCCTAATTCCTAATTTGTCCAAACTAGTTAAACCAAGTAAACCTATAAAGTCACCATGAAAGGCATGGATTTTTCGATATTTATTGAACTCTTAAAATTGAACATTATTTGCTGTGCGTGCTTTCTAGTTAAAAAATATTTCCCGCTAACTATTTAGTTCCTGTGTAACTCTGTCTATTGAACTATTTTTGAGTTTTTTCTGTATAAACATCTACCGTCCACTTGAGAATAATGGCTGAATTCAAGTGCGATTCCTGCCAAAAAATCGTTTTGGATAAGGAGAAATACAAACTTCGTTGCAGTGGGGAATGCCGCCGTAATTTCTGTATGGGCTGCACAGGTCTGGACAAGGTAACTACAAAGGTCCTTCATCAGCAGAAATACAAATTAGATTTTTCAGCAGTGTTTGCGATTCACCAACATTAAAATATCTTCATGATAAAGTTTCGCAGCTGCAAAACTCTCAGATATCTCCAGAAAATGTCAATGCTCTGGGTACCAGTCTAAAGAAGAATAACGACCTTCTTCCAGTATTTTTAGAGATGTAAGACATTTTAAATTCTCACGACTCCAAATGGAAGAATCTCTATGACAAAATTGATGACATTCATCGCCTCCATACTATCTCTGAAAATGGACAAGAATCTCTTTTCCATTCAATCAGAGATATGAAACAGGAAATTGATTGATTCATGTTGATTCAATTGATCCATGATTCTTCCAATGAAGAGTTAAAAAGTGAAGTAGAGAATCTGAGGAAAGATGTTAAACAAATGGCTCGCACCATAGAATAATTAGCTTGATTGAAAACCAAGGACATTGCACATTCCGACTTCAAAATTGGTGTGCAGAACTTAAATCACTTAAAGCGGCTGAAGGATATTAGTATGTGGCCACCGGGCACTCTCATAAATTCATATTTGGAAACCTCTACAGCGCCAGTCCAAATAAATAGTACCACCTCGCCCAAATCTAAGCCTTCCCAGTTTAAGTCTCAGCCTCACTGTTCAGACAGCCATAACCTGCCACATCGCTCAGTTTCATCAACATCTGCTACAATATCCAGAGAGGTTCAATCTTTGAAAATTAGTTCTGATAGGGAGGCCATTGCTGCCTCTAAATCCCTTGTAACAGAATTATTAGAGGTTGATTTTGTCATCGATAATAATTCAGTGGCGAATAAAGCAGCAAATATGGACCCGTTGACTCCACCAATAGTGCGACTATCAAGAGACTCAGATGCGACTGATGGTCGCTATTTATTGGCCAGACTGAGAGACCCTTTCATCTTAAAACCTCTTAGGCTATTCCTTGCCTATCTGCATGGTCAACCTCCAGTGTGTGTTTTGAAGGACATACCAACACCAGCATCCGATTGGCACTTGCATCAGAGGGACTTCCTGGTGGCGTGGACGCTTTGCGGAGGCTCTACTTTCGGTACCATGATGCCTATGATATTGACATAAAACTAATGATTTATTTCTTTTACTAGAAGTACTTCATTTTTCAGAAATCGTTGCCATAACTGAACATTGATTGCATGTTGGTGAGCCTGTGGTGGTGGATAATTATACTACAGTTGCCAGATTTGATAGAACAAATTTAACTCATGGAGGTACTGTGATATTATCTACTAGCAACGACTTTTCAATGGTAACCAGGTTCGATAATTTAGTTTCTGAAAAAATTTTTGAATTTTCCATTGTCTACAATAATAATTTTGATCTTTACGTTGTTTGTATTTACAGAACACCTGATGCTGACGTAAATGTTTTTTTCCAAAAAATTACTAAGCTTGCTTGAGTCTCTGCCGTTAACAAGTAAACTCATTTTATGTGGCGACCTAAACATTGATTTTTCCAGTGTGTGTGCTGCTCAAGAATCTCTCCAGTCCATTTTCGACTCTTTTGGCTTAATCATGCACATTAAATCACCTACCAGCATAACTAAAACCAGCTCTAGTTTAATAGATTATGTCGTATCTTCCTTTGAGCCAGATTTCATCGATTGTACTGTCTTAAGCTCATGTTTCTCAGACCATGAAGCAGTGTTAACAAAGTTTTCCATAACTAAATCTAAAAGTAAAAATGTTCCACGCAAATTAGGCCGTATTTTCTCTGATTAAAATTTTTTACATTTTAGGCACCTTTGTCAATCAACTGACTGGAATATTTTCTCTGACGACGTTGATTCAGAATTCTCTAGATTTGTAAAAACGCTATCTAGTCTTTCTCACAAGTCCTTTCCTTTGAGACCTCTTAAAAAGAAGCAACATAACCCCTGGTCTACCCAAGGCTTGCGTACATCTGCTAAGAACATACGCTTATTATCTCATCTTAAGAAATTTTCAGACAGCGCTTTTTTTCATGAATGCGTAAGACTTTACAAAAAGATTTATCAGAGAACTTTAAAAGCAGCCAAGGATATTTACTATAATAGGGACTGGCTAAATCTAAAAATGTGGCTAAGGAAACATGGTCGATTGTTAATGCTTTGAGAAATAAGCCTTCTTTGTCAAATACTATCTCCACTTGATCTGAGAACCTTAATGATTATTTTGTAAATGTGGCAAATAATTTAATGAGTACCATAACTCCTTCCCATAATCCACTTTCATATCTTGCCATTGCAAATGAGAATTTCCACAGTTTTTTCTTTACGCCCGTAGTGTTACCAGAGCTTTGCAGTTTAATTAGGGAAATCAAAAACAAAGGCTCTTCTGGAATTGATGGACTTACTCTCAAAATGTTTTCAAATCTGCCTGAATGTACATTATGTCATCTTATTACTATAATTAATCAGTCTTTTCAAAAAGGTGTTTTTCCTAACTGCATTAAGATGGCGATAATAATTCCACTACATAAAGGAGAAGACAAAGATCAGTCTTCCAACTATCGCCCTATCACTCTTCTTCCCACACTTTCAAAAATTATTGAAAGATTAGTTAAAAAAAGACTTCTATCATTTTTGCTAAAATATAAAATACTTACTTCCCATCAATTTGGATTTTTAAATAACAAATGCACAAATGATGCTATGTTTTCTCTTTTTAATAATGTATACTCTAAAACAACCAACACCCTACAGCAACAATTGTCTGTGATTTTTCTAAAGCCTTTGATTGTGTTAATCATGACATCTTATTAAAAAAGTTGCAATATTACGGGTTCAGAGGAGCGCCTTTTGAATGGTTTAAGTCGTATCTCAGTAACAGAAGTCAAGCTGTGAGAATTGATTCGACTATGTCTTCTTGCAAGCCAATACAAAGTGGAGTGCCTCAAGGTTCCGTATTTGGCCCTATTTTGTTTCTTATCTTCATCAATGACATTGCTAATCTAAATATTAACGGTAAAGTCTGTCTATTTGCTGATGATACTAGTACCTGGAGTAATCCGGATATTTCTACACTTCATACAACCTTCCATTCTGGGGTACATGTAGTGCAACTCAATTTGACCGTATTTTTAGACTACAAAAGAGAGCTTTACGTTATACACTGAGACTTAAATACAGAAGTCATTGCCAGCATTTCTTCAAAAAATTTCAAATATTAACTCTTCCATCTTTATTCATATTTGAGTCCGTTTGTCTAATACGCAAACACGGTTCAGCATCTGATAGGCCTTCCCATAGTTATCCACTTAGAAACACGGAACATGATCTATACCTGCCTACCCCACATTCAGAGTTGGTCAAAAGTTCCATATTATATAATGCAAAAAAAATGCACAATCATCTGCCATTCGAAATTAAATCCATCACATCTTTTTTTGCATTTCGTAAAGCATTAAAAGCATTCTTACTGGAGAGAGCTTTTTACACAGTTAACGATTTTTTTTTTGTAATCATTGATTTGAAATTTCGCACTAGCTGATTATGTATTTTTACTATCTGTACATGTTTAGGTATACTGCGTTGTGTAGCTATTTTAGAATTTTTTATTATTTTTTACTTTTTTAAGCATTTTTTACATTTTTTTTTAACATAGAGAGATTTTTTAATGATTTTTTTTTTGACATTGTGTACATTAAATTGTATATTTGATAATAATATTTCTGACTACTTACAATTTTTAAATTGTATTAATCTGTATATATTGTAGATTTTCTATTTTATTCTATTTATTTATTTTTTTTAAATTTTGTTTTGTTTTTCTTTTCTTTAATTGTGTTTTGTTTGTATTTTTGTGTCTTTTTTGTTTTACAGCTTTGTCTACAAATTGTAACAATTTCTTGACAATAAAGCATTGATTGATTGATTGCCAATCCAGACGTGTCCAGGCACACCGAATTATTGTTATTCATTTATTTTTAATTGTAAAAAAAAACGTGATATTGTGAGATTTGAAAATCACTGTCGTAATAAATATTATTGTTTTCCGACAAAAATTCCTGTCGTGTTAATTTTTAAGCTATATGAATTTTTTTTAAAAGTAAATATTATAGTTTCTCTCAAACTTGATACTGAATATTTATCACGACAGTGATCCCAAGCTGATGAGGAATAGATCTTAAAAATCACTGATGTGATAAATAATTTAGTATGCATGAACAATAGATGATTTCGTCGATAATATCCAATCTAATCACATCAATTGTTTATTTAAATTTAATTAAATTTTATATATATAATTATTTAGTGTAAAAATTGGTATAAGATTATGTATTATCAACGAAATCATTGGATGACGAAACACGAAAAACAGTGATTTTGCAGAAAAATTTCTTACTGGTAAATTGTGTGGGGTGGGTGGGGGGCTAAGGGTAGTGCAACTGAGAAACGGTGTTTTTTGCAGTAAATAATTGTCTTTAACGAGACAATTAAATGTATTAAATAATTTGCTTTTTTAGGTTACAGAAAATTAACAATAACTTGTTTATTTTTTATCAACACTACCCTTGCCCCCCCACCCACCCACATCTTTAACCAGTGAGAAATTCTTGTGAAAAATCACTGTTTTACAAAAAAGTGTGCGTGAACAATAAATGAGTTCGTCGAATCCAATTTTAGTAACACTGTTTGTTTATTTAAATTTGATACAATTTTATATATATTATTTATAAATTTTTAGTGCAAAAACAGTGTTCCTAGATTGGATATTATGGACGAAATCTTTTGTTCATGCGTACTATGAACGAAAAACACTGATTTTGCAAAACAATGTTTCACTGGAAAATTGTCCGGGGTGGGTGGGGGGCTAAGGGTAGTGTTACTGAAAAACGGTGTTTCTTACAGAAAATAACTGTTTTTTTATAACATTACCCTTGCCTCCCCACCCACCCCGCACAATTTTCCAGTGAAACATTCTTCTGCAAAAACACTGTTTTTGGTCAACAATTCTTAATTTATTAACACTTTTTTGTATTAAATATTTCTGTATAATATTATTATCGAATTGAAAAACTATATATTGGATCATGGTCTTTGTTCTATTTTAAAAAACAATGATTTTGCAGAAGAATTTCTCACTGGTAAGGTGTGTGGGGTGGGTGGGGGTAAGAGTAATTTTATTAAAAAACAGTTATTTTCTGCAACAAACACCGTTTTTCAGTAACATTACCCTTAGCCCCCCACCCACCCCACACACGTTACCAGTGAGAAATTCTTCTGCAAAATCACAGTTTTTCGTCCATAATCCTTAATTAATTAACACTGTTTTTGTATTAATTATTTATATATAAAATAATTAACAAATTCAAATACTATATATTGGGTCAGGGCCTTTGTTCTTCTGGGGCTATTTTTTTATTTAAATTTTAACTACTGAATAAATATCAAAATATAATAAAAGAAAAAGAGGGCACCTTTTTAACAGCTCCTTAGCTTAATTTAACAAATCCTGATTCAACTTCAAATAAGCAAATGTAAAAAGTAGTAATTCTAATCTTTTCTTCGTTTCTTTAGATGATTCTCAATTAATAAAAATTAAACTCGAAACTGAACTGGGTCGAATTTTGGACGATCTAAATGCGATTTGAACGGCAAATTTAAGGTACATACGGTAACTTTCATAAAATATAAATAGGTAAAAAAAATAAGCGAGCGGTGCTAAATCGGGTATGCGGAGAGGCCGTTCGATCCGTCCCCTTTGACCACCCATTAGAAAAGGTCTCATTTAACATTTTTATTAATTTATTTAATTCACAATAATAATAACTATCTTGTATACATGTTATATCCAACGTCTAATTTCATACATTTTATTTTGGTCGTTTTTAGATGGTAAATCAGGTGAGACATATGGGTAAGGAACTGTAGCACATTTCCGGGGAAATCGAGAAGGAATTCACCGATTTGGAGCGGAAGTGTCGTCAGAATAAAGCGGAAGTGGTGAACAAGGATGACGCGAAACCGGGAACAAGCGGGTCTAGTGGGTTTCATGAAAATTTGGTGAGTATTTACTTCCGATTTTACTGTTTTATTGTAAAAATTTGCCCTTTTTGCTACTGTACCTTGGTTTTTTGTATTTTTTTTGTTTAATCCTAAAGTGCGCTTTTATCAACAATTAAACAAATATAAGAAATCTATTCTCCATTGATTTTTATTCTGTTGTTTTAGCCTTTGTAAGTGTGAATCCGCGGTCCTTAATGCACGGTAAATAACGTAAAAATCAAGCGGTCAAAGGGTTTTATGAGACTTTTTTAAAGGTTTTTGAGCAATTTTGATGAATTTTCCTAAAAAAAATTTTTTCGCACAAAATTTTTTTAATTTTTCGAAAATCTTTTATAACTTCTTTATTTTTGGATTTTATAGCAAAATGTTATTCTATATGGTTTATTCTATTTTCGATTGTGAATCTAATGCTAAAAGAAAATTTTCTATTTTCCCACTAGTTTTTGAGAAAATAAGGAAAAACTGTCTAGAGATTTTTATCAATTTTCTGGAAAACTGTTGGACCTAAAAAATATTTTTCTATTGCATCTGATGCGTATTAAAATTCCCAACAACTTTTATTTTAACAGTTTCTTTCTACGACCAACAGTTTTCCAGAAAAAAAATAAAAACCGAAATCATGAACATTTTTCCAGGGGCCCTTTGGATTTTTTGACGAAGACTTTTGCGGTATAACTTTTTTCAGTTATATTTTTCAAAAAAGTTTTATAAGACTTTTTTGAAGCACTTTAAGTGAATTATCGATTTGCCAAAAAAAAATTCAATTTTAAAAAAAAAATTTTTTTTACAATTTTGCACCTAAAATTTTTCATTTTTTCGAAAATCCTCCATAACTTCTTTATTTTTTGATTTACGGTAAAATGCTATTCCATATAATTTGTTCTATTTTTGATTGTGAATCTAACGCTAAAAGAAAATTTTCCATTTTCCCACTAGTTTTCGAGAAAATGAGAAAAAACTGTTTAGAGGTTTTTATCAATTTTCTGGAAAACTGTTGGACCTAAAAAATATTTTTCTACTGCATCTGATGGGTATTGAAATTCCCAACAACTTTCATTTTAACAGTTTCTTTCTACGACCAACAGTTTTCCCGAAAAAAAATAAAAACCGAAATCATGAACATTTTTCCAGGGGCCCTTTGGATTTTTTGACGAAGACTTTTGGGGTATAACTTTTTTCAGGTATAATTTTCAAAAAAGTTTTATGAGACTTTTTTGACGCATTTTGAGTGAGTTATCGATTTGCCCAAAAAAAATTAAAATTTTTCGAAAAAATTTTTTTTTCAATTTTGCACTTAAAATTTTTCATTTTCTCGAAAATCCTCCATAACTTCTTTATTTTTCGATTTAGGGCAAAATGTTATTCTATATGTTTTGTTCTATTTTGGATTGTTAATTTAATGCTGAAAGAAAAATTTCCATTTTCCTACTAGTTTTCGAGAAAATGAGGAAAAACCTGTTGAGAGATTCCAAATTTTCCAGGCGTATTTTTATACAGGTAAATTCGTTCCAAACGTATTTTTACCCATGTAGTTACACGTATAATTAAAAAATTGGTGCAAGTGAGTTTGACCTCGCGGATAATTTTCAAGTTCACTAGAAGGTCGACACAAGGTGAGAGGTTCGAAGAAAAATTGGTGCAAGTGGGTTTGACCTCGCGGTTAATTCTCAAGGTCACTAGAAGGTCGACACAAGGTGAGAGGTTCGAAGAAAAATTGGTGCAAGTAAGTTTGACCTCGCGGTTAATTCTCAAGTTCACTAGAAGGTCGACACAAGGTGACAAGGTCGAAGAAAAATCGGTGCAAGTGACTTTGACCTCGCGAATAATTTTCAAGGTCACTAGAAGGTCGAGACAAGGTGCAGGGTCGAAGAAAAATTGGTGCAAGTGAGTTTGACCTCGCGGATAATTTTCAAGGTAACTAGAAGGTCGACATAAGGTGACAGGGTCTAAGAAACATTGGTGCAAGTGAGTCTGACCTCGCAGATAATTTTCAAGGTCACTAGAAGGTCGACGCAAGGTGACAGGGTCAAAGAAAAATTGGTGCAAGTGAGTTTGACCTCGCGGATAATTTTCAAGATCACTTGAAGGCCAAATCAAGGTAAATAATTCTCTTCGATCCTGTCACCGTGTGTCGACCTTCTAGTGACCTTGAAAATTAACCGCGAGGTCATATTTACTTGTACTTATTTTCTACGAACCACTTAACTTGTGTAGACCTTCTAGTGACCTTGAAAATTATCCGCAAGGTCAAAGTCCCTTGAATTAATTTTTCTAACAACTATTCACCTTGTGTCGACCTTGTAGTGACCTCGAAAATTAACCGCGAGATCATATTCACTTGCACTTATTTTCTGCGATCTACTTACCTTGTCACGACCTTCTAGTGACCTTGAAAATTATCCGCGAGGTCAAACTCACTTGCACCAATTTTTCTAAGAGCTACTTACCTTGTGTCGACCTTCTAGTGACCTTGAAAATTATTCGCGAGATCAAACTCAGTTGCACCAATTTTTCTAACATCTACTTACCTTGATTCGACCTTCAAGTGACCTTGAAAATACCTTTCAAGGTCAAATTTTCTTAGTACAATAAACTGTCTTCTTCTGTCCCAACTTAGGCTTCTATTTGATGGTACTTCTAGAGTACCATCATTATTTGACTTCTTCTTCTTCTTCTTCTTCTTCTTTAATGTTGTAAAATTTGCAGATGACCACTCGACCACCGAGGACGAGAGAAAGAAGAAGAAGAATCAGAAACGTAACGAACAAAGACAACACAAAACCGAGATAGAGAAACGCAAGGGTTAGTGCGGGTATACACGGTCCGGTTTCAACGGATGCGGAAGAAACGCATCCGTTTCTACTTCATGGGATTTACGTGATACACACTGCGTTGAAAACGGATATGCAGTAAGAAAATTTCCAAAATTTAGTTGCTTCGAGATTTTCATAGAGAGACGATGTCTTCGTTGCTGAGGATTATTTGTGGCCTTGAAGCAGAAGGTCTTTTGCGAGAGCCAAGACAACGTAAATATTTGAGGCATCCATATTTTGAAAGTCGTGTAGAAAAAAAAAATTCGAAAAATTTTATACAAATATTCGGCAGTACAATGACAAGTTTTTCAATTATTACCGAATGTCGAAAAAATTATTTGACGAATTGTTATCTGTGTTAAAACAAGATATTTCAAGAAGAAATACAACGATGAGGACAGCCATATCAGCAGAGGAGCGATTAACAATTACATTGAGGTAATTATACAAAATTATATTTTATATACAGTGACAGATACATGTGGCATCTACAATACATTATAACCATGATTTGATGTTAACAATTATCAGCAGGATTATTCAATTCTTCCAATTGTGTCATATTTTCATAGCTCTGTGGTTGTCTTGTCTGCATGGTAGAGGGTCAAGGTATAGAGGTTTGTTGATGACTGACCAATAAAGAGGATTGGTCAGGCGGATAGGGTCCACAGTGAGGTGACCGTGATGGTGGCCTACCAGAAGGCAGCGGAAATGCTCCGAAGGTTGGTGATGGGGATGGATCATGACGTGGCGATGGAGACGGTCCAGGAGTTATTGATGGCGATGGACTGTAGCTGGCTGATCCATAGTTCATGGGTGGTGATTGGGCTGGAAAATGAGATGATGGAGGCATATATATGCCAGTTG
The DNA here is from genome assembly GCF_022605725.1 of Anthonomus grandis grandis. Classification (NCBI taxonomy): domain Eukaryota; kingdom Metazoa; phylum Arthropoda; class Insecta; order Coleoptera; family Curculionidae; genus Anthonomus; species Anthonomus grandis. Next base: position 41,074,177 of record NC_065567.1, read on the forward strand.
ATGGTGGCCCATATGAACTATAGACGTTCGTTGAGGATGTGTGAGGATGGCATGGTTGGAATTGATAATGAGGTTGCTGCGTTGCAAGAGAATGACGTCGTTGATGATAATTTTGAAAAAATTGTAATGTCATTAATTTGAATTCAAGCTTTGCTTGATCATTCAATTGCTTGTAATCCGGCAGCAATGACATCATGAAAAATTTGTCAGCATCGTCCTTTTCTGGAGGTTTTTCAGATTTTTCTATTGATTTAAGTAATTGTATCTGGAATGCTGTCATTTTCTTCGTACCCGGACGTAAACTGGCTTCTGGTGGTGACTGAATAAGTGTTGGATCTCTTGATGAGCCAGCAATGTCATCAGGAGTTTCTTCGTCCTGCTGTGAATTTTCATTGTCCTCTACGTCCTGGGTATCCATATTGCCTGATGTTTTTCTCTTATCAACGGTAGTCAATAAGAACTGCAATGAATCAGCGTAGATGTATTTCCGCATTTTCATCGCTGGATCTCCACCTTTCCCGCGGTTCAGAGATTTTAAGAAATTATCTCTCACATGGCGCCATTTATTTTTCATGTCATTCACTAAAAAAAAAATATATTTAATTATCGATTTTTTATATTAGATTTCTTATTATTATCTTAATTTATCTATTATGTTATAGATATAAAAAATAATTGGAATAATTTTTTTCCAGGTATTTGTCAACTGGTAACTCCTTTGCGGCCTTACAATTTGAATTTAATATTGCCCGGTGTACAATTGGAAAAATAATACGTGAAGTGTGCCGAGCTATTTGGACCTGCTTAAAAGATAGAGAAATGCCAGAACCCACTACAGAAATGTGGCTAGATATTGCCGATAAATTTTATATGAAAACTGATTTCCCAAATTGTGTTGGAGCTATAGATGGCAAACATATACGTTGTATAAATCCACATAATAGTGGTTCTAATTATTTCAACTACAAAAAATATTTTTCGGTCGTATTGATGGCTGTGGTCGATGCAAATTTAAGTTTTATTGCTATAAATGTTGGAGCCTATGGAAAGGAAGGAGATTCTACAGTATTCCGAGATAGTCCGTTGGGGAAAAAATTATACTCAGGAGCCTTGAATTTGCCACCACCTCGTTGTTTACCGAATACAGACGACAATCCTCAGCCATTTGTAATGGTTGGAGATGAAGCCTTTAAAATATCATCAAATTTGCTGCGCCCGTATCCATCTCGTAATCTTACTCCATGTAAAAGAGTGTTTAATTATCGCCTCTCACGATGCAGACGTACGGTAGAATGTGCTTTCGGTGTTTTATCAAATAAATGGCGCGTTTTTCATTCCGCCATATTAGTACAACCCGAATTCATTGACGATATTGTTAAGGCTTGCTGTATCTTACACAATTATGTACGTAAAAGAGATGGAATTAATTTCGAAGATATGGATACTTATTCATTAAGTGACATTGATAATTTTGGCGAATCAATAAGGGGCCAAGGTTTAGATATTAGAGATTATTTTGCAAATTATTTTATGGGTCCCGGGGCAGTCAGTTTTCAAGACAAATATATGTATTAATCCGTATGTATACGCTTATAGGTATATCACATTAAAAATAATAAAATTTATTCATGTTACACTCAATAAATAAAATAAAATAAAATCTAGTGAATCTTAGTTATTAATATTATCTTACCTTTCTTGTTTCGTTCCTCCGCTGTCATGACCTCCCAATTTTCATACATCACCGCACCACAAGAAACCCAAGCCTTCTCTCTGGAGTCTTTATTACTATACTCCTTCGTCGCTTTGTCCCAAAGCACAGGTTGATCTTGTATAGAAATTATAAATTTGTCGGTATCGAACATGTTGCGCGGAGTAGATTTTCAAAAGGAAAAACACTTGAATTTTTGTTATATATTTAAGCGAGTACCGTACTCGTAAGTATCTGCGAATGCAACTGAAATGTCTGAGGAATGTAAGTCAAAATGCTTGACACCGCGCGTTTCAACCGGAAGGTGGAACATCATACATTGAAGTACGTGTGTTGCCCAGGATGATCCGGTTATCCGGCGCGCGGTCTTGCCGCAGCAAGCTGCGGCGCTGATCCGTCGATCCGGCATTGACGCATCCATGTATCGTCTTCTATTAAAACCTATGTGTTGTCGTGACGATCCGGCGCCGGACCGTTTTCGCCGGACCGTTCATACCGGATCGTGTATACCCGGCCTTACGCCGAAGACGCCTTCAAAGGAGAACTACAGCATGTGGATACCACAAGCCGATCAAACCGGAGACGGTCGTACCAGTTTGAATGAAAAATTCGGTTATTAATTAAAGAAACAACAAAATCAAGTTTATTAATATTTTATTATTATTATTATTTAGTGTCCACTTAACTATAAAGATTCAAAGCGTTCTATTCCTAACAGTCTATTGGATACAATAAATGGTACTTATTAAATATCACATAGGAAAATTTTATTTATTTGCTCTTTCTCCTTACGAAAATATATGGGGTAAGTATAGTTATAAATGAAATCTCTATCTTTAATACCAAAAAAGTACTGCAAAATTTACGATCTTATAAAGTACTCGTTAATGGTAAAAAACTGAAATTTCGATTTTTTTCCAAAACTACAATTTTTTTAGTTTTTTATTATTACGTACAAGGTGCCCCTTTGTAAGGAATACTTGACAGTTTTTAAATGAAAGCTCTATCTTTAATAACAAAAAAGTTATGCAAAATTTACGATCTAATAAAGTACATCTTAATTGTAAAAACCGAAATTTCGATTTTTCTCAAAAACTATAAATTTTTCAGTTTTTGATAATTACGTACAAGGTGCCCCTTTGCAAGGAGTACTTGGCAGTTTTTAAATGAAAGCTCTATCTTTAATAGCAAAAAATTAAGCAAAATTTACGATCTAATAAAGTACATGTTAATTGTAAAAAACCGAAATTCCGATTTTTCTCAAACACTACAATTTTTTTAGTTCTCGATTATTACGTACAAGGTGCCCCTTTGCAAGGAATACTTGACAGTTTTTTAATGAAAGCTCTATCTTTAATAACAAAAAAGTTATGCAAAATTTTCGATATAGTAAAGTACATGTTAATTGTAAAAAACCAAAATTTCGATTTTTCTCAAAAACTATAAATTTTTCAGTTTTTGATAATTACGTACAAGGTGCCCCTTTGCAAGGAGTACTTGGCAAATTTTAAATGAAAGCTCTATCTTTAATAATAAAAGAGTTATGCAAAATTTACGATCTAATAAAGTACATGTTAATTGTAAAAAATCGAAATTTCGATTTTTCTCAAAAACTACAATTTTTTCAGTTTTTGGTAATTATGTACAAGGTGCCCCTTTGCAAGGAGTACTTGGCAGTTTTTAAATGAAAGCTCTATCTTTAATAGCAAAAAAGTTATGCAAAATTTACGATCTAATAAAGTACATGTTAATTGTAAAAACCGAAATTTCGATTTTTCTCAAAAACTATAAATTTTTCAGTTTTTGGTAATTATGTACAAGGTGCCCATTTGCAAGGAGTACTTGACAGTTTTTAAATGAAAGCTCTATTTTTAATAACAAAAAAGTTATGCAAAATTTACGATCTAATAAAGTACATGTTAATTGTAAAAAATCGAAATTTCGATTTTTCTCAAAAACTACAATTTTTTCAGTTTTTGGTAATTATGTACAAGGTGCCCCTTTGCAAGGAGTACTTGGCAGTTTTTAAATGAAAGCTCTATCTTTAATAGCAAAAAAGTTATGCAAAATTTACGATCTAATAAAGTACATGTTAATTGTAAAAAACCGAAATTTCGATTTTTCTCAAAAACTATAAATTTTTCAGTTTTTGATAATTACGTACAAGGTGCCCCTTTGCAAGGAATACTTGACAGTTTTTAAATGAAAGCTCTATCTTTAATAACAAAAAAGTTATGCAAAATTTACGATCTAATAAAGTACATGTTAATTGTAAAAACCGAAATTTCGATTTTTCTCAAAAACTATAAATTTTTCAGTTTTTGGTAATTATGTACAAGGTGCCCCTTTGCAAGGAGTACTTGACAGTTTTTAAATGAAAGCTCTATTTTTAATAACAAAAAAGTTATGCAAAATTTACGATCTAATAAAGTACATGTTAATTGTAAAAAATCGAAATTTCGATTTTTCTCAAAAACTATAAATTTTTCAGTTTTTGGTAATTATGTACAAGGTGCCCCTTTGCAAGGAGTACTTGACAGTTTTTAAATGAAAGCTCTATTTTTAATAACAAAAAAGTTATGCAAAATTTACGATCTAATAAAGTACATGTTAATTGTAAAAAATCGAAATTTCGATTTTTCTCAAAAACTATAAATTTTTCAGTTTTTGGTAATTATGTACAAGGTGCCTATTTGCAAGGAGTACTTGACAGTTTTTAAATGAAAGCTCTATTTTTAATAACAAAAAAGTTATGCAAAATTTACGATCTAATAAAGTACATGTTAATTGTAAAAAATCGAAATTTCGATTTTTCTCAAAAACTATAAATTTTTCAGTTTTTGGTAATTATGTACAAGGTGCCCCTTTGCAAGGAGTACTTGACAGTTTTTAAATGAAAGCTCTATTTTTAATAACAAAAAAGTTATGCAAAATTTACGATCTAATAAAGTACATGTTAATTGTAAAAAATCGAAATTTCGATTTTTCTCAAAAACTATAATTTTTTAAATTTTTGATAGTTACGTATAAGGTGCCCCTTTGCAAGGAATACTTGACAGTTTTTAAATAAAAGCTCTATCTTTAATAACAAAAAAGTTATGCAAAATTTACGATCTAATAAAGTACATCTTAATTGTAAAAACCGAAATTTCGATTTTTCTCAAAAACTATAAATTTTTCAGTTTTTGGTAATTATGTACAAGGTGCCCCTTTGCAAGGAGTACTTGACAGTTTTTAAATGAAAGCTCTATTTTTAATAATAAAAAAGTTATGCAAAATTTACGATCTAATAAAGTACATGTTAATTGTAAAAAATCGAAATTTCGATTTTTCTCAAAAACTCTAAATTTTTCAGTTTTTGGTAATTATGTACAAGGTGCCCCTTTGCAAGGAGTACTTGACAGTTTTTAAATGAAAGCTCTATTTTTAATAACAAAAAAGTTATGCAAAATTTACGATCTAATAAAGTACATGTTAATTGTAAAAAATCGAAATTTCGATTTTTCTCAAAAACTATAAATTTTTCAGTTTTTGGTAATTATGTACAAGGTGCCCCTTTGCAAGGAGTACTTGACAGTTTTTAAATGAAAGCTCTATTTTTAATAACAAAAAAGTTATGCAAAATTTACGATCTAATAAAGTACATGTTAATTGTAAAAAATCGAAATTTCGATTTTTCTCAAAAACTATAAATTTTTCAGTTTTTGGTAATTATGTACAAGGTGCCCATTTGCAAGGAGTACTTGACAGTTTTTAAATGAAAGCTCTATTTTTAATAACAAAAAAGTTATGCAAAATTTACGATCTAATAAAGTACATGTTAATTGTAAAAAATCGAAATTTCGATTTTTCTCAAAAACTATAAATTTTTCAGTTTTTGGTAATTATGTACAAGGTGCCCCTTTGCAAGGAGCACTTGACAGTTTTTAGATGAAAGCTTTATCTTTAATACTAAAAAAGTTATGCAAAATTTTCGATCTAATAAAGTACATGTTAATTGTAAAAAACCGAAATTTCGATTTTTTTCTTCCATATCAGGCACTCACACTTTTGGTAAAGTTTAATTTAATTCGTTAAATAATTACTGCATGAAAATCACCGGCGGTCAATATGTATAAGGCTGTTAGCGGTTAGCTTTTTTTTCAAAACCTACTTGTAAGTGTGTGTAGGTACTACTGAGCGTACTTCTTTCCGATTTTGGCAATGCAGTTGGCATGCATTGTGCAAGGTCAGTAAGGTTACAAGCCCGCAAAACAATGTGCGTATTTTCGCGGAAAAATGTATTTTTAATAAAATAGTTAATTATTAAAGAACCATCCTATGATTTCCCAATTTAAACATTCCGAAAAATAATTAGAAAAAAAAGAAAAATATTCAATATTAATTAATCTTGGATTGATATCCAACACTGTTATTCATAGGAAAGCGAAGAAAAAAAATCAATAGGGATAAGAACAGGTTTTATTTTTTTTAAGACCTATGGGTCTGAGAAAAATATGGTGTATATAAAAGTTGTTTAAAATAATAACGACTTTGCCTAGAACGAGAAATTTTTCTTTTATTTTCTCATTTTCTCCAAATCTATGAAAAATTTTGGGTTTTTTAATATAGCAATAGATGCTCTCTTCGAAACCAAATCAAAAAGGGTTTTACATGTTTTTTCGAAATGTGAACCTAATAGAAGTTATTAACAATTTTTTGATTTTTGACTAGAAAATTTTCAAAATTTTTAAAAGTTATCAGGAACTAAAAAAAAATGTATTATGTATCAAGCAAGAATGGATAAAATGAAAAAAGGTTTAAGACAAAAGTTTCAATTTTCCATAGGAAAGCTAGGAAAACAATTATTTTCATTAAAAAAATCAATAGGGATAAAAACAGGTTTTAATTTTTTTTGAATTACCTATGGGTCTGAGAAAAATATAATTTATATAAAAGTTGTTTAAAGTAATAAGGACTTTGCCTAGAAGATTTTCCTTGTATTTCCCATACAGTGGGGAAAAAACCCCCTTCAGCTTTCAAGATAAACTTCAATAAAAACCTCACAGCAAATGAAACATTACCAGTAAAAACCCTTTTGCAACAAAGTCGCAAAAGACTTTGACAGGGTTGAAAAATGAACATTTTACTCCTCACTACCCCTAAACAACATGTCAATGGGGAAGAAAGCAAACAATTTATTCAAATTTAAACATATTTTATTACAATACTCAGACAAACTTAATTATAATAAAAACCACAAGTAAAAATAAAAGCCCGGGGAGCCGGGGAAATCGTAGCGGTGCGGCTCGGCGCCTGACCTGTTATAAGTTTGTACGTTAGTTTTTACGGCAAACGCAAGATGGTAGCGCAATTTTAAGTTCCGTCTACTGTCCATAGATGTCTCAAATTTTTAATTGACTTTAGGTGTTTCCCCACTTTTATTCAACTTAAAGTTGACAAATAAAGTTGGCAACTTTATTGTTTTGTTTTGATGTTGATGAGGTTATGGTTATGGTATGTTGTAGCGTTATACGCGTTTAATTTATCATCCGCTGATCTGGCAAATTATTATATATTTTGTCTTTGCTGTAAAAAAAATAGTTTATTTGCTGTGATATCATGTCAAAGAGAAGTGCGATATGGTAATATTTTTCAATAGTGGACAATGATAAAAAAGTTGCCAAATGTGATGTGTGTAAACAAAACATGTACTATAAGTATTTTGTTTCTAATATGAAAAAGCACTTTAAAAAAAAGCATCCAGATATTAAGGTGGATTTTGGTTCCCAGAATTCTTCAATACATGTCGAACAGCATGGTAATTTTGGTTTGGAGGATGAAGATTTAAATGCAAAGAGCGGTTCTAGCAAGACTGAAGTAAATAGTCAGGCATTAGCTACCGTTGCAACAACAAGTCAGGACAAAAATCAGATTAATGTTGAGGTAAGTGGCAGCAGCACTTACCTACATCTACTAGCCTTGTATCTGCCACCAATACTACATCCACCAGTAAAATGATCTCTGTGCCTAGCACATCCTCATATCAAGGTTCAATGAAAAATTTTTTAACAAAAAAAATTACTTCTAGTTTAAAATTAAAACTAGATAAGGAGATTTTGGGTTTATTTATTTATGACTACCAACCCTTTAGTATTGTGGAAGATAGGGGGTTTAAATCTTTTATAAATAAACTTAATCCTTCATATGTTTTGCCAAATCGTCATACCATATCGGCTTCAATGATTCCATTGGAATATGAAAAATGCTTACAAGAAGCAAAGGAAGAAATAAAAAAAGTTGTGAATATTTGTTTAACAACAGATTACTGGACATCCGTGAAAAATGAAAGTTATATGGCAATAACTGGCCATTATATTGACGAAAATTTTATCATGAATTCTGTTTTATTATGTTGTGAAAAAATGGAAGAAAGTCACACATCCGCAAATTTAGCAGCACGAATAAAAAGAGTTCTTAAAGAATGGGGATTGGAAAAAAAGGTTATTCTAATTGTGTCAGATAATGCCAGCAATATAAAAAATACCGTTTTAAAGGAAATAGGCTTGAAATGGTTTGGGTGCTTGTGCACATACATTAAATTTAATAGTTCAAGATGCGTTAAAACTTCAGCAACCTTTAATACAGAAGGTAAAAGACATAGTTTCTTACTTTCGGAAAAGCACGTTGGCAAATTCGAAATTAGAAAATTTTCAACGGAATAGATCAACCCAAAAAACTTGTACAAGAGGTAGCTAGAAGGTGGAATTCAACATTCCATAGTATGGAAAGATTTAGCGCACTGAAAAATCCAATAAAGTCTACATTGGGGTTATTAAATGAGCGACTTCCTCAGATATCTCCGGATGAATGGTTAGTTGTTAAAGAACTGTGTGATGTACTAAAACATTTTGATGAGGCTACACGATCTGTCAGTGGTGAAAATTATATATCGGCTTCATTAGTAATAGTTTTACAACGTGAACTTCTCAATGTCTGCGAAACTTAAAACGAAACGTTAACGAAAAATTAAAACTTGCGGGACTTACGGTCGAAACAATTACGGTTGTGGAATGTTTGGAAGATGGTTTGAGACAACGCGTAGGAAATATTGAATACAGTAATACCATGGCTTTGTGTACTCTATTAGATCCAAGATTTAAGACTTTCGCATTTAGACACCAGGACGCTGTCGAAAATATTAAGAAGTGTTTAACTAATGCGGTTGCCGATATAATTGGTAGAAATATTGACAAAGAACAAGTTCAAGCTCAACAATCTAAGGATATTGTTCTTAATAATGTTGAAATTGATGTACCGCCAAAAAGCCTAACCTTATGGGATTGCCTTGACGAGAGAGTTTCTAGTCATAAACCTAAATTTACTACTTCAAGCAGATATGGAGGTTCAAAGATACTTTGAAGATGAAATGTTACCTCGCCAAGGCAATCCATTTGAATGGTGGCAAAAGAATTATTATAAATATCCTAGCTTAAGTAAACTTTTTAAACAAAAATGTTGCGCTCTTGGTTTCTCTGTGCCTTGCGAAAGATTGTTTTCGAATTTCATGACAAATTAAGTATGCTTTTATTTCTCAATACACAGGTTTTAAGCATTAATAATTTGTTTGTTGATTTAAAAGCATTAACAATTTAAAGAGTAATGTTTAGGTTTTTTTCGTGTTAGAGCTTATCTGTACTCTTTACGGCTTTCAGCATCTCTGTTGAAGTTGTTCATTTATAACAATTTCAATAAGTTAGATAAAAAGAATTTATTTTTGAGGATTTATTTATCTTTTGTTATATTTTATTTCTTTATCAGCATGTTTGTCATATTTTTTTAAGTTACATGTTACATATTTATATGTTCCTATATTTAAGACTGATTGATACTGAGAAATTAAAAGTGTCGGGTTTATGTTTTTTTTAAGCAAAATATAATTTAAATTTTTGTTATTTCTGTGGTTTTATTTCAAAAACAGTATTTATATAGGTTATAAAAATACACATTTGTAGTTACGTATATTTCTTTTAACGTTTTATTTAATTTTTGTAATGCGGTCTATTTCATTTCATTTAAATGTGAACGCGCTAACCCGCTAAGTAACTCTTGCACATCATAAAAAAAAGCGTATGTATACCCACTCAAATACGGTTATGCGTTATACACCTATTTACACCCATACAATAAAAATCAAATAGTACAATCGAACTGTTAAAATAAATACCTAATACTTTTTATAGGTACAAAAAAATCAGTTACGATTTTTAGTAAGTACCACCATCAAACAAATTCAAAATTCGAATCGAATCAGTTTTACTTTTAAAGCGGATTTAGTCGGAACTGTTTTCGGCACTGTTTTATATTTCGATGCGGATCAGTCCCACGAGTCTGACACCAGGGATCAGTTTGGGTATTAGACAGCCATCCCTAAAATAGCGTGTTTGAATCGGGTATTGGGCCTCAAGGAGCCATATTAGGCCGATAAAATTAATAAATTTAGACCCTTAGATATCCAGAGCACCTTATATTTTTGTTTGTATGGAATTGTTTAGGGTTTTAAGGATGTTTACCTTCCCTAACAGCAAGTTTAAGTAGATTTTCTTAGGAAAGTTTTGAATGAGCCTCCAAGGTTTATACATAAGCTTGAAGCTTGTTTCACCCCCTTTAAGAATGTGTAGATCACTTTACCAAATTATTCCAAAAAAACTTGATTTTTTTCCAAGTTTTGTGGTTAACTCTATCACTCGAGATACCCACCATACTCACAGGTCCAAAAACTTCTCTTCTGAGTAACAGATTTTCTTCATTTTGGTGTTGAAAGCTTTAGAAGACTTTTCTGCAACTTTGAAGGCATAATTCAGTCACATGGGTTGAGCAGAATTGACTTAATCTGCAAATTTTTCAACGGTCCATCAAAAAAATCCTGTCTTGGTACAAAGTGAAATAACTTTTGATCTATCTATCAGATTTGCCTGATTCTAGCCTTAAAAGCTTTGGATTAACGTTCTGAATCGTTTAAGACATAAACCATTTAAATTGGTCCCATAGAACTGCTATTGTATACAAATATGTTAAAATTCTACATTCCCAAATCATTTTTGTATAAGGTTTAATATCTTCTCTTCTGATGTACAGATTTTCTTGATTTTGGTATTGACGTTTTGCAAAGTGCAACTATTAAGACACAAATTATTTAAACTGGATCAGCAGAAGTGCATTAATAAGTATATTTATAAAAATGTATCGAGAAAACCACTTCTTTTGTTCAAAGTGAAATAACTTCCGTTGTTTTCATCAGATTTGCTTGATTTTTGTTTTAAAAGCTTAAGGCAACTTTTACGACAAGAATTAGTACAATTGGATTTGCAGCACTGCATTTATAAGTGCATTTGTAAAAATCTACCAAGAAAACTTTTCTTTTATATTAGTGAAATAACTTTTGTTCTTTTGAACAGATTTGATTTATTTTAGTCTTGAAAGCACACTCGCAACTTTTAAGATATAAATAATTTAAATCGGATAGACAGAACAGGTTTTATTTAAGAAATGTCATGCCACCCTAAGAGAGATTTTTTTCTACAAAATTTAGTGTTTTCAGATATATATAAAGCAGTTTCACTTTTGTGCAAAAGAAAGTCCAATTTTTGAAAGTTTTGTGGTTACTTCCATCACCCGAGTGTGTAGTAATGTGATTTTCTTGTTAATAAATTTATTTATTTTAATGTTAAAGGCTTTGGAAGACATATTCCAAAGCTTTCAAGACATAAATGACTCAAATCAGATTAATATAACTGACTTTAGAGGCAAATTTGTAAAAACCTTTTGAGTGACCTTCCATTTTGTACAAAAAGGAATAACTTCTGTTCTTCTGAATAAATTTACTTGACTTTTGCTTTGAAAGTTTTTAAACAGGGTGCTGCAACTTTTAAGACATGAATCATTCAATTCGCTTCAGTAGAACTGTTGCAAAACGTCGTTTTAAAGCTTTCAAGACTAAAATCGAGTAAATAGGTCAAGAAGAAGAGAAGTTATTGCACCTAGTATAAAAATAGGGTTCAACTAAAATGTTTTTCATAATTTTCTATATAAAATCTATTTAATTTTTTTATTTTATGAGTTTATATAGAAAATTATGAAAAACATTTTAGTTTAACCCTATTTTTGTACTAGGTGCAATAACTTCTCTTCTTTTTGACCTATTTACTCGATTTTAGTCTTGAAAGCTTTAAAACGACGTTTTGCAACATTCAATACATCATTCATTTAAATTAGTTCTGTAGAACTGTTTTTATGCACAAATTTGTGAAAATCATGTACTCCTAATTCTCATAAGGTGCAACATCTCCCCTTCTATCCAACGGAATTTCTTCATTCTTGCACCAAAACGTCCTCAAAACTTCCCTTCAAATTTCAATATAAAAAAACATTAAAATCGGCGTATCAAAAGGAGTCTTTTATTCAACTTTTACCTCTAACATTTTTTTGCAGACACCTCATCCACTGGAGGAGCCATTGAGGTACCAAAGGAGACAAAAGAGCAGAGCAACTCTTCCAGATCGTAAAAAAGAAAAGGTGTAAGATTAAAAATAAAACTATTCATTAGTTATCTATTGTTTAATTGATCCCAATAGACCAGGGACAAAGTAATAAATCAACATTCAAAGCATAAGAACTACAGAACTAGAGAGAATAAAACACATTTTTATTTGTATTAAGGGTCAGGGGCAATGTTAGATTAGGGAAGTTATACGGTAATCCAACGGTTTTGTTTTAGTTTCTTCCTTCTGAATCCAACGATTCCTTTCCCAAAGTCGAAGCTCTCATATTAGCCGAGATAATAAATTTTAGTTTCCATATTATTTCCCTTCATATCGCACTTGCTTCGTTTAAAAGAGAAAAGGCTGCTTATCTAGAAGAGCTTCAAAGTGATAAGTCTAGTAAATTACTTTGGCGTGGTTTAAGACATCTTAATATTGGATGCCCTTGAGGTGATTCTGAACTTCCATCCAATTTAATAGATTCAAATGTAATTAATTATTTCTTCGTTAGTGTATTTAATAAGTCAAATAATTGCTTTGAGAAAATACATTTTTATTTGCATAAGAAGTTTAGTAATATTAGTTTTAACTTTTTCCTTGTTGATTAATATTCAGTGAAAAATATATTTAACGCAATAAAATTAATGACAATATTACTTTTTCAATGGTAAAGATGTATTTACCATTTTATCATTGACCCTATTACTAATATAATAAATAGTTGTTTGTTAACGGGTTATTTCTCTGAAGCATGGAGGGAGTCGACTCATCATTCCTTCTAAAGTTTCTAATCCACAAAATTTACGTTTATTGAGTGTAGGAGTCTTGGCAAAAGTGGTCTATATACAGTTTGCTACTAAACCTGACATCCAACAATATACTTCCTCCTCAGCAGTCGGGATTTAGGACTGGACATGGCACAACTAGTGCACTCTTGAATATTACTGACAATATCATTCAAGCGCTTAACCAAAAACTTTCTGTTATCATGATGTCTTTTGATGACTTAAAGGCCTATAGTAGACCATGACTTAATTATTGCCAAACTGATGTATTATGGGTGCAACGATATAGCCAACTGTTCTGAGTCAAAACATCTACTATCAGGGGTACCTCAAGGATCTATCCTTATGGGCCTCTTTTATTTCTTGTTTACACGTCAGACCTACCAAAGGTTTTAAATTTATCAGAAATTCACCAATATGCCGACGATACGCAGGTTCTCCACTACTTCGATCCCAACGATAATTTAATATTAATCCAGCCAAAACTAAAATGATACTATTTTCAAATAAAAATGTTTGTAAAAATATTATTTCATCCGTTAAATAACAACTAAATAACACATCAATTCCTTTTTCTGATATGAAGGTTCTTGGAATGACTTTAGATAGCTCTTTGCAGTTCAGAGAACATATGCAAAAAAAGGTGTTATTTAAGAATGCGTATGCTTCATGCTAACAAATTAATGTTAAATTATAAGACTAGGAAAAAACTTACTGAAGTTTTTGTTTTATCCATTATCCAATATTGTTTGATAGTTTATTTTCCCTGTTTAGATCAACAGGCACATTACCGTTAACAACGTATTTAAAACACCTGTTGCCGATTTATTTTTAATTTAAGAAGGTTTATTCATGTCTCTCAAGGCATTTATAATTTAAAATGGCTCAAAATATTGTATTTATTTAAGTTTTTATTGTCTACATTTCTATACCGTTTATATAATACCCGAAGCCCCAAATATCTATATGAAAAACTTTTACCTAGAAATCGAGTACATGGTCGAAATATTAGACATAATACCCTCACTATGCCACACCATTCAACTGCTCTGTTTACCAGTTCTTTTACGTACAATTTTTTTTATAATAGTCAAAATCCGGCTATAATAATCATATCTTGGCTTCTATGGGCAGTATTTGCAAAATCTAACGGTTCTGTCCTTCTGAACCCAACGAGTAATTCGCAAAGTCGTAGCTCTCATATTAACCGAGATAATAATTTTTAGTTTCTATATATGTGCTCTAAAAACCCAAATTATGTCGATATCTCGGCTTCTCAAGATAGCGTTATGACGACTAATCCTAGAGTCGCGAGAACGATGGCATTTTTAAATGGTATGGTCACTGGTCTTGGTGTTCGGACAACCAGCCCTGCAAGATCTGTAGGTCTCCCACGCGACCTACGAGAACGAGAGGTGAAGGCATTAATGCGCAGTCTAAGGAAATTGATGAAGTCCCTTTCAGACAAAAGTCCGGGAGGCTCCTGCAACCATCTGTGAGCCTCGGGGACGAGAGGGGCCACCCGCAGTCCATGCCCATCAATAGACCGACGCAACCTCTTGGACCACATCCTATGAATGTCATCGTGGCGGCCAAATAAATTGCCGCTGATCGTAAGCCGCTTGTCACACAGTCTCGAGCAAGCATCGGTTTCGACAAGTCAAAGGAATTTAGGAATTTATTCACTGATAAGAAGCGTGTTTACATTTTTTCTTTATACAGTTCGCATTATATTAAAAAAAAAAAGGATAAGTCCAGACAAAAAATAAAAATAGGGACTCACCAGAGCAACCCAAAAAACGCTCAGCAAGCTCTACCAGCTCAAAAAGGGATAGGTCACCCGGTAAGTCCCTTTCCCCCTTAACAAAAAAATCACATTCCCTCCAACTCTTAACAACGGAAAATAGTACTTTAAAAAATGAAATTGCTGAACTCCGCAGCTGTTTAAGGGGTATAGAGAGTAAAACAAAACAGCAAAATTAAGTCAACCAGATCCTTAATAATGAAAACAACAAACTAAATGAAATAAATACCTCTCTTAAAATTGATATTGAAAGACAAACCGAAAAAAACTCTTACCTTAATACTAAAATAAATACTTTAACCACTCAAAATAATGACTTAAGTGACCAGGTTGTCCATCTCAAAGAAGAATTGGCTACAATTTCCTGCGAAAATGCCAAAATTAAACTTGAAAATTTAACCCTTAAAAATAATATGGACAACCTGTCCACTAATCTAAAAAATCTGGAGATAAAACTTAATTTACTGTCCGAGGAGAACATGCATTTGTCTAATAAAATAAAGAATAAAGCGTTTGATTATAGGGAAACCCGCAGCGCAGAGGTAAGCGCACATGGGGATCTCTTGCCCCCCACTCCAACCCACGCTGGGTTTTCCCCCCAGTGTGGTGGGGAGACTGAGGGTGAAGGTTCCTCAACTTCTTTCCCCTCCGGGACTGAAGTCAACCACCCACCCCAAAATCCCATCCCTATTTTTCACTTCCAAAAGCCACCCCTAACAAACTAATTCACAAATGGAAACAGACTTTCCCCCTTTAAAACCACCACAAAAAACCCTCCTCTTAAAGCCACTCCCCTCACAAAATCACCCCTCAACCCTCCAAACCCGTCCGCCCGGAAACCCAATCGATCCCACCTGTAATCCTACGCAACACCACCAACTGGGTGCGTACGCATTCTTGGTTAATGCAAGAAAGGATCACATTTGATAAAATAACAAACCACCGTCTCGGTCTGGCCTTGTACCCACGCACCTCACTGGATCACCGTAAAACCACCAGGACCCTTAGGGACCACAATCTAGAATTTCACTCATACTTCCTAGAAGAGGATAGAAAACTGATTGTGGTTGCTAAGAGTTTGAATAACCGTATGACTCTTGAAGAGATCACAGAAGACTTAAAGGCAAAAGGGTTCGATCCAGAGGAGGTGGGTTGGCTCAGAGCTGGGCCCAAAAGAAATATAATCACAAACATCCTAAGATTCCTAGTCCCAAACACCCAATCCCATATCTACACTGTTCAAGAAATTAACTGTATAAGAATAAGCAAATTTCGCAGTGCCAGAGATGCCTCGAATGGGGGCATTCCCTGCAAAATTGTGCTGCAAAGCCAAAATGCAAGAAATGCGGTGGAGAGCACTCACCCAAATACTTCCGTTGTCCAAAAAACCCTAACTTCATCAAATCCCAAAGACAACCCTACGCACAAGCCATAAATTCTCACCAAACTCCCGCCCCTCCAGCTCATCCCATCTCTACCCAGAATCCCTCAAAAAACCGTACCCCAGACACAACCTAGAAGCCTCAACCCTTTACTGCAATTAATCCCTCTAACCGAGAACCCCGAAATCCTAAACCAAAAAATTGACATGATCCTAAACACCCTTATTAATAAAATTTCCGCTAACCCTCTCCTAAAAACCCTTTTTACCTAAACCCTTTCTCAAATTCAAAAGATGCAGGACGAAAACTCACACTGACACAAACATCCACCAAATGACTATTCTGTCATGGAACACCAATTCAGTCTTTCCCAAAAGATTTAAATTGGCAGATTTCATGACAGAAAACAACAATGACATAGTTCTGCTTCAAGAAACTATGCTCAGACCCCACACAAACTGGACCATAACTAATCAAATCCAAAATTCCTCACCAAATTGCACAAAATTCCACACTTCCATATCAATCAAATTTGCCAACAAAACCTTAAAAATTATCTCCATCTATAGACCACCCAAACAACCTTTTTCCGCAGAAATCCTTGATTCTCTCCTTGACCATCCTTCTAATCCCATCCTACTGGCCGGTGATTTCAATGCAACATCCACATCGTGGGGTTGCAGAAGAAATAACCAGGCCGGTAAAACTCTCCTAGACTACTCACAGTCCAATCTCATAACTATCCATGCTCCTCCAGAATCTTCCCATGATCATTATAATGGTCAAGATATCCTAGATCTAGCCATCACCAAAAACCTTCCCCATAATATCCAAATAAAAAACTCTGACGACCTTTCTACCTCCGATCATTCCCCTATAATTATTACCCTTTCTAACCTTCTTATTTCCATTTCTCTCCCTACAAAAAGAATCACTAATTGGACCCGCTTTAATAACCTTCTTAAAAAAACCCTCCCTCCCCCCCCATAAACAGTTCCCTAAACCCCTCCCAGATAAACAAAAGCATCCTTTCTCTTTCAAATAACATCCTTTCTGCACTCGAAAACTCATCCTCAATAATCCCCATCCCTCAAAAAAATCCCCACGTCCTCCCTTATAACATTAAGTCCCTCATTAAAAAAATAAATCGCCTCATGAAAATGTACCGCAAATTCCTAGACCCATCCAAAAAAGCAGAAGCCAAACTCTTATCAAAATCTATCCTGTGGCTTTGTAAAGGGACTCTCCACAGTTCACCAACTGTGCAGAGTCCAGCAGAGCATCATTGACTCCCTAAATCGTTCCCATTCCACCCTCATACGGGCTCTGGACGTTGAAAAGCGTTTAACCGAGTCTGGCATGAGGGTCTAATCCATAAAATGCATTCCTTTAACTTCCCATTGAATATCACTAAAATTATCCTCTCTTTCCTAAATAAACGTTCCTTTCAAGTCAAAATTAACAACATCCACTCCCCTATCCGCAATATTAACGCAGGTGTTCCTCAAGGCTCACCTCTGTCCCCTATCCTTTATACAGTTACCAAGCCGATTTACCAAAAACGCCCCGAACCCAAATAGCCCTCTACGCTGACGACACCCTGATCTATGTATCCTCTAAAAACCTTAAAACAATCCATTTATATCCAATCCCATATGAGCCTTATATCCGAGTGGTCTAGCCGATGGAGGATCAAAATCAACGCAGATAAAACTGAAGCGATTTTGGTCTTCCGCGAGGCGAGACCGCTCAATCCCCCCCATAAAAATCCACAACTCCCCGGTCCCATACAAAAACCAACTCAAATACTTGGGTTTTTATCTCGACCATAAAATATCCCTAAAACCTCACATAACTAAAACTCTCTCCATCTGTAACAAAATCTTTTGCTAAGCAAAAAAAGTCCCTTCTCCCTCAAAAACAAATTGCTCCTCTACACCCAAATTATAAGACCTAAACTCCTTTACGCCGCCCCTTTGTTCATAAACTGCCTCAAAACCCACCTACAAAAGCTCCAAGTTTTCCAAAACAAAATATTAAGAATAATTACTGACGCTCCATGGTTCATTAGAACCGCCGACCTTCACGCAGACCTAAACTTAGACACGATTAAACAACACTTAATAAAGACACACACAAAATTCAAAGACAAACTCACAACCGATAATAGTGAAAGTTCTATAACGAACTAACGGGGTTTACCTAACAAAACCCAGACCAGACAAAGCATCTTTTGAAAACCTTTTTCCACACTAATGCCCACTACAAGCTCCTCCCATTCATCTCCTGTCCTAAACCCCGCCCCTCATCAACAGCACTCCAGTCCCGCATATAATCGACGCGCTAAATTCACCTACCGCGCTATTAACGGTCCGAACACCCATCAGACCGCATAAACATAATGCACTGTTTTGTCTCGGATACGGATTGAGATCTTCCAGAGTAAATGTCTCAGATGTTTGATTCTTTTCTTTAATTCCTTTTTAAAGCCAATAATATATAATATTAATAATTAAATAAATTAAACAAATCATACATTAAGTATTAGTTTTGTGCCCTTTAGCAGCTGCGAAGGCAGTTCCCGGCCTTTGCACTCCATTCCTTCCATACACACACCTTCCCCTCCCTTCCCGATATTAATCCTTTCTCTCCCCTGTTCCTCGTTGCTCAGGAAGCAGAGCCATAAATAAAAAGAAGCCTGTCTAAAGTCCCTAAGCTGACATGTGACAGCAAGTCATAGAAAGGGCAACACCCACGCCAGGGTACGCCCGGTTTGCAACGCCATAGATAAGCCGCTTGTCACACTCATCCAACTCTTTTACGAACAAAGGAAAGAGAATCACACCCTGCTTAACATCACCAAAAAAAAAATTGAAAAAGTTTGAAAAAAGCCAAAAACAATTATTTATATCACCCTTTACCGAACGACTCTTTTAATATGATAATTCCAGTTTCCAAATATTTAATATTAAATAAGCAAAGTCATGTATTTTTTAAGAAATCTTGTAAAGAAATCATTTCGGAAGAATTCCTTTGCTACGAAACCAATCCCATGAATTCCAACGATGATTCTCCATGTGAAATCAATTATCAACTTCTAAACTTTTCACAAAAGCTGTAAACAACATCTGTGACTTAAACTGCGGATTTAGTATAATATTCTAAAGATACCACTGACAGAAGTTCACTCGCTGCGAAAAATGTCCTCCGGGATGTAATGCCTGTACTCTTAAAATAGGATATGGGTATAATTAAAAATCAATCAAAATGCGCCAAACAATTTGATGACAGATATGCAGAGTTCTAGCGATCTTCCTTGTATACTCGTCTCAGAGTTTTCTTCGATTGCTTGTAGCACCGCGTTCTCAATTTCAGGGGTTCTGACAGTTCGAGGTCTACCTTCCGGAGTATCTTTCTTGAAACAACTGGTCTGGCTTCTGTTGCATTGCCATCGGCGAGGCCATATACGAAATGCATTGCTGCCATTTCTTCATTGGTAGAATTTGTTATTGATGTTCTAGAAAACAAAACCTTTTCTTCCATTGTATTCAGAATTAAAAATGCTATTAAACTTTTTAAATGGGGGTGACATTTGAAAAGAAAAAGTTAGGGGTGGTTTCTCAGACGAATTAGTTAGGGGTAGTTTCGAAAATATTTTTGAAAAGAGCATTGTCTCCCATAAAAATCGAATTTTGAAAATTTCAAAAATAGCGAAGTTCTATGTTGTTAAAAGCATTTTGGGACACCCGATATATTAAATACATCGCTATCAATTCGTTATATTAGAGAAAAAAACATGTTCCATACTACTGATTTTTTGTTTTGTTGTAAAATTACCAATTCATCGCTTCCGAATTTTACGTAATTTATCGATTTTATATAACTCCTATGAAGGGTAAATTAAACTTTAACAAACTTGGAATCACAAAATGCAATTGTTTGTTCATAATTATATTTTCTCGGACTTGCTTGTTTCATTTCTTCCTATATAAACAAAAAATATACGTATTTTGGTAAACATGCATAATTAGTATAATTAATTAAATATATTAAACTATATAAAAAAAATTATACTGTAATGTATTAAGTGATTCTTTTTTAAAGCAATTATAATTATGGATATATTATTTCCCACGTTTTGAGCTTCCATACAGTTTTAAAAATGCAAACAAAAGCTCCATGAAGAGCTCAAAACGCTTCACTGTCTAAACCCATTTCTTGAAGAAATATGCCCATCGGTGTCCTTCGTAAACCAAGGACCTCCACTTTGTTCACAATTTTATTGCGAAAGTTTCTCAGCCTTAAAGAAGCATGGACGAAAATCACTATAAAAAGAATAATTATGAAATAAGTTAACATAAAAGGAACACCTTAGTTTCAGACATTAAGCCTACCTGAAAATGGAAGCAAAATACCCAAGAAGAAAACGAGAACACTTTGCAACATATGTGCAATTAAGTACAGAGATCCAAAAATTATAGCCAAAGAAATAATTGGATGCTTTTGTTTGAAATGAGCTGCTGCAACCTTTTCATTTGTTAAATAGATAAATATTGCAAATATAAGAAATGTAGTTAGGCAGCCAACAATCATCTTTATAGGGTGAATAACTCTGAAAATAATAAAATACATAGAACATCAGTGGTGGAACTTTGAAATGCGTTTAAGTAAATTATTGGGTAAATTTTTTGGTTAATACTGACTATACAGGGTGTCCCGTTGAATTTGTAAAACCTTTTAATTGGGGTTAGGTCTTCCTATGATGGGCTATCAAAATATGTGAATATGATCCTAGTAAAATATTTACGGGTTTCGAGGTATAAGCGAATTTTCAAATTTTTCAAAGATTCTGACCAAATTTTTCCAAAAAATATAAACTACGCCAATGACAATACCTGTCTAACTTTAATAATTTTATAATACTGTTCAATCATGAAATGTCTTAGGACAGTAATCACTTTTTCAAAGTTCTTCTTTATTGTGGAAATAATACAGGGAGTTTCCAGGATTATTCTTTTTTCACTTAATTACTATTTGTTTTGCTCTTATACTGTAAGAGAAATAATTAATGTTTTATCGTGAACATCAGTTTAAAAACTTCCCTGTTTCATTCTAATTTCATCATTTCATCATTATGTTACGGACAAGAATAACGATTTCTGTTAAATCTCAAGAATTCAAGGAATTTTTTACGGGAAAAAAATGGACTTAACGATCAAATTTGCAAATTAGTAGATCACAGAAATATATTATATTTCACTCCCGTCGCCTCATAATTTTGATTCTATTATTTGAAAGTTTTATTAAAATCTTGCT